>NC_031996.1:19913728-20004531 GCF_001879085.1 Nicotiana attenuata | reverse complement strand
TTTTAATGTAATTGAAGAGTCGCCACCTAATGATTTAAGTGCATTAGGACAATTTAGAAGAGCTTGATTTTGGATAACCAGAGATAGGGTAAGGGCTTGAAATTATTCAAAGGGGAAGGTGTTAGACACCCCTCAGAATCCACTAGTGTGTTCCTGGCCAAGCTATTGTTGTGACTTAAGTACAAATAACACATAGGCAAGTAGGACTTCTAATAAGAGGGGATTTTTTCACATAAAGGTTAGAAATAAACAAAGTTGTAAAGCATTAAAGAGAGTTGATTTAGAAGAAACGTTTAAAGGATTTAAAAGAAACAAAGAAACAAAGGGGAGGGGGTCCTAGGTTTATTAATAATGTGGATCACCCCACACAACATCCGGTAATCACTCTTACGCGTGATGTTATCGCGTGGTCATCATATCCATATCTACCCTTTCCCACCCCTTTAAGGTGTTAAAGCGTGGAATGGTCTCGTTTACTTATTGCATGCTATTACCCGCCCCAATCCTATCAGTCCCGGAGGTATTTGGGACTACTAATCCTAAAGGGAGGGGTCGTTGGGCAAATTTGTGGTTTCAAAAGGTAAAAATACTAAGGCGACAAACAAAACACATATAGCAAGTTTGGGGAAGCATATAAACAAATAAAAAGGCTCAGACAGACCTCCTTTAAACCAAAGAAAGCACATAGTTTAGCATGTCTTGCACGTACTGTTTAAGGTCTAATTAAACTTAAAAGGTTTGAGGTAGCCTGCTTTATTACATAGTTCAGATAAGAGCCCGAAGCAGGCCTACCTGTTGGTTGTAGCTAACAAGATCTGATTCAGTTTATAAAATTTATCCTACAGTATGCCTAAGTGTTGGACGAGGGTCCTATAGGCATGATATCTACTGATTTGAGAAATAATAAATTAAACTAAATACGTACTGATTTAAGAAAAGTTGCCAGTTAAAAGCGAGTTTTAGAGGTGCACAAGTTCTGCCATTGGTAATACATTATTACTGCTAGTTTTAGACTTATAAACGAGTGAGGTGATTCAGATTTGGTTAAAGCTCCTATAGGCATGCTTTCTATGCGTTTGTTGACCTTAGAACACATTTTATAGACATAGTAAAAATGCATAAACCCTATAGGCATGACATCTAAATGCTGGGTTTTATATGAACATGACATCTGATTGCGTTTGGTTATTAAGACCTATAAACACATTTGCCTAGTGAGAAGTGGATATGCAAGAATCAGAAAGGACCAATAGGCATGATCTCTACATGCATATGCATCCTAAAGACATGGTATCTATACATAAGAGTGCAGAAATCCTAAAGACATGTTATCTACGTATGAGAATGCTGAAATTAGAAAATCCTATAGGCATGTTATCTACATGAAAGAATGCAGCATTCTTATAGGCATGGTATCTATGTGAAAGAATGCAGAAATTCCTATAGACACGGTATCTATATGAGATTGCTGAAATTAGAACTCCTATAGGCAGGTTATCTACCCTTTGCATACATGGTTACCCTTCCCTTTTTCACTAGCCAACCCCGAAAGTTTTATTACAAAGTTATTACAGCCGAGAAAAGTAAAATAAAGAAAAATACATCATAAATTAAAAATTACAACCAAGGAGAGCCTGATTCAGACTTCCTGTCTGAAGTATGAAGTAAACCAACTCCAAAGATCAGATTCCAAAGCCTTTCTCTCATTTGGGGTGTGTCAGAGTTCCCTAAGAGCCTCACATGAACTCCAAGCAGTGCTCACACCCCAAATACATTACCAGACTAGGACATAGTGCAGTGTGGAAGGGCCAGCCCTCAAGTGTCCAAGTTCAGAGGGAACTCAAGGTCCCAAGGCAAGGCTCACAAGAGGGGGGCAGAACTTAGGAACTAAGAGAGAGTGCAAGTGTAGAAGTGGAATTCTGAAAGGGGAAAAGGAAGAGGGAAGCAATTCACATTAACTAACATAGGGGATAAGGAATGGGGGAATTCGCAAGAGCAAAAGAAAAGCAGGCTGATGGGCACACCCAGCAATGGGATATGCTGGCACACCCTCCAGCCTGTTTATATAGAGGTTAAGACCCCATTAGGTCAAACTTAATTCATGGACAACAATTCATGTTGCCATGCCTTAAGCCACAACTATCAAACACATAGGGGCAATAGGGTAGGGGAGCAAGGATTCATAACAGAAACAGACAGAAAGATATGAGCATACTTAATTTAAACAGAAACAGTAAAGTAGACATGGATAAAAGCTGTAAATGAACACATTGTGCTGATGCTGAAACTTAAATTAGGACATACCAGTTTCAAAGAAACAAATAGAGAAAATGCAGTAGTCTTGTAAAAGCCACAGTGCAGACAAGAAAGAGTGTAAGAGTTCAGAAGAGATTGTGAATTAGTAGTGAAGGATTGTTAAATCGTGTGTTGTGTGTTAAAGAGCCGTGTATTTATAGTGTGAAAGTCATGAGGAAATAAGGTAAGAAAATAATTGAAAAACTGATTGTCAATCAATTACACAAGACTCCCTTTAATTAAGGGATTCAGATTCAAACGGGTAAAAACCAATTAAGGAAAGCAATTGAATAAGCACTTTGTTCACAGCATGCAATTAAGGGCACATACATAAAAAGGTTATTTAAGGACAAGGTTTTGAAGTACACGGTTTGTGCAAATAAGGTAAGAAGATCAATTAACAACCAGTAAATCAAATGGTCTGAGATTTTTTATGAATGAACCAAGTCAGAAAAGATGAAAAAGGGTTTTACTTAGGTCGAGTCACAGAGAAAATCAGTAAACAATGGAAAGAAATCAATCAGGCTATATTCAGAAGGAAGCTTGAACTAATTGCAAATTCGAAAACCATTTAGAGGGAAATTCATCATATATAAAGAGCATGTGAGCATTAAAGAAGACTGGCATGTTACTGTAAAATCTGTAGAGAAATCCAGTGTAGAAGAGTTTTAGTAAAAAGGTCAAAATCACATAAAAACAAGGAAGCCCAAACTCAATTCAGAGTCTTGAAGTTGGTCTGAAAGAATTAGGGGTTTTGAAATAAAACCCTATTTCAATCAAATCCCACAATCAAACTTGGCGGAATTCCCAAATTCTAGGGTTTCCACCTTGAATTAAGTATAGAGATGAGAAGGCAAGTAGTCGAAACAGGCTGAGAGGTTTCAGTTCTGAAACCTCTTGCATGTTCCTTTCAACAGCAGAAACTCATAAGAAAACATGATAACAAAGTAACATGCAAACACAGTAGAAGCATTCAAGGAAAAAAATAAAGGAAAAATACGGATAGGAACAGTAGAAGAAGCATGCTTAAAGTGGTTTTCTGGAAAAACTTTAAACAGGGCTCAGTAGAAGAAAAATAGTAAAACACTTAAGAACACAGTGGAAAAATATAGTAGGCGAGACATAACAGAACATGGAAGAAAAGCATACACGAACATAGTATAGAAAACACAGTAGAAGAACATACGAGAACATGGTAGAAGAAAAAGCGAAGAGCACAGTAAAAGCATACGAGATCATAATATAGGAAAGCACAGTAAGAAAAGCATATATGAACATGATACAAGAACACAGTAGAGACAAATACACACAAATGACAAAGAAAAATCATAAAAAACACTTAAACACTTTTCAGAAAACCCTAATTCGGAAAAGAAAGGTTTTGAAAGTGATTTTTGAAAGAAAAGTTAGAGAAATTCACCGATCTGCGTCGGAGAGGTCAGAACCAGGCTCAAACAACCATGGTACGCCGGAGCAAGGCCGAAGATGACCCTGAGACATCAAATCAACGGTGGTCTGGGTTCAACCCTTCATAGTCAGGCCTCGATCTTCAGGTATCAGGCACGTAAGAGCACCAGGAGGTAGGCGTAAGACTCCTATAGCTTTGATGGCCATAGATTCCGGTGGATTTCAGGGCGGAGGTGGCTAGGGTTAGAGAAGGTTCGAGAGTGTTGTCGATGCCCCCTTTTTCTAAAGGCGAAATCGGGTTTACGACATTTGGGCGGACAACTCTATTCCTTTTGGGAATTTGGGTTTGAGATTTATAAGAGTCGCCACCTAATGATTAAGTGCATTAGGACACTAAGAATTTAAAAGAAAGCAGAACCAGAGAATGGGCAAGGGCTTGAAATTATCTCAAGGGGAAGGTGTTAGGCACCCCCCAAGATCCACTAGCCCGGCGTCATGAATCCATGGTCGTCCCAACAGCAGATTGTAGGAAGCCGACACGTCTATCACTTGAAAATAAATATTGAACCAAGTGGGCCCCATTTGCAAACGTAGGCTAATTTCCCCAATAATGGACCTTTGAGATCCGTCGAAAGCTGTGACGTTGATGGCCCCATCCTTGATTTCATGCAGCCCTTTTCCCAATGTTCTGAGTGTTACTAGAGGACAAATGTTGAGACTGGACCCCCCATCGACTAGGATCCGGGTGATAAAATAATCTTCGCACTGCACAGTGATGTGAAATGCCTTGTTATGACTCAATCCTTCCGGTGGCAGCTCATCCTCGTGAAAGGTGATTTTATGACTCTCCAACACTTGGCACACCATGTTTTCCATTTCTCCTCCAGTGATGTTGCTTGGTACATACGCCTCACGTAATACCTTCAACAAGGAATTCTTGTGTGCATCAGAACTTTGTAATAAAGCCAAGATAGAAATTTGTGCCGGTGTTTTGTTCAGCTGGTCAATGACCGAGTATTCCTTGGCTTGTATCTTTCTCCAGAGATCACCGGGTCCAGTTTCAATGATGGCTTGTCGGCCAGAGGTCTGCTTACTCGATCAGCTAAGTGTTCTGGGGTATAAACCCTGCCGGTTCTTATCATACCATGCGCTGCAACTGTTTCTCCGAACCTGGCTTTTCCTTTCCTTCTTGCCTCGGCTGTGTAGTCCCACGGTATAGCTTTTGTGTGGAATGGTGTTATGGCTGTCATTGCTACTGGAATAGGCACCCTTGCCTTGGAAGGTAATACAACAACTGTAAAGGGCTCAGGCGCCTTTGGGGACCCAAACTCGACCTCGATTGGTGTTGGCGTCTTTGCGGAGGCTGGTGCTTCAAACTCAAGCGATATGGACATGTTTACCTCAGCATCTTTAGAAGGCTGATTTTGGACTACAATCGGGTTAAGAGTGACTGTTGGTTTCTTTGGATCGTCACCTTCCGTGATCAAATCGATTGATCCTTTGGGATCCCAATCATCTTCTATTTCAATCATATGAACACTTCCACCTTTGTGGTCTGGTAGAGGGTTGCTGCGGACGTCCGGAGCAGGCTCCTTTGCCATGATAATCTTGTTATCAATTAAAGCCTGGATCTTGTCCTTCAGGGAGCGGCACTCATCAATAGTATGTCCTTTCATGCCAGAATGGTATGCATAGGTTTTATTTGGGTTAATCCACCGGGAAGGGTTTTCAGGAGTTATGACAGGGACAAGGGTGACATAACCAGCGGCTTTGAGTCTTTCGTACAGCTGGTCGATTTGCTCGGCAATGGCGGTGTATTGTTTAGGAGGTCTGCGGTCAAAATTTGGTCGGGGTCTAGGAAAGTTTTGGCAAGTAGGAGGTGATTGATAGTGGGATGGTTGAGCGTTGTAGGCTTGGTAGACTTGTGCGGGTTGGGAATATTTGGGTGAAGTGGGTTGGTATGTGGGATGTGGAGGTGATTGATAGGTAGGTCGTGGAGCTTGGTAGGAAGGTGCGGGTGCTTGGAAATTTGGAGTGGGTTGATATGTAAGTAGGGATATCGGGTAGGTCTGATATTTGACTGGTGATTTGGTTCTTTATGCAACCATTACGGCACTTACGTCCCTCTTCTTGGATGTA
Organism: Nicotiana attenuata; assembly: GCF_001879085.1. Taxonomy (NCBI): domain Eukaryota; kingdom Viridiplantae; phylum Streptophyta; class Magnoliopsida; order Solanales; family Solanaceae; genus Nicotiana; species Nicotiana attenuata. Next base: position 19,998,690 of record NC_031996.1, on the reverse strand, counting down.
CCACCGGACTGCTGAGCCTTATTGGTGGCTTGCAAAGCTAGTGACCATACCACTTTTGATGCCCTCTTCAATCCTTTCTTCCAGCCTGATGATGTCAGAAAATTTATGGTTCTCGATCAACATCAGTCTTTCATAGTATTGCGGATCCTGAGCCCTGACGAAAAACTTGTTCATCAGTTCTTCCCCTAGAGCAGGTCGAACCTTAGCAGCCTCTGACCTCCAACGAGTGGCATACTCGCGGAACGTTTCTGTAGGTTTCTTCTTTAAATTCTGAATGTAAAACACATCTGGTGCATTCTCCATGTTGAACCTGAACCCGTCCATGAAGTCGGACGCCATACTAATCCAGTTTGACCACTTCTTGGGGTCTTGGTTAATGTACCAAGACAGAGCATCTCCTTTCAAGCTTCTCATGAAAAGCTTCATTTGAATTCTCTCATCTTTCCCTACTCCGACCAACTTGTCGCAGTATGTCCTCAAGTGTACCCTAGGATCTCCTGTACTATCAAATATTTCGAACTTGGGAGGTTTCTACCCCTCGGGCAGTTCGACATCTGGTTGAATGCAAAGGACTTCGTAATTCAGTCCCTCGATCCCCTTGCTTCATTCAACTCCCTGAACTCGGCTAGTCAGCTTCTTGAGTTCTAAGGCCAGATTCATGATAAGAGAGTCTTTGTCATCAGACTCAGGTGTGCTTTAGGCGCGTTGAATGGGGTGTGGTATGGTTTCCACATAGATGGGGGTATTGTGGTGATGATCATTTGTGGAGTTCAGTGGTTCGGGGATGAGCAGTGGGGTGTTGCTTGAAGTGTGGCATGTGTTGCAGTGGTGATGGGGAGTGGGTTGGTTTTGTGGCTTCGGGATGTTTTGAGGAGGTATGGGATTTTGAGTGTTGGGGAAGCCGATATCCGGGGTAGTGAGGGAAAATGACAAGCTTGCCAAGTTCCGAACTTGGTCCAATTCTTCCTGAAATTTCAATAACTTCTGTTCGGGCTGGGAGGCACTTTCCTTGGAAACCTGAATACCCTGAGAAGTCTCTACCCTTTCAACTGAGCTCTCCTTTCTGATGTTGCTCAAATCTTCCATCTTTCCTTTGTTCTTGTTTTTGATAGGACTCGGAGGAGGAGGAGGCGGAGGACCCTTGGATCTTGTGGAATATGATGACGATGCCAGAGTGCACGAACTAACCTTTGGGGAGGGGAATAAGCAAAAGTAAAAACAAAAGGTAACAAGTTAGTAGGGATCGTGAGAAGAAAACGTTGCAATATTTAAACACATAGTGTAAGAATATAAATCGTGTCCTAAATTGGGAGCCTCGTTGTGCCCGAGGTAGGCCTAGCGACAAGTAGATTTAGAGAACTTAGAATGCTAAATGCCTCATTTTATTGATAAAAAATAAGACGAATCCCAAAACGACACTAAATAACAGGAAATAAAAGTGTCACTGGTGGCCATAGGCCTTAGTACATTTGTAAAGCAAAAATAAACTCCTATCTACTTGGTCCCAGAAGGACCTTCCCCAGACTCGGCCTCATTGGCACCATCGAACAGCTTCCGTAGCTCGTGCAGTCCCAGCAGCAGGTAGGCTCTGGATGATCTTGTTGTTGGGTTGGATTTCCAAGAGAAAAGGTAGGTTCCCCAAATATCTCCGGATAAGAGTCTGATCACTGGTGTGAAAACCTTCCACCAGCTTAGCAGTTTGGGGTGGATATTGGTGACCATGCTGAATCTGGGGACTTCGTGCCTCATGTTTCTGCAAGACAAAGGGTTAGGCCCTTACCCCCACTGGACTTGACTATTTAATATCAATAATTAGCATAAAAGCATTATAGTTCTCCAAATAAATGCACAGAACGTGATAAGGTCCGTTTTGGGTTTCAAGGAAACCCAGTGGACTTTGGACAAGGCTATCTTAAAGAGTCATTATGCGGACAACATAACTGACTCGGCTAGGTTTGACCATGATGCATGCATAATTTAAAGAGAGAGGGTTTCTATGGGGTTTTAGACTTGTACCTTTGAGCGGACAACTCAAGTGGGAAAGGCGCGGAACCGTCAACAACACCGTTGATCGACTGGTTTTACCGTAAATATGCCTTTGCCGGATTTAGGGGTGATAATATCGGAAGAGCGCAACCACTCATTATAAGCGTTGCTATGGTATTTTGTTTGGCACGAGTGGAATATGATGTTAAAAAAATGCAATACAATAATTAACAAATTGTCATGTACTTTCACGTTCATGAAGTAATGATTACAATAATTGCTCATAATTACAACAATATTGAAGGAAAGCAGTAAAAGAAAGCATTAAAGAAAAGAAAACAAAGAGCCAAGTCAGTTTTGTAGTAAAAAAGAGATAAAGACATTAAACAAAGGCAATAAAGATGCAATAAAGTCACAAGTAGCATGAAATGGTAAAATCCTAAAGAATATCCCCAGCAGAGTCGCCATGCTGTTGATGCCCCCTTTTTCTAAAGGCGAAATTGGATTTACGACATTTGGGCGGACAACTCTATTCCTTTTGGGAATTTGGGTTTGAGATTCAGAAGAGTCGCCACCTAATGATTAAGTGCATTAGGACACTAAGAATTTAAAAGAAAGAAGAACCAAAGAATGGGTAAGGGCTTGAAATTATCTCAGGGGGAAGGTGTTAGGCACCCCCGAAGATCCACTAGTGTGGTTCCCGGTCATGTTACAATAGTGACTTTAAAACAAGTAAACATACAAGACAACTTCCACATAACGATTAAAAGTAGGAATGTATAAAGGTTAAATAAACATGCTGAAGTCAGGAAATAGGTGGTTTCATAGTTGTTTAAAAGAATGTATAAGTGCAGAAAAATAAGGATCAAATAACAAGTGCAAACAATCAGACCAAAGAAGTGAAATGGGCGGAAGTTTAAAAAGAAAACAGTGCTGGAAATTCAAAGAGGTTTTAAATGATTCGAAGCGAAATACAAGGTTTAAAGAGCTGGAAACTCACAGTTTAAAGAAAACAATAACGAAGTACATAAGGAGGGAGGGGGTCCTAGGTTTATAAATAACATGGATCATCCACGTAACACCCGGTAACCAATTATACGCGTGGTGTTATCGCGTGATCATCATATCCATGTCTACCCTTCCCACCCCATTAAGGTATAAAAGCGCGGAATAGTATCATTACTTATTGCATGCTATTACCCGTCCCGATCCTATCAGTCCCGGAGGCATTGAGACTACTAATCCTAAAGGGGAGGGAGTTGGGGCTTTTCAGAAGTTTTAAAAGGATAAAAGTCTAGGCGACAAACAAAAACACATAATCAAATAGGGGAGAAGCAAACAACAGTTAAGGCTCAAACAGGCCTCCTCACTTAAAGGCAAATGTATAGCATGACTTCAAATACTGGTTATGGTCTGAATTAAATTTAAAAGCGTTAGGACAGGTTGATTTATCACGTATTTCTCAGATGAGGAGTCAGAATTAGCCCTGTCTGGTTGTAGTTATCAGAGCTGACACAGTTAGTTAAAACCTAATGGTTTGCCTAAGTAAGACCTATAGGCATGATATCTAGCGGAGCGTACTGATTTTAAAGAAAGGATCACTGGTTTTATAGACAAAAGATCTGCAGATTTTAAACGAACTTATGACTGGTTTTAAACGTATAGATAAAATAGACGAAGCTGATTCGATTGATTATTCCTATAGGCAAGTTATCTTAGCGTTATTGGTTTTAAACGATTACATAGATGCAAGAGTCCTATAGGCATGGTATCTAGAATGAAATTGATTATTATTAGACCTATGATTGTTTGCCTAATGATAGGTATATGCAGAATTGCAGAAAAGAAACCTATGATCATGATTTCTATATGCAGAAATGCAGGGACTTAGAGACAAGATTTCTATATGCAGAGATGCAGAAATAAATGACCTATAGGCATGCTGTCTATGTGAATGCAGGAATTAAAAAAATCCTATAGGCAAGTTATCTACCCTTTGCATACAATCATTCCCATCCCTTTCCACTAGCCATCCCCAATAGTTATTACAAATTATTACAGCCCAAAATGAATCGGAAAAGTAAGGAAATAAAATTACATCAAAAGTTCCAGCCACAACCAAACAGCCTAATTCAGACTCAAAGTCCAACAATATGAGATAAACCAACTTCCAAGATCAGAACATCCAAAAGCCTTTCTCATCCTTTGGGTGTGTGAAAGTTCCAAGGAGCTTTATGAACTCCATGCAGTGCTTACACCCAATTATATTGCAGAATTAAGATTATGGTGCAGTGTGGAATAGCCTGCCATCGAATGTCCAAGTTCAGAGGGAGCTCTAGGTCCCAAAGCAAGACTCATAAGAGGGGGGCAGAACTTAAGAGTCTAAGAATAAGTGTAAGTGCATGGGGAGGGGGGGTTAAGGAAAGCCATGGCAGGCTGGTGGTCATGCCCAGCAATTGGGAATGCTGGCACACCCCTAACTAGCCTGTCAGCCAAAACATGGGAGTTAGGATCCATTGAGGATCCGGTTCTGACCTGGGCAGTATTTTGGGTACTGCCAGGCCAAGAACCTTAACTCAGACACATAAAGGGGAATGGGGGGTAGGGATTTATAATAGAAACAGATGCAAGGAAGGAACATATTAGCATAAATCATTGAATCATGCGCACTAAAGTAAACAGGATTGCAGAAACTGTAAGTAAACACATAGGGGTGAGGCAGGAATGTTAACTCAGAACATACCAGTTTCAGAAGAAATAAGTAAAAACAGTAGTCTTGAAAAGGCCAAGTTGCAAGCAAAGCAATTCCAAAAGATCCCATGCAAAGCAAAATATCGAATTCAAAACAGTATTGCAAGTGTGCAAGTATTTTAAAGACTAGTGGTGTGAAGGTTGTGTGAAGAATGAAGTCATGTGTAAAAGTGCAGAGGGGCAGTCCTTTTTATAGTGCAGAGAAACAAGTAAGAAAGGCAAGGAATATATCATTGAAATCGGTCTCCCTTTGGTTAAGGGATTCTGATTTCGACGGGTAAAAGCCAGTTAAGGCAAGAAATTTTATTTAAAACTTTTCAAAGTAGCACAAAAGGGGTAAATACATAGAAGTTATTTAAGGAAAACAATCAATGGTACATGGTTTGTGACAACTATGGAAAGGAAATCAATCAAACAGCCAGTGAAACCAAAATTACAAGTTCAATTTGAATGAACCAAGTCAGGAAAAGGTAAAGGAGATTCTATCAAAGAAAATTAGTCGAACCTTATTAAGAGGATTTCGGAATCAATCAATTAGTTGGAAAGACCTTTTGAAAGCAGAGTCCTTATATATAAAACACACAAATCAAGAAGGGATTGTCAAATTATTTAGAAGAGGGTTTAATCAAAGAGGGGTTCAGAATCATAAGCAAAAGTGGTACAAGTCCAATTTGTAGACTCACGAGGAGTCTGAGAGTCCAGGTTACCAAAAAGGAACCCTAACTCGCACACAAGAATCAAAATTGCCAAGAAACCCCCAAATCTTAGGGTTTCGAATTGAGTCAGACAATAGAGATGAGAAGGCAAGCCACTTGATAGAGGCTCAGGAGTCCTTTCCAAAGACACATGGGAAACAAACAAACAAGATACACAGTTAAGAGCATGGATAACACGTTTGAAAAACCCAGAATTTAACAAGTTCAGAAGAAGAAGATACAAACTTAGGCAAAACAAGATGAATCATGCTTAGTAAGAATACAAACATAGTACAGTAATGCCAACAAAATAAAAGAACTCAATCATAAACACATATAGCAAAGAATAACATGTGAGCATAGGAGAAAAGAAAGTAGAGGAACATTACATGCATAGTAAAAGAAATCGGACAAACACATATAAAGAAAGAACAAAAAGAATCAGAAGGGTATTTTGAAGAAACTTTTCGGAAACCCTAAATCGAAATTAAACGATTATGAAAAAAGAGAATTTGGGGAAAAACCTTTAAAAAGTTCAATAGAACACAGACATGTTCCTGATCTAAGAGAATAAGCAAGTAAAGAACCTCGAACAGCTAGGGTTGTAGAGAAAACCCTAGAAATGAGAAAGGTCTTGAGGAAAGTCAGATCCTGAGTCGAAAATGCTCATATTGCTTGAATATGACGGAGTAGTGGCCGGAGAAGCCATAGATCTACAAATCTGAGAAGATCTTGAAGAGAACCATCGAAGTCAGGCTTCACAGCCTTGAATGGCTTAGGTCTAATGGTGAGAAAGGGTGAGTACAGACCGTCCATGGCCTGAGACGCCATGGATTCCGGTGGAATCACGGTGGAAAAGGAGTCGGAGACGATTAGGGTTCCAGGAGGGTTCGAGAGAGTTTGAGAGACGAGGGGGTTCAAAGGCGGCTGATAGGTTGAAGTGATTAGGGTTGGGGCGGGGGGGAGAGTTTGGAGATTAAAAAGGAAGGGGGAATTATGGCCGTTGATCAAAATGATCAACGACCTGGATTTAATATGAGCCGGGCGGGTTTTTTAATTGGGTCAGGGGTCGGGTAATTTAGGGATTGGGCTGGTCCGATTTGGGGACTGAAATTGGGCCAATTTGAGGTTAAAATTGAAATAGAAATGGGCTAAATGTTAAATAGCCAATTTTCCCCTTTTATTTTATAAAAATAGCAATAATGATTTTAAAAGTAAATTTAAAACACTGAGCCAACAAATACTATATAAATATTTATCTAAAAATACTGGAACTAATTTTACAATTATAAAATGCTATTAATCTTAAAGTAGGCTATAATTGCAGTTATATGCAATTTAGTCTTTTAAATACCAAATAAATTTGTAAAAATATGCAAAATGACCTTAATTATATTTTGGTGCAAATATGAGAATAAAAAATAAATTATTCACCAAAATGATAATCTTGGGAATAATTATTGGATTTTGTATTGATAAAATAGACAATAAATTGGTTTTAAAATCTTTAATAATTAGGAAAAAATACCAAAACTCTTGGGCGTGCTTATATATGAATGTACATGCTATTTTGAAAGTATTTTGTATATAAAATACATAGGAAAAAATTGGGTATCAAAAGCTGCCCCACTTTACCCGGGAAGGATGAAAGAGTTATTGGGTAAAGATATGATGGCCAATTTTGACCGAACGAACAATTTGAAGAATTTTGACCGAGCTCGGGTTCCTGAGCCGCCTACATATCCTTGGTTTTACAGGAATCTGACCGTATGTAGTTCAGGACTCGTCGGCGGAACATGCAGATGGAGATTTTTCCGAGATATTTGGATCGGGGTAGCATTGCTACGAATTTAAAAAGGCTGCGGAAACTGGAGCGGGATCGCTCCTGCTGAAACGGCCGTTGGTAGCCGGTTTACCTGCAAATAAGACACGAGCGCATATGTTGTGCATAAATTTAAACATGATGCAAGTTCCCGTTGGACCATGAATGCTGTCTTTGGACGGTTAGGATGATGTCCTCGGACTATGGTGTCCTGGGCCATGAAACACATAATAAAGGATTCGCAGGCTATGAAATGATGCTCTCGGGCTATGAGAATGATGCCTCCGAATAATGCGATGCAGAGATAAAAGTGGGGTCCTCAGGCCATGGCATGATGTTCTCGGGTTATGAAAATGGTGCCTCTGAACGATGACGCCTTCGGATGATTTTGGCGATCTTTCAGCCCATGAAATGCAGGATTTGGCGATCTTTCAGCCAATGCAAGTTTTAATAAAATGGCGATATTTCAGCCGATGTAAAGTGTAAATATAAATGGCGATCTTTCAGCCGATGCAAGACTTAAATAAGGTGGCGATATTTCAGCCGATGTAAAGTGTAAATATAAGTGGTGATGTTTCAGCTATGCAAATGGAGACAGAGCTTAGTCTCGGAAGGCGGGATAGTAGCCTTATGCAATGAAAAGAGATGCAAATGGAGGTAGAGCTTAACCTCGGAAGGCAGAATAATAGCCTTGTGCAATGCAGAGAAATGCAAATGGAGGTAGAGCTTAACCTCGGAAGGCAGAATTGTAGCCTTATGGAATTATGGAGACAGAGCTTAGTATCGAAAGGCAGAATAGTAGCCTTATGCAATGCAAGAAATGCAGATGGAGGTAGAGCTTAACTTCGGAAGGCAGAATAGTAGCCTTATGCAATGCAAGAGACAGAGCTTAGTCTTGGAAGGCAGAATAGTAGCCTTATGCAATGCAAGAAATGCAAATGGAGGTAGAGCTTAACCTCGGAAGGCAGAATAGTAGCCTTATGCAATGCAAGAAATACAAATGGAGGTAGCGCTTAACCTCGGAAGGCAGAATAGTAGCCTTATGCGGAAGATGAGAGATGAGTAGTAGTAAATTATTCTTAGCTGATAGCGGATAGCTGGTTGTTGATTGCGACATTGTGGCTGCTGGGGATATCGTCTATGGATAGTGGTTGTGAAGTGATAATTTCGGGAGTTGTATTCCTAAAAGTACGAGTGTATAAATGGATTTGCTGATTTGTGGCTTGGGTGCCTACATCCAAAGAAAAATCGTGAGTTTTGTAAAGGGACCGGTTAGTTCGCATTCCCGCTGGCTTCACTTGACTGGCTCAGCTCTGTTTATAGTGATACTGTAGGTACCCTCAAGGCAGCGTTGTCAAACAAAGCGATTTCGATAATAGGCATGCGTGAGTTTTGTTAAAGGTATGATATACGTATATATATTTAAAAAAACAGCTTTAGATGAACCAACGACCACGACGTGGTTCAAAACATTGCGACCTTTCTTGCTACGGAATTTTGAGGGCCCTCCTCAAAATTCTGCCCCAGTTTAGTGGGTTGATTGTTCTTACGGCTGCTTGCAATGATCGACTGAAGTTACTTCGGAATTTTGAGGGTCCTCCTCAAAATTCTACCCTAGTTTCCAATTGCGGGGGGAAATGAAAATTTTATTGAATTGTGACTGAACCCATAAGGCTGCCTACATATCCCCTCTTAAACGGGAATCAGGTCAGACGTAGTTCAAAATACATAAGGAAATCATAAATGGTTACACATAGTATCGCTTGACTGCATCTGAATTTATTGGTTTTGGCCAAACTTCTCCGTCCATTTCTGCAAGTATGAGGGCTCCTCTTGTCAGAACCCGATGAACCATGTATGGACCTTGCCAGTTAGGGGAGAACTTCCCTTTGGCTTCATCTTGATGTGAAAAAATCTTCTTCAACACCAGCTGCCCTGGTGTAAATCGTCTTGGTCTGACTCTCTTGTTGAAGGCTCTGGTCATTCTGTTCTGGTAAAGTTGACCATGGCAAACCGCGTTCATTCTCTTTCCATCTATGAGAGCTAACTGTTCGTAACGACTCTTTACCCATTCTGCATCGTCGATTTCTGCTTCCTGTATGATTCTTAGGGATGGAATTTCTACCTCGGCGGGGATGACCGCTTCCGTACCATAAACCAGCATATAGGGAGTTGCACCAGTCGATGTGCGGACTGTGGTGCGATACCCTAACAAAGCAAATGACAGCTTCTCATGCCACTGCTTATGCTTTTCTACCATCTTTCTCAATATCTTCTTGATGTTCTTATTGGCGGCTTCTACAGCTCCGTTCATCTGAGGCCTGTAGGCTGTGGAATTCTTGTGTTTGATCTTGAAGGTTTCGCACATGGCTTTCATCAAATCACTGTTGAGGTTGGAACCGTTGTTAGTAATGACTGATTCTGGGATCCCGAATCGACAAATGATACGGTCACAGACAAAGTCTGCCACGACTTTCTTGGTCACTACTCTGTAAGATGCTGCTTCAACCCATTACTTAAATAATCAATTGCTACTAGGATAAATCTGTGCCCATTTGATGCGGCAGGTTCGATTGGTCCGATAACATCCATTCCCCATGCGGCGAACGGCCATGGCGAGCTTGTTGCATTAAGCTCATTTGGAGGCACTTTAATCATGTCTGCATGGATCTGACAGTGGTAGCACTTTCGAACATACTGGATGCAGTCCGTTTCCATAGTCATCCAGAAATAACCTGCCCAGAGTATCTTCTTGGCTAAGACAAAACCGTTCATATGTGGACCACAGGTCCCAGCATGAATTTCCTCTAGCAGTTTGGATGCTTCCTTTGCGTCAACACACCTTAGCAAACCCAAATCCGGAGTTCTCCTATACAGGATTCCTCCGCTGTGGAAGAAATTGTTGGACAATCTTCGCAGAGTGCGCTTCTGAATAGCATTTGCAAGCTCTGGATATTTTGCTTCGGCCAAGAATTCCTTGATGTCGTGAAACCAAGGCTTTCAGTCTGCTTCTTCCTCGACATGAGCACAGTAAGCTGGCTGATCATGAATCCTTACTGGAATAGGGTCTATGAAGTTCTTATCTGGATGCTGAATCATGGATGATAGAGAGGCCAATGCATCGGCAAACACATTCTAGACTCTGGGAACATGCCGGAACTCTGTCTTTATGAACCTCTTTCTCAACTCCTGTACATGATGCAAATACGGGAGTATCTTGGAGTTCTTGGTCGCCCATTCTTCTCGGACCTGATGTATAAGCAAATCCGAATCTCCAATCACTAGCAACTCTTGGACGTTCATGTCAATGGCCATCTTGAGCCCCAAGATGCAAGCTTCGTACTCGGCCATATTGTTGGTGCATGGGAACCTGAGCTTGGCAGATACCGGATAATGCTGGCCGGTTTCTGATACTAGGACTGCTCCTATGCCAACTCCCTTGAAATTTGTTGCTCCGTCGAAAAACATCCTCCAACCGTCATAGGATTCTGCAATGTCCTCTCCTATGAAGGATACCTCCTCATCAGGAAAATACGTCTTCAGAGGCTCGTATTCTCCATCCACAGGGTTTTCAGCAAGGTGATCTGCTAGGGCCTGTCCTTTGATTGCTTTCTGAGTCACGTAGACAATGTCAAATTCACTCAGCAGGATCTGCCACTTGGCTAGCTTGCCGGTGGGCATGGGCTTCTGAAAGATATACTTCAATGGGTCCATTCTTGATATGAGATACGTGGTGTAAGCACAGAAATAATGCCTCAACTTCTGAGCTACCCAAGTCAGAGCACAACAGGTGCGCTCTAGTAAGGAATACCAGGCCTCGTACGGGGTGAACTTCTTGCTGAGATAATAAATGGCCTGCTCTTTTCTCCCCGTTTCATCATGCTGCCCCAGAACACAACCAAACGCTCCATCCAATACTGCAAGGTAGAGTAGCAGGGGTCTACCTGGTTCGGGCGGAACCAGAACTGGCGGTGTTGACAGGTACTCTTTGATTCTGTCGAAGGCTACTGGCACGTCAGTCCATTTGGTAGCGGAGTCCTTCTTCAACATCTTAAAGATCGGCTCACAAATGACAGTGGACTGAGCGATGAACCGGCTGATGTAGTTAAGTCTCCCCAAGAAACTCATAACCTCCTTCTTGCTCTTCGGCGGCGGCAGTTCTTGAATAGCTTTGACCTTTGATGGATCCAATTCTATCCCTCGGCGGCTCACAATGAACCCAAGTAGTTTTCCGGCAGGAACCCCAAATGCACATTTTGCGGGATTCAGCTTCAGGTTGTACCTTCTCAGTCTATTGAAGAATTTCCTCAAATCTCCCATGTGATCAGCGGCTTTCTTGGATTTGACGATGACGTCGTCTACATACACTTCGATCTCCTTGTGTATCATGTCATGAAAAATTGTGGTCATGGCCCTCATGTAGGTGGCCCCTGCATTTTTTAACCCAAACGGCATCATTTTGTAACAATACATCCCCCACGGCGTAATGAAAGCCATTTTCTCAGCATCCTCTTCATCCATCCATATCTGATGGTACCCAGCAAAACAATCAACGAATGACTGCAACTCATGCTTGGCGCAGTTGTCAATCAAGATGTGTATATTCGTCAAGGGAAAGTCGTCTTTTGGACTGGCCCGGTTGAGATCCCGGTAGTCGACGCAAATTCTGACCTTCCCATCCTTCTTCGGTACTGGCACAATATTGGCTAACCATGTCGGATACTCTACTACCCGGAGGACCTTAGCTTTGACCTGCTTAGTGACTTCTTCCTTGATTTTCAAACCATGTCTGCTTGAACTTTCTGAGCTTCTGTTTCACTAGCGGACAGGCCGGATCAGTCGGTAATTTGTGAGCCACAATGGACGTGCTTAGACCAGTCATGTCGTCATATGACCATGCGAATATGTCCTCATATTCCTTTAGAAATTTTGTATACTCTTCCTTCTCAGACGGTGACAAATGAATGCTGACTCGTGTTTCTTTGATGTTCTCTGCATCTCCTAGATTGACGATCTCCGTCTCGTCCAGGTTGGACTTAGGCCTATTCTCAAAATTCTCAACTTCCTTAACAATTTCTTCCGGTATATCATCTTCCTCTGAATCTGTGTCCGTTTGTCGCGTTGTCTCGTTGCATGTCACAGTCGTTGGTTCATCAAGATAAGTATTAGTAATGCTGTTTGAGTAAAGTAATGAGAGAAAATAATAAGGGAGAGATTTGTAAGAAAATTGAAATAAATTCCATAAGTGTTTTGAACATTGGAGCTCTTTCTTGCGAAAAAAGAAAAATGCGAAAAGAAAATAAACTTAATAAAGCAAAATAGTGCGTAATGCTTTGTTCAGCCTTGCTACCCCGAGGCACGTCGGGCTCTGGTGGTTCTGACGGTCCAGTTGCTGAGGTGTGCTCCTCTGCTCACAGCCTGTATGGAAGGGCCTTCCTCCCCCCTCCTCCTAAAAAATGACACAACAGTCCATATCATCATCTTCCAGGAACAGGTTCCTCATCGCTGCTAATGCTTCTTCTTCTTCTGACCCATAGATAACCTCGACTGGTTGAAAAGTCTGCTCTAGGCGGGGTATCGGTTGCTCCAATGGATAGAAAGGGCCGCGCCGTGGTGGCGACCAGTCCTTGAATTCTTCCCAGGTATACTCATACGCCAACCCGAAGGTGGTACCATGCTTCTTGAGCTTGATAGGCTTAGCGATTCCTTGGAGGTTTTTGCCAAGTCCTTTGCCAGGTTCATATCCGCTCCAATTCAGTATGCTTTCAATTTTGTTGTTCCACCATTTGTTTTTGTCGATTGCGTTGACTCGCTCGATGTGGTGGTAAGTTTCCCCACCTAATCTTCTTCTTCCTCCAATTGCTGGAATGGTCTGGCGGCTATATATGGGGTTGCTACCGTCACCATGAATGATCACCTCTTGGTGATTCCATTCAAATTTCACTGCCTAATGCAGTGTTGATGCCACGGCCCCGGCGGCATGAATCCATGGTCGTCCCAACAGCAGATTGTAAGAAGCCAGCACGTCTATCACTTGAAAATCAATATCGAACCAAGTGGTCCCATTTGGAAACGTAGGCTAATTTCCAAATAATGGACCTTTGAGATCTGTCGAAAGCTTTGACGTTGATGGCCCCATCCTTGATTTCATGCAGCCCTTTTCCCAATGTTCTGAGTGTTACCAGAGGACAAATGTTGAGACTGGACCCCCCATCGACCAGGATCCGGGAGATAAAATAATCTTCGCACTGCACGGTGATGTGCAATGCCTTGTTATGACTCAATCCTTCCGGTGGCAGCTCATCCTCGTGAAAGGTGATTTTATGACTGTCCAACACTTGGCCCACCATGTTTGCCATTTCTCCTCCAGTGATGTTGCTTGGTACATACGCCTCACGCAATACCTTCAACATGGCATTCTTGTGTGCATCAGAACTTTGTAATAAAGCCAAGATAGAAATTTGTGCCGGTGTTTTGTTCAGCTGGTCAATGACCGAGTATTCCTTGGCTTTTATCTTTCTCCAGAGATCACCGGGTCCAGTTTCAATGATTGCTTGTCGGCTAGAGGTCTGCTTACTCGACTCAGCTAAGTGTTCTGGGGTATAAACCCTGCCGGTTCGTGTCATACCCTGCGCTGCAACTATTTCTCCGAACTTGGCTTTTCCTTTCCTTCTTGCCTCGGCTGTGTAGTCCCACGGTATAGCTTTTGTGTGGAACGGTGTTACGGCTGTCATTGCTACTGGAATAGGCACCCTTGCCTTAGAAGGTAATACAACAACTTCAAAGGGCTCAGGCGCCTTTGGGGACCCAAACTCGACCTCGATTGGTGTTGGTGTCTTTGCGGAGGCTGGTGCTTCAAACTCAAGCGGTATGGACATGTTCACCTCAGCATCTTTAGAAGGCTAAATTTGGACTACAGTCGGGTTAAGAGTGACTGTTGGTTTCTTTGGATCGTCACCTTCCGTTATCAAATCGATTGATCCTTTGGGATCCCAATCATCTTCTATTTCAATCATATGAACGCTTCCACCCTTGTGGTCTGGTAGAGGGTTGCTGCGGACGTTCGGAGCAGGATCCTTTGCCACGATAATCTTGTTATCAATTAAAGCCTGGATCTTGTCCTTTAGGGAGCGGCACTCATCAATAGTATGTCCCTTCATGCCAGAATGGTACGCACAGCTTTTGTTTGGGTTAATCCACTGGGAAGGGTTTTCAGGAGTTATGGCAGGGACAGGGGTGACATAACTAGCGGCTTTGAGTCTTTGGTACAGCTAGTCGATTGGCTCGGCAATGGCAGTGTATTGTTTGGGAGGTCTGCGGTCAAAATTTGGTCGGGGTCTAGGAAAGTTTTGGCGAGTAGGAGGTGATTGATAGTGGGATGGTTGAGCGTTGTAGGCTTGGTAGACTTGTGCGGGTTGGGAATATTTGGGTGAAGTGGGTTGGTATGTGGGAGGTTGAGGTGATTGATAAGTAGGTGGTGGAGCTTGGTAGGAAGGTGCGGGTGCTTTGAAATTTGGAGTGGGTTGATATGTAAGTGGAGATATCGGGTAGGTCTGATATTTGACTGGTGAGTTGGTTCTTTGTGCAACCATTACGGCACTTACGTCCCTCTTCTTGGATGTACCACCGGACTGTAGAGCCTTGTTGGTGGCTTGCAAAGCTTCAAAGTTAGTGACCATACCACTTTTGAGGCCTTCTTCAATCCTTTCTCCCAGCCTGATGATGTCAGAAAATTTATGGTTCTTGATCAGCATCAGTCTTTCATAGTATTGCGGATCCTAAGCCCTGACGAAAAACTTGTTCGTCTGTTATTCCCCTAAAGCAGGTCGAACCTTAGCAGCCTCTGACCTACCTCAAAAGTGGAAGTCTACAACAAAAGATGTACAACATAACACCTTGAAGGAAAAAGGGGCTCACCAAGACTTCGAGAGGAGGACACTCCGCTACGCGCGATCGGCACTGTCCGCTATAGAGCCACCTACATTCATTTAAAAATGTAGCGCCTCCGGTAAAAGGGATGTTTGTAACATGGAATAGTACTTGTATGTATAACTAAACACCATCTAGTTAGAAAGAACTTTCATACAAGAATAAGGAAATCACAAGTATAACTCAAAACTTTAAACGATCACCACATTATCAAATAAAAGAATCATACAATTTTGACATCATTTTTCCATAGCTTTTAGTTGGGGCATTTCACACTATTCTTCATTGTTCACAATACCACCGCTATCTTGAGCGGAGTCCGATCTCGACCCGATCGGCTAGGTTGCCTCCTTTGAGNNCCTTAAGCCCTGACGAAAACTTAGTTCGTCTGTATTCCCTAAAGCAGTCGAACCTTAGCAGCCTCTGACCTCCAACGAGTGGCATACTCGCGGAACGTTTCTGTAGGTTTCTTCTTTAAATTCTGAATGTAAAACACATCTGGTGCGTTCTCCATGTTGAACCTGAACCTGTCCATGAAGTCGGACGCCATACTAACCCAATTTGACCACTTCTTGGGGTCTTGGTTAATGTACCAAGACAGAGCATCTCCTTTCAAGCTTCTCATGAAAAGCTTCATTCGAATTCTCTCATCTTTCCCTACTCCGACCAACTTCTCGCAGTATGTCCTCAAGTGTACCCTGGGATCTCCTGTACCATCAAATATTTCGAACTTGGGAGGTTTGTACCCCTCGGGCAGTTCAACATCTGGTTGAATGCAAAGGTCTTCGTAATTCAGTCCCTCGATCCCCTTGCTTCCTTCAACACCCTGAACTCGGCTAGTCAGCTTCTTGAGTTCTGCAGCCAGATTCTTGATATGAGAGTCTTTGTCATCAGACTCAGGTGTGCTTGAGTCGGGCTGATCGGGGTGTGGTATGGTTTCTACATATATAGGGGTGTTGTGGTGATGATCATTTGTGGAGTTCAGTGGTTCGGGGATGAGCAGTGGGGTGTTGCTTGAAGTGTGGCATGTGTTGCAGTGGTGATGGGGAGTGGGTTGGTTTTGTGGCTTCGGGATGTTTTGAGGAGGTATGGGATTTTGAGTGTTGGGAAGCCGATATCCGGGATAGTGAGGGAAAATAACAAGCTTGCCAAGTTCCGAACTTGGTCCAATTCTTCCTGAAATTTCAATAACTTCTTTTCGAGCTGGGAGGCACTTTCCTTGCAAACCTGAATACCCTGAGAAGTCTCTACCCTTTCAACTGAGCTCTCCTTTCTGATGTTGCTCAAATCTTCCATCTTTCCTTTGTTCTTGTTTTTGATAGGACTCGGAGGAGGAGGAGGCGGAGGACCCTTGGATCTTGTGGAATATGATGACGATGCCAGAGTGCACGAACTAACCTTTGGGGAGGGGAATAAGCAAAAGCAAAATCAAAAGGTAACAAGTTAGTAGGGATCATGAGAAGAAAAAGTTGCAATATTTAAACACATAGTGTAAGAATATAAATCGTGTCCTAAATTGGGAGCCTCGTTGTGCCCGAGGTAGGCCTAGCGACAAGTAGATTTGGAGAACTTAGAATGCTAAATGCCTCATTTTATTGATAAAAAATAAGACGAATCCCAAAACGACACTAAATAACAGGAAATAAAAGTGTCACCGGTGGCCATAGGCCTTATTACATTTTAAAGCAAAAATAAACTCCTATCTACTTGGTCCCAGAAGGACCTTCCCCAGACTCGGCATCATTGGCACCATCGAACAGCTTCCCTTGCTTGCGCAGTCCCAGCAGCAGATAGGCTCTGGATGATCTTGTTGTTGGGTTGGATTTCCAAGAGAGAAGGTAGGTTCCCCAAATATCTCCGGATGAGAGTCTGATCACTGAAGTGAAAATCCTTCCACTAGCTTAGCAGTTTGGGGTGGATATTGGTGACCATGCCGAATCTGGGGACTTCGTGCCTCTTGTTTCTGCAAGACAAAGGGTTAGGACCTTACCCCCGCCGGACTCGACTATTTAATATCAACAATTAGCATAAAAGCATTTTTAGTTCTCCAAATAAATGCACAGAACGTGATAAGGTCCGTTTTGGGTTTCTAGGAAACCCAGTGGACTTTGGACAAGGCTATCTTAAAGAGTCATTATACGGACAACATAACTGACTCGGCTAGGTTTGACCATGATGCATGCATAATTTAAAGAGAGAGGGTTTCTATGGGGTATTAGACTGGTACCCTTGAGCGGACAACTCAAGAGGGAAAGGCGCGGAACCGTCGACTACACCGTTAATCGACTGGTTTTACCGTAAATATGCCTTTGCCGGATTTAGGGGGTGATAATATCGAAAGAGCGCAACCACTCATTATAAGCGTTGCTATGGTATTTTGTTTGGCACGAGTGGAATATGATGTTGAAAAAATGCAATACAATAATTAACAAATTGTCATGTACTTTCACGTTCATAAAGTAATGATTACGATAATTGCTCATAATTACAACACTATTGAAGGAAAGCAGTAAAAGAAAGCATTAAAGAAAAGAAAACAAAGAGCCAATTCAGTTTTGTAGTAGAAAAGAGATAAAGACATTAAATAAAGGCAATAAAGATGCAATAAAGTCACAAGTAGCATGAAATGGTAAAAGCCTAAAGAATATCCCCAACAGAGTCGTCATGTTGTCGATGCCCCCTTTTTCTAAAGGCGAAATCGGGTTTACGATATTTGGGCGGACAACTCTATTCATTTTGGGAATTTGGGTTTGAGATTTCGAAGAGTCGCCACCTAATGATTAAGTGCATTAGGACACTAAGAATTTAAAAGAAAGAAGAACCAAAGAATGGGTAAGGGCTTGAAATTATCTTAGGGTGAAGGTGTTAGGCACCCCCCAAGATCCACTAGTGTGGTTCCCGGCCATGTTACAATTGTGACTTTAAAACATGTAAACATACAAGACAACTTCCTCATAACGATTACAAGTAGGAATGTATAAAGGTTAAATAAACATGCTGAAGTCAGGAAATAGGTGGTTTCATAGTTGTTTAAAAGAATGTAACTGCAGAAAAATAAGGATCAAATAACGAGTGCAAACAATCAGACAAAAGAAGTGAAATGGGCGGAAGTTTAAAAAGAAAACAGTGCTGGAAATTCAAAGAGGTTTTAAATGATTTGAAGCGAAATACAAGGTTTAAAGAGCTGGAAACTGACAGTTTAAAGAAAACAATTACGAAAGTACATAAGAAGGGAGGGGGTCCTAGGTTTATAAATAACATGGATCATCCACGCAACACCCGGTAACCAATTATACGCGTGGTGTTATCGCGTGATCATCATATCCATGTCTGCCCTTCCCACCCCATTAAGATATTAAAGCGCGGAATAGTATCGTTACTTATTGCATGCTATTACCCGTCCCGATCCTATAAGTCCCGGAGGCATTGAGACTACTAATCCTAAAGGAGAGGGAGTTGGGGCTTTTCAGAAGTTTTAAAAGGATAAAAGTCTAGGCGACAAACAAAAACACATAATCAAATAGGGGAGAAGCAAACAGCAGTTAAGGCTCAAACAGGCCTCCTCACTTAAAGGCAAATGTGTAAAGACCTATAGGCATGATATCTAGCGGAGCGTACTGATTTTAAAGAAAGGATCACTGGTTTTATAGACAAAAGATCTGCAGATTTTAAACGAGCTTATGACTGGTTTTAAACGTATAGATAAAATAGACGAGGCTGATTCGATTGATTATTCCTATAGGCAAGTTATCTAAGCGTTATTGGTTTTAAACGATTACATAGATGCAAGAGTCCTATAGGCATGGTATCTAGAATGAAGTTGATTATTATTAGACCTATGATTGTGTGCATAATGACAGGTATATGCAGAAGTGCAGAAAAGAAACCTATGATCATGATTTCTATATGCAGAAATGCAAGGACTTAGAGACAGGATTTCTATATGTAGAGATGCAGAAATAAATGACCTATAGGCATGCTGTCTATGTGAATGCAGGAATTAAAAAATCCTATAGGCAAGTTATCTACCCTTTGCATACAGTCATTCCCATCCCTTTCCACTAGCCGTCCCCAATAGTTATTAGAAACTATTACAGTCCAAAATGAATCGGAAAAGTAAGGAAATAAAATTACATCAGAAGTTCCAGCCACAACCAAACAGCCTAATTCAGACTCAAAGTCAAATAATATGAGATAAACCAACTTCCAGGATCAGAACTTCCAAAAACCTTTCTCATCCTTTGGGTGTGGCAAAGTTCCAAGGAGCTTTATGAACTCCAGGCAATGCTTACACCCAATTATATTGCAGAATTAAGATTATGGTGCAGTGTGGAATAGCCAGCCATCGAATGTCCATGTTCAGAGGGAGCTCCAGGTCCCAAAGCAAGACTCATAAGAGGGGGGCAGAACTTAAGAGTCTAAGAATAAGTGTAAGTGCATGGGAGGGGGCGGGGGAGGGGGGGGGGGAATTAAGGAAAGCCATGGCAGGCTGGTGGTCATGCCCAGCAATTGGCAATGCTGGCACACCCCTAACCAGCCTGTCAGCCAAAACTTGGGAGTTAGGATCCATTGAGGATCCGGTTCTGACCTGGGCAGTATTTTGGGTACTGCTAGGCCAAGAACCTTAACTCAGACACATAGAGGGGAATGGGGGGGGGGGGGTAGGGATTTATAATAGAATCAGATGGAAGGAAGGAACATATTAGCATAAATCATTGAATCATGTGTGGTAAAGTAAACAGGATTGCAGAAACTGTAAGTAAACACATAGGGGTGAGGCAGGAATGTTAACTCAGAACATACCAGTTTCAGAAGAAATAAGTAAAAACAGTATTCTTGAAAAGGCCAAGTTGCAAGCAAAGCAATTCCAAAAGATCCCAAGCAAAGCAGAATATCGAATTCAAGACAGTATTGCAAGTGTGCAAGTATTTTAAAGACTAGTGGTGTGAAGGTTGTGTGAAGAATGAAGTCATATCTAAAAGTGCAGAGGGGCAGTCCTTTTTATAGTGCAGAGAAACAAGTAAGAAAGGCAAGGAATATATCATTGAAATCAGTCTCCCTTTGGTTAAGGGATTCTGATTTCGACGGGTAAAAGCTAGTTAAGGAAAGAAATTTTAATTAAAACTTTTCAAAGTAGCACAAAAGGGGTAAATACATAGAAGTTATTTAAGGAAAACAATCAATGGTACATGGTTTGTGACAACTATGGAAAGGGAATCAATCAAACAGCCAGTGAAACAAAAATTACAAGTTCAATTTGAATAAACCAAGTCAGGAAAAGGTAAAGGAGATTCAATCAAAGAAAATCAGTCGGACCTTATTAAGAGGATTTCGGAATCAATCAATTAGTTGGAAAAACCTTTTGAAAGCAGAGTCATTATATATAAAACACACAAATCAAGAAGGGATTGTCAAATTATTTAGAAGAGGGTTTAATCAAAGAGGGGTTCAGAATCATAAGCAAAAGTGGTACAAGTCCAATTTGTAGACTCACGAGGAGTCTGAGAGTCCAAGGTCCCAAAGAGGAACCCTAACTCGCACACAAGAATCAAAATTGCCAAGAAACCCCCAAATCTTAGGGTTTCGAATTGAGTCAGACAATAGAGATGAGAAGGCAAGTCGCTTGATAGAGGCTCAGGAGTCCTTTCCAAAGACTCATGAGAAACAAACAAACAAGGTACACAGTTAAGAGCATGGAGAACACGTTTGAAAAACTCAGAATTTAACAAGTTCAGAAGAAAAAGATACAAACTTAGGCAAAACAAGATGAATCATGCTTAGTAAGAATACAAACATAGTACAGTAACGCCAACAAAATCAAAGAACTCAATCGTAAACACATATAGCAAAGATTAACATGTGAGCATAGGAGAAAAGAAAGTAGAAGAACATTACATGCATAGTAAAAGAAATCGGACAAACACACATAAAGAAAGAACAAAAAGAATCAGAAGGGTATTTTGAAGAAACTTTTCGGAAACCCTAAATCGAAATTAAACGATTTTGAAAAAAGAGAATTTGGGGAAAAACCTTTAAAAAGTTCAATAGAACACGGAAATGTTCCAGATCAAAGAGAATAAGCAAGTAAAGAACCTCGAACAGCTTAGGGTTGTAGAGAAAACCCTAGAAATGAGAAAGGTCTTGAGGAAAGTCAGATCCTGAGTCGAAAAGGCTCATATTGCTTGAATACGACGGAGTAGTGGCCGGAGAAGCCATAGATCTACAAATCTGAGAAGATCTTGAAGAAAACCATCGAAGTCAGGCTTCACAGCCTTGAATGGCTTAGGTCTAATGGTGAGAAAGGGTGAGTACAGACCGTCCATGGCCTGAGACGCTATGGATTCCGGTGGAAAAGGGGTCGGAGACGACTAGGGTTCCAGGAGGGTTCGAGAGATTTGAGAGACGAGGGGTTCAAAGGCGGCTGATAGGTGGAAGTGATTAGGGTTTGGGGGGTTTGGAAATTAAAAAGGAAAGGGGGAATTATGGCCGTTGATCAAAATGATCAACGGGCTGGATTGAATATGAGCCGGGCGGGTTTTTTAATTGGGTCAGGGGTCGGGTAATTTAGGGATTGGGCTGGTCTGATTTGGGGACTGAAATTGGGCCAATTTGAGGTTAAAATTGAAAGGTAAAAAAGGCTGTAATTGAAATAGAAATGGGCTAAATGTTAAATAGCCAATTTTCCCCTTTTATTTTATAAAAATAGCAAATAATGATTTTAAAAGTAAATTTAAAATACTGAGCCAACAAATACTATATAGATATTAATCTAAATATACTGGAACTAATTTTACAATTATAAAATGCTATTAATCTTAAAGTAGGCTATAATTGCAGTTATATGCAATTTAGTCTTTTAAATACCAAATAATTTTGTAAAAATATGCAAAAATTACCTTAATTATATTTTGGTGCAAATATGAGAATAAAAAATAAATTATTCACCAAAATGATAATCTTGAGAATAATTATTGGATTTTGTACTGATAAAATAGACAATAAATTGGTTTTAAAATCTTTAAAAATTAGGAAAAAATACCAAAACTCTTGGGCATGCTTATATATGCATGTACATGCTATTTTGAAAGTATTTTGTATATAAAATACATAGGGAAAAATTGGGTATCAACACGTGTGCATAAAGTCTCTCTGAAAATTTAGATCCTCACATCCCCGTCATTGGAAGATCTTGCGTCGCCATCTTAGTATAACTTTTGTGTCCGCTTGGGACATCCCGCAGTAAGTAGCTCACTTTGTTCCTAGTATTGTGGTTGCCCGTGACGTGGTCGTGTATTGCAGTTGGGAGTTAACATAGCAGAAGCATGTCCAGCTCATAACAAATGTTTATTTTCCCTTTACACCTCCACAACATGTGTTAATTGTGTTCCTTAGATAGCGAATTCATTGTGCTAGTTTCCCAACACTTGTTCGATAACCATGAGAGAACATATCCTTCTATGTGTCATTTATAACACTTCCTTTCTCATTAAGGACCCTTACTAGGATCTCNAGTCAGATCCTGAGTCGAAAAGGCTCATATTGCTTGAATACGACGGAGTAGTGGCCGGAGAAGCCATAGATCTACAAATCTGAGAAGATCTTGAAGAGAACCATCGAAGTCAGGCTTCACAGCCTTGAATGGCTTAGGTCTAATGGTGAGAAAGGGTGAGTACAGACCGTCCATGGCCTGAGACGCCATGGATTCCGGTGGAATCACGGTGGAAAAGGAGTCGGAGACGATTAGGGTTCCAGGAGGGTTCGAGAGAGTTTGAGAGACGAGGGGGTTCAAAGGCGGCTGATAGGTTGAAGTGATTAGGGTTGGGGCGGGGGGGAGAGTTTGGAGATTAAAAAGGAAGGGGGAATTATGGCCGTTGATCAAAATGATCAACGACCTGGATTTAATATGAGCCGGGCGGGTTTTTTAATTGGGTCAGGGGTCGGGTAATTTAGGGATTGGGCTGGTCCGATTTGGGGACTGAAATTGGGCCAATTTGAGGTTAAAATTGAAATAGAAATGGGCTAAATGTTAAATAGCCAATTTTCCCCTTTTATTTTATAAAAATAGCAATAATGATTTTAAAAGTAAATTTAAAACACTGAGCCAACAAATACTATATAAATATTTATCTAAAAATACTGGAACTAATTTTACAATTATAAAATGCTATTAATCTTAAAGTAGGCTATAATTGCAGTTATATGCAATTTAGTCTTTTAAATACCAAATAAATTTGTAAAAATATGCAAAATCACCTTAATTATATTTTGGTGCAAATATGGGAATAAAAAATAAATTATTCACAAAATGATAATCTTGGGAATAATTATTGGATTTTGTACTGATAAAATAGACAATAAATTGGTTTTAAAATCATTAAAAATTAGGAAAAAATACCAAAACTCTTGGGCATGCTTATATATGCATGTACATGCTATTTTGAAAGTATTTTGTATATAAAATACATAGGAAAAAATTGGGTATCAACAAGTGTTTGAGAGAGGGGAGGGTTTCAGAGGCGGCGGATAATTGAAAATGATTTAGGGTTGGGGGGTTTGGTAAAATAAAAAAATGAAAGAATGCGTATGAGCCGTTGATCTCATAGATCAACGGCTGAGATTAAAAGAAGGGATTCGGCCGGGTTATTTGAGTGGGTCAGGGGCGGGTAATTTAGGAATTGGGCCGGGTAATTCGGGATTGGGATTAGGTTTAATTGGGGGGGTTGTTTTAGGCTAAAATTGAAATGGTTAGGGCTAGTATTTAAATAGCCATTTTTTCCCTTTTATTTTATAAAAATAGCAAAAATCATTTCTGGAAACAAATTTAAAGGTACTAAATTAATTAATAATGTATAAATGTCGAATTAAAAATACTGGAATCAATTTTACAATTATAAACTCAATTAATTCTCAAAATAGGTTAATATTGCAATTACATGCAATTTAGCTTTAAAATACTAAATAAATTTGTAAAAATGTGCAAAAAATTACCTTAGCTATATTTTGGTATAAATATGAAAATACAATAAATGAATCACAAAAATGATCATTTGGGGAATAATCATTGATTTTATATTGATAAAATAGGGCAATTGATTTAAAAAATAATATAACACCTAGGCACACGTATATATGCATACATATGCTATTTTGAAAGGTATTTTGCATATAAAAATATACGGGGAAAAACTGGGTATCAACAATAGGTTAAACAGAAGTAAACATGTTGATTACAAGGAAACACATAGGTTTAATAGCAGTAAACATGCTGATTAGGAACAATAATCATAAAGCACAGAGATCTAATAGGTAAAGTAGACATGCTGATAACAGGGCACATAGTTAAGTTGAATAGCAGTAAACATGCTGAGTAGGGAAACACATAGGTTTAGTTAAACAGAAGAAAGACATGCTGATTATAAGGAAACACATAGGTTTAATTGAATAGCAATAGTGGAGGCATACCAGTTAAGAGATAGCAATAGAAGAGTGAAGAAAATAGGGTCCAAAGGTCTAGCCTTGGCTTCCAACCGACTAGACAGTGCCACAAACAAAGAGTAGAAAATTGTGATAGAGGAAGAGAGCAAGAACTTTTGTGTGTCTTTCTGTGTCTGTGTGCTGTGTGTAAAGAAAAAGAGTGAGGCTTATATAGCATTGGTAGAGTAGAGTAAATAAGATAAAGCAGTTTAAAGGTTTGCAAATAAGGCAAAGAAATAATAAGTCAATCAATTTAGGCATGACAGGACAAATCAGTAGGCAAAAATCATGGGATTATATCAAAAATAACTCAGAATTGAGGTCCAAATAAGGTAAATGGTAAGTCTGATAGCCAATTAGAGTCAGAACACCAAAACCCGGCAAACAACAAGCAATTAGTCATATAAATAAGGTAACACAAGTAAATTAGCGACCAATTTGGGGTTGGTAAATCAATTAGCCCACAAATTAAGCTTAGCAGGAACAATTAAGGCAAGTAGTACTAGTTAGGAGTCCCAAAATAAAGAAAGTAAATAAAATTACAGGAAGTAATCACCTCAATAAACAAAGCAAATTTCAACACCCTAGGCAGTTTAGGTAATCAATCAATTATTCAGGAATAACGGGAGAATATTGAGGCGAGTAATGAAATAATCAATCAAACTAAAAACTGGAACACAGTCATGAAAGAATCAGTGCAAAAAGATAATCAAACACATAGGAGTTTTAGAAAAAGTTTCGCAGAAACAGATGAGGTGAAAACCCTAGTTATTAGGAACATAAGGATCGATTAACAGTAAGGAAAGCAGAAAACCTTTAAAGAAAAATGCAATAGGAACTCGAAACCACTTCAGATCTACAGCAAATAATAAAGAATCAAAACCCTAATTTGGAGGAACATTAAAATCAGTCGATGATAAAGAGAACAGAAATTTTTTAATGAAGACTACCGTATAAACTCGAAGACGTTTCAGATCTACAAGGATCTAAACTGATTCAAAGTGTAAGAGATTGAGGGTTTTGAGAAAGTGACAGAGATAAAAGAAAATCTGGTTTGGAACCAGAGATTCGAGCCATAAACACAAGATAATAGTACTCACAAACGGAGATGGTCATAGGTGGATTCTTAAAAGGTTTCGAACAAAATCTGGGTTGGATCTCTTCGAGATCCCTTCATGAAACCACAAATTCGAACAACTAGAAGAGGTAAGAGGCCGGTAGGGGCCTCAAATCACCAGGGAACCCCATGGAACGGTTAATAATCCAAGGGTTTGGGGTAGATTTAGGTGACGGCGCTAGGGTTAGGGTTAGTTTCAGAGAGAACCGGAGAAGAAGGGGGATTCAAGGGCGGCTATCTTTGGATAATGGCCAGGGTTAGGGGGTTGTTTTGGGTTAAAAAAGGAAAGGGGGAATGGGGGCCGTTAATCTCAGAGATCAACAGCCAAGACTGGAAGGGGTTTGGGTCGGGTAGAGGTCTTTAGGTTTTGGGCTGGGGTGGTTTGGGCTTAGGTTAAATTAAATTGGCTGGGGAAGGTCCGATTTTGGGTATAATTAGGGACTATTTGTTAAATACCCAGTTTACTAAATAAAATAAAATTTAAAAATAGCTAATTAAATGATAAAAATTGATTTTTATGCATGAAGGTGATTTAAAATAATTACTTAATATTATAAGAATATAAAAAGTTATTTTCTGTATAGATAATGTAGTTATGCATATATGTGGGCCATTATTACAAAATGTGAAATTATAGTCTTAAAAATGCAAATGTAATTGTAAAAAATTCAATTAGAATGTTTGAACACTTATATGAGCCTAAATGATGAATTAAATGATAAAATCATCATAAAGTAATATGAGGGATAATTATTGAATATTTATATAATTAAAATGCAGAAATAAATGGATTTTAGGCCTTTAAAATTTTTAGAAAAAAATTGTAAAAACATTTATGCATATTTGTAATTGTATGCACAATATTTGAAAGTATACATGCATGTTTTACAATATATGAGGAAAAAATTGGGTATCAACACTGGGTGGACCAAGATGGTTTCTTTGACAGTGTCAAGGAAGTTTGGGATATGAATGTGGTAGGTAATCCAATGTGGATCCTTCAATCCAAGCTCAAGGAACTCAGTAAGAGATTGAGTCAGTGGTCCAGGAATGATATAGGGGATATTAGTGAAGCAGTCATAAGATAGGAAGAAAGGCTCCAAGATTTAGAAGATATTGACATTGAGAATAACAATGAAAAGAGTAGAGAGGATGTCAACAAGGCTCATGCTCAATATATCAGATGGCTTAGTCTTCAAGACTCTCTGCTTAGACAAAAATCTCAGGCAAAATGGTTTGAAGAGGAGGATAACAATATTAGTTACTTCCATTCCATTCTAAGAGAAAGAAGAAGAAGGCAGCAGATTTATAGAATCAAAAACAAAAATGGTAATTGGATCAAGGGGGATGAGAAGATTGCTAGGAAAGCTGTTAAACATTTTCAATCTCTTTTCAACCTAACTCCTCCGGCTATCAACACTTCCACTCTGGATTGCATCCCTTCTTGTATCTCAGGGGAAGACAATGATATGCTAAGCAGGATGCCAGATGAAAAAGAAATGAAAGATGCTGTTTTTAGCCTGAACCCTCATAGAACTGCAGGTCCAGATGGCTTTAATGGTACCTTCTTTAAGAGTTGCTGGGACATTATCATAAAGGAGGTAACTGCCTTTGTGATAGAATTCTTCAAGGGAAAAGGTTTGACTAAATTCTACTCTCATACATGTCTGGTTTTAATTCCTAAAATTGATCATCCTGCTACTTTTGTTGATTTTAGACCAATTAGCCATTTAAATTTTACTAACAAGATTATTTCTAAAATCATTTCTATTGGCGTTAATACTCTTTTGCATAAATTAGTATCGTTGAATCAAAGTGGTTTTGTAAAAAATAGGTTGATATCTGAGAATGTATTGCTTGCTCAGGAGATTATTCACAATATTGCTCAAATTAACAAAGGTGGTAATGTGGTTATTAAGCTTGATATGGATAAAGCATATGATAGAATGTCCTGGAATTTTATTTATGCTGTTTTAGGAAAGTTTGGATTCTCTGATAGTTGGATTTTAATGATCCAAAGTCTAATCTCTAATGTGTGGTACTCTGTCATTGTGAATGGTACTAGACATGGCTTCTTCTCATCCTCTCAAGGGCTTAAACGAGGAGATCCATTGTCTCCATCTCTATTCATAATAGCTGCTGAGATCTTGTCTAGATGTCGTAAGTGTTTATATAGGAATCCTAATTTCATCCCTATCTCTATGCCTGCTAATGTTCCAAAGATTAACCACTTAGCTATGCTGAAGATATTATTATTTTCTGTAGTGGTGACTCTATCTCTGTTAAATTGGTCATGAACAGTATTTCTAAGTATGAAAGGAGTTCTGGTCAACTTGTTAATAGGGATAAAAGTTATTTCTTAACTGCTCCTAACACTGCTGCTATCAGAATCAACAGGATTTGAAATTGTTCAGGTTTTATGGATAAGACTTTTCCTTTTACCTATCTAGGCTGCCCTCTTTATGTGGGAAAGAAGAAAATTGATTATTTTGACAGCATGCTTAGTAAGATTGTTAAAATACATAATGGCTGGTAGGGTAAGTTTCTTTCTCATGGTGGTAAAGCTATTTTGATTAAAAGTGTGCTTCAATCCATTCTTGTTTATACTCTATCTGCTATGTCCCCCTTAATGGTGTGCTTAGATTAATTGAAAAGCACTTTGCCAACTTTTTCTGGGCTAACTCTATTGATCATAAAAAATACCATTGGAGTTCCTGAACAATCTTGCTCTTCCTACTGAGGAAGGGGGCATTGGAATCAGGAGAATGGAGGATATTAGTGACATGTTAGCCATGAAAAGGTGGTGGAGGATTAGATCCACATCATCTCTTTGGGCTACCTTCATAAAAAACAAATACTGTGTAAGGGCCCATTTAGACTCAAAGAAGCTGGCTCCAGGTAACTCTCATGCTTGGAGTCATGTTCTCAAGGTGAAGGATATTGCAGAGAAGCATATGGTGCATATAAACTCTGGGTGTAGTAGTTTTTGGTGGGATAATTGGTCATTAAAGGGTCCATTAGAAGCTTTGGTTCCTAACACTTGTAAGAGTGCTAAGACCTTGGTTGGGGAGTTCATAACAAATGGTCATTGGAATATTTGTAAGCTCAAGGACACTTTACCGGATCAATTGGTCCATCACATTAACTCCATAATCATTGGTAATCAAGACAATGAAGATCAAGTTTTTTGGGAACTTTCTGAAAATGGCAAATACACTAACAAGAGCGCGTGGAATCAGGTAAGGAATTCTAGACCAAAAGTGCAATTCATCAACAAGGTACGGAACTCTAATCTCTCTTTTAAAATTTCATTTTTGGTTTGAAGATTATGGAAAAGTAAACTTCCATTTGATGAAGTGATTACTAAGTTTGGCAAAAAAATTGTTTCTAAATGTAACTGTTGCCTAAACCCTTCTACTGATAGCATGAATCCTGTATTTATAGAGGCACAAGCTACTAGTTATATTTGGAATCTATTTGGAAATTCCCTCGATATCCTTTATCACCCCCACCCCATTAGATACATGCTTAACACCTGGTGGACTACTAAGCCCGCCAATGATGTACATAGATTAGTGCTAAATATAACTCCTATTATCATATGCTGGTTCTTGTGGAAAGAATTCCGTGCGTGCAGGTATGGTGATCAAAAAAATTTCAACATATATAGATTGCACCATCAAATCTCTTGGAGTGTTGAGGCTGCAATCAATAAGGCTTATCCCAAATGCAAACTCAGAATGCCATGGAATAGCTCCTGTGATTTATTGACAAGATTACAACCTGTCCAAAATGCATGGTGGTCCAACGGAGGAAACCAGATAGGGGTAAGGTTAAGATCAACACTGATGGGAGCTATCTCCAAGGTGAAGCAAAGGCAGGTCTAGGAGGAGCTCTTAGAGTTTAGAATGGTGACATAATCATGGCGTTTTCAATACCCTTCAATGGCGAAAATCACAATCTTGCTGAATCTCAGGCAGCGTGGACTGTTATCAACTGGTGCGTGAAGAATGGATTCATACAAGCCATCCTTGAGTTGGACTCTCTTATATTGTAGATATTCTTCGTAAGGAGAGCACAACTAACTATAGACTGAGCCAAATCGTACACAATATTAGAGGCATTTTAAACATATCTGAAATCCAGATTATCAACTGCAATAGAGAGGCAAATCATCTTGTTGATTGTTTAGCTAAAATGGCAGCAAAAAATCAACAGGTTGCTTTCTTCTACTCCAACCAACAACTGCCCAGTGAAGCTAAGGGACCTCTTATGCTGGATAAAGAACAGATGCCTAACATAAGGAACAAATATGATAAGGCTAATTTTTTTGTTAGCTAGGTGTGTTTTGTAATTAGTGGCGGGTGACCTATTTATAAATGCCTACGCCTCATATTTTGAAGGGTGTGCTCTACCCTTGTGTTCTAATAACGAAACTCTATTTTTTTTATTAATACAACACCCCCAATATAATTGGGAAAATTTTAAAAAAAAACCTTGAGGACCTTAAAGAAGGTAATATCTCCTTCGAAAATGGGAAAAAAGGTGAGATCATTAGGGTTGGCAAGGTAGGTAAGACAGACTCTCACTCTATTGAGAATGTCTACCTGATTGATGGACTGAAGTACAGTCTAATAAGTGTATCACAATTACGTGATAGAGGTAACATGGTTGCGTTCACCTCTACAAAATGCTTTGTGATTAATCTTATCACTGATAAGATAGTTTTGCAGGGAAAAAGAGTGAACAACATATATATTGTGGATATGTCCACGCTCTCAGATAATGAACTCACTTGTTTAAGAGAGTTGGATAATGATCCTCTTCTTTGGCACAAAAGACTTGGACATGCCAGTCTAAGTCAACTCAACAAACTAGTCTCCAAGGACTTGGTGAAAGGACCGCCTAACATTAAGTTCAAGGAAGATAAAGTTTGTGAGGCTTGTGTAAGGGGGAAGCAGTCCTCTTTCAAAAGCAAGAAAATGGTAAGTACCACCAAAACGATAGAACTGGTCCATATGGATATTTGTGGACCAATGAGAACATTGAACAAGGATGGTAAGAGATATGTTATGGTGCTTGTTGATGATTACTCTAGGTTTACTTGGACACTGTTTCTAACATCCAAATATAAAGCATTTGACATGTTCACTTCTTTTGTTAGAAAAACTCAGAAACAACTAGGTAATCAACTTGCATCAATTAGGTTTGATCATGGTACTGGATTTGAAAATGCTAAATTTGCTGAATATTGTGATGAGCATGGCATAGATCACAATTTTTCTGCTCCTAGGACTCCACAACAAAATGGAGTAGTTGAAAGAAAGAATAGGACATTGGAAGAAATGTCTAGGACCATGCTTCTTTCTAGTAAACTGCCCCATAGTTTCTGGGCAGAAGTTGTGACTACTGCATGTTACATCATAAATAGTTGCATGACTATACCTCTTGTTGAGAAGACTCCCTATGAGTTACTTAAAGGGAGAAAGCCAAATATATCCCATCTTAGGGCATTTTGATGCAAGTGCTTTGTGCACAACAATGGTAAAGACTCCCTAGGTAAGTTTGATCCCAGAAGTGATGAGGGAGTATTCTTGGGATATTCTTCACATAGTAAAGCTTATAAGATCTATAAAAAAGAACTATGTGTGTAGAAGAAAGTGTACATGTGGTTTTTGATGAAACTAATATTCTTTCTGAGAGGCAAGAACATGAAGATGAAGCAATTGGGCTAGTAAGAAACTCAAACGAAACCACAGCTCAGACTGAAGCTGTAACAGAGAAAGGAATAAGTGATGGAACAGGTTCTTTTACCCTGGGCAACCTGACAGAGGGAACTGAACAAAGAAGAACTGATCCTCAAACCTTGAGGGAACTTGTCCATGAACCTGTTCATCAACAATAAAACTCTGAAGGAACATCTAGGGGAGACCAGCTGGTTGTGAAACCTTACAAGTACCAAAGTTCTCATTCCATTGAGAACATAATTACTGATCCAACCTCTGGAATCAAAACCAGATCTTCTTAGAAGAATCTCTGTGCTTTTGATGGTTTTCTATCTCTTATTGAACCTAAAATGTTGCTGAGGCTTTGCAGGATGCAGACTGGGTGAATGCAATGCAAGATGAACTCAACCAACTTGAGAGAAGTCAAGTTTGGCATCTGGTACCAAGACCCAAGGGCAGATCAATAATTGGCACAAAATGGGTCTTCAAAAACAAACTTGATGACGATGGAACAGTTACAAGGAACAAGGCAAGATTGGTGGTTCAAGGATATAGTCAAGAGGAGGGCATAGACTATGATGAGACCTTTGCTCCAGTTGCAAGATTGGAAGCAGTTAGACTCCTTATAGCCTTTGATGCTTACATGGAATTCACTCTCCATCAAATATATGTCAAGAGTGCCTTCCTCAATGGCTATCTAAAGGAAGAAGTGTTTCTCAAGCAACCTCCGGGATTTGAAAGCAAGGAATGACCTGATCATGTGTACAAGCTTGACAAGGCACTTTATGGGCTCAAGCAGGCTCCAAGAGCATGGTATGGACGACTATCAAAATTCTTGCTTGAGCATGACTACAAGAGAGGTAAAATTGATAATACTTTATTCTTGAAAGAAAAAGGTAAAGATCTCTTGGTAGTTCAGATATATGTTGATGATATAATCTTTGGAGCAACTACTGATAAGCTAAGTAAAGAATTTGGTAAACTAATGAGGAGTGAATTTGAAATGAGTATGATGAGTGAGCTTAATTTCTTTATAGGCTTACAAATTAAACAAAACTCAAATGGAACTATGATCCATCAGTAGAAGTATGTGAAAGAGTTGCTTAAAAGGTTTAAAATGGAAGATTCCAAAGAAATTGATACTCCTATAGCAACAGCCACAAAATTGAATATAGATGAACCTGGGAATGATTGGTTCTTTGTTATATCTCACTGCCAGCAAACCTGACATTCTTTTCAGTGTAGGCCTTTGTGCTCGATTAAATAGAAAGAATTACAAAAGAGAAAAAGAAAGTAACTCCAGAAATAGACATTAGTCCTAATAAAATAAATAATATTAAAAAATTCGAATCGCCAAAAAATATTTTCCAAATATTAAAAAGAAGAAATACTAGGCAAATCCAAAAGAGTCTCACTTGACTGCTGTCAAGAGAATCTTGAGATAACTAAAAGACACCACTGACCTTTGTCCATGGTATCCAAAAGATAGTAATTTCAACTTAGTTGGATATGTTGATGCTGATTATGCAAGTTTTCTTGTGCATAGAAAGAGCACCTCAGGTATGACACACTTTCTTGGCTCATGTCTTGTGCCTTGGGCTACCAAAAAACAAAATTTTGTGGCCTTATCTACTACTGAAGCCGAGTATGCTGTTGTACCTCATGTTGTGCTCAATTGTTGTGGATCAAACAGCAATTAATTGATTTTGGTATTGATGTAGGTTGTATCCCCATATTCTGTGATAATACTAGTGCAATTAGTATGACCAAGAACCCGATTCATCATAATAGAACTAGCACATAGATGTTAGGCATCATTTTTTAAGGGACAACTATGAGAAGGGTTTGATCACTGTGGAATTTTGTTCTACTGACAAGCAAATAGCTGACATCTTAACAAAAGATCTAAGTAGATATCACTTTGAACGGAACAGGTTAGAATTAGGGATGATTAAGATCACCTAACCAGTTCCATCCCAAAAATTGGTTAGAAAAATGTGAATTTTTGTACATAATTAGATTAGATTCTACTCAGTCTCATATTTCATCAGTATACTCTTGTGCCATGTGCTAAAATGACTCATTAATCTCTAATATTCAGACTTACACAAGACATTTCTCAGTGAAGAACCTGGTTCATCAAGATTACTTGGTACGTATTCTCCACTCTGCATATTTTGGAATAATTACATTTGGATCATGATTAAGAGGAGAGTCCCATTTAATCCTAAACTCTTTTGAACTTATTCGTTTTGAATTGAGCCAGTTTCATTCAAATGTAGTCTAAAACCGTATTAAGTGCCTAGATTCTAGGGACATTCTTCAACGTCTTTTCAAACTGAATTCCAGTTTGATTAGACTTCTGCAAAGGCTATAGTTACCCAATTAAACACCCCCTTCTTAAATTGATTAGTCCTTAGTGTTTCTTCACTTCTAATTCTCTAGCCGTCAAAATTCTCTCTATCTTCTTTCATCTTCCAAACACACTCAAACTCATCTTCTCTCAAACCCAAGCACAGAAATGGCAAACCCCTCTAATAATTCCTCATCACCACCCAAGGAAATCACACCCACACCATCTATCACACCTTTAACCAAGCCCACCTCTAAGAAAGGTATAGTCAAGATGCTTGCTCGCAAAATTGATGCTGGAGGAGAACAAATCAAGAAAATTAATGAAAAATTGAAAGCAAGTCAAGTAGAAGAACCCCAAAAATCTGAAGAATCATTCAAGTCTGCTACTGAGGGGGAAGAAAATGTTTCTTATGAGACAGAGAAGGTAACATCTGGCCCTAAAGTTACTCCTGTAATAATCTCTGAGGTTGCTATAAATCTGGAGAATAGGTTTGTTCTGGTAGGAACTGCGGCTGGTATTAAAATAATTGGGTCTGGGAAAATTGGTGGTAAAAATAAAAAGAGAAAAGAAAAGGAGAGTGAGGGTGCTCGAAGTGCTGTGAGGGGAGTGGGAAAAGGAGTCGTTGAATCTTCACCCACTCCTGGTAGTTTGACTGAAGAAACATGTGCCATGGTAGTGTGGAGTGAGGAATCTGCCGGAGAAGAACAAAAGTGTGAGAGAAATAGGGGGAAGTGGGTCTGAAGAAGCTGCTGAGGGGTTGGTTCGATTAGGGAAGGATGCTCAAGAACCTGTTCCATCTGAGCAGGAAACCCTCGCAGACCTACTGAGAAAGGTATCTGACAGTTACAATCCTAAAAGGAAAAGGAGTTTTGGAGTCAAAGTCCCTGGTACTTCTAGGGAAAACAAGAAAAGAAAGGTTGCTTCATCTATCCCTGTAGAGACTCCTCCTACAAGAGGAAGAGCTATAAGGAATCAAAAGAAGCAAAGTGAGGCTGAACTGGAAAAGGCCTTAGAAGAAAGTAAGAGGAAAGTTGCTGCTAAGGGAAAGGGTTGAGCCTGTTGAGGCAGTTGAAATTGATGAGATGGACCTGGTCCTTCGGGATGAAGAAGAGACAGAAGAAATGGAGGTTGTGACTCCAAAGGCAAAGAAAGTCAAGACTTCCACAAAGAAGTCCGTTTCAAAGACAAAGTCTGCTGAGCCATCTACTTTGGCTAAAAGAACCAGGTCTACATTGAAATCAAGAAAAGTAAAAATAGTGGATGAAGAAGAATGGAGTGGAGAAGAAGACGAAGAATCTGATGATGATAAGGACAAGATGGTTAAGTTTGGGAAGAGAACCATCTTGAAAGGTAGACTCCTCAGGGACTTGGAGGAGGAAGGGATGTTAATGCCGCTCGAGAAGTTACAGTTGCAAGGCTGGAAGGACATGGTCCTTCAGATAGATGGAAAGCTGGCCAGAACTGGAGATTATGGAGTTCATGGCAAATTGTGAGATCAAAGATGGTAGGCAGTATGGTAAAGGGGGTGACAGTGATTTTTGATGATAAAGAACGGGGAAAGATCTTATGTGTACCTGCTGAAGGATACAATGATTATAAGAAGCTCAAATGGCCAAGTCAAGAGAATCTCCCTACCGCCCTTGCAATTACTAGGAAGTTTGGTGACAATGAAGAGGAGCTTGATCCCAAGGCTATTTGCAAAAGTGAGATGAAGCCACCCCACAAAGTGTTGTTCGAATTTGTGAACAAAGTTGTTCTGCCTTGGCAGGAAAGGACGCACAGTGCCATATTCATGGACCTGAACCTTATGGAATATTTGGATAGTGGGAGGCAAATCAATTGGCCTGGATTTATCATCCAGCTTCTTGATAGGGTTCTGAATGGCACAAAACTCACGCAATACCCTATGGCTTTATTCTCATGGCTGTACTTGCACACTTCAAGCTACCTATCAATAAATGGGGAGTTGGGACAAGCAAGGATCATTTTGGGGCAAACTCTCTAACTGTTTGTGATTATGAAGTCCAAACCACTCCCAAAGAACCTGGTTCATCCAAAAAGGTACCTGTGAACAGCAAAGTGCGAGCTTTGGTGCAAGAAAGTGGGGCTAAGGATGCTGAATTTGAAAGGCTGAAGAAGAGGTTGGTAGAAGTGGAGATTGAGATGGATGCTCTCAGAGTTCTGGCAAAGGAGAAGGAGAAGAATGATGCATTCTTTAGGATGTGCTGAAACTACTTCAAGCCAAAAACCAAGAACTTGGTCCTTCCCAGCCTTAAGCCTCCTAGCCTAGTTAGATCAACCGGTGACCAGATGGGGTTTTATTTTTTAATTTCTTTTGCTCATGATCAAATGTTTTAATTTCTTCTTATGCTTTGTGGTAGGATCTTATCAATCAATGAAATTCACTACTTTTTGCTCTAATTGTTTGTTAATATATCTTAGATGGCTAATATCCTTAGATTGATAGATGAAGATTAAATCCATGATTGCATCCCCAGTGGCCATGAGTAATTTCTATTAAAATCTGGTTATCTAACATGATTATGCAACTTTTCAATGATGCCAAAAGGGGGAAGATAAGTTGTGCTTTTACTTTGGACTGTGATGTTTATAACCTAATGAACCTGGTCCTTGATGATTAGTGACTTTATAATGAAAAGTGTTCTAACTTTGTGTTGATGTTGAGCTGAGTTTGTTGGCCCAAGTGAAGTTTGTTTCGATGATTGACAAAGGAACTCCAACATGAACCAGTTCCATAAACAGTGTACACAGGCACGGACAGATTCAAGCATAAGTGATGCATGTGAGGGAGATAAACTGAAGTTGTTTAACTGATATCTCCTGATCGAAAAGGTTGTATAGTTGATAAGGAGAAGGACTCCTTACTCAAAGAGAACACTATCCAAGATAAGGAAGGAGTTAGAAGTTGAAGATAACTAGAACTCTTCCACCAAGGAAGAGTACAGTATTGGAACTCTAGTTATTTCCTATTCTACTAACTCTATATATTACAGGGTGTTCTCATTTTACAGGTGACGCACAAACGCTGAAGTTAAATGTGAGTTGAGAGCAAAATAGTAAGGCATTTGGAAAGCAATTCTTGTGTGATTCAAGTGTTCAAACCTGAAGCTACATGAACCAGATAGAAGAAACAGTTCCAAGTGTCTGTCTTTTATTCTAGTTTCATTGTAGTAGGTGCTTTCAATTTGTATCTTTTAGCTTTATCTAGAAGCAATTGTATTAGGTACTTTGAGTATTCAAGTTAGAGTTAACTTGAAGTTGTCGCAACAGTTAGAGGCTGGTTGCCACAACGGGATTAGAGGTAATCCTTAGGTTTACAAAGAGTTTTTGTAAATGCTGTTTTTGAAGGTCGTGCTTTTTTCACCTTTTGAGCCGAGTGTTTTCCACGTAAAATATTTGTGTTCTTTACTTTTCGCATTTATTATTTCCGCAATAGTAGTACAAAGAACACATAGAAGAACCAGGTCCTTCTAAAATCCGTGCACACGAAAATTGGACACCACACAAATCATACCCCCCCCCCCCCGCTCTTGTATGGTATTGAAGTATGAAACATCACTGATATCAACCAATCCAACTCCCGGTCAAACCTCTCAACCTTCAAAAACATCAACTTTTTAATTTTCGCCAAAATGCTTCAAATTATCCTGGACCTCCAAATTCAAATCCGGACGCACGCCTAAGTCCAAAATCACCATACGAAGCTATTGAAATCATCAAAACGCCGTTTCGGAGTCGTCTACATAAAAGTCAAACCTCGGTCAACTCTTACCGCTTAAGTTTCTAACACAA
The DNA here is from genome assembly GCF_001879085.1 of Nicotiana attenuata. NCBI lineage: Eukaryota > Viridiplantae > Streptophyta > Magnoliopsida > Solanales > Solanaceae > Nicotiana > Nicotiana attenuata. The sequence goes on along the minus strand of NC_031996.1, from coordinate 19,961,021 downwards.
GAATCCTTCTTCCAAATTGATGCCGAATCATCCGAAAATTGAACTCAACCATACACGCAAGTCATAACAAATAATGCAAAGCTGCTCGAGACCTTATGCCACCGAACGGGACTCTAATTCTCAAAACGATCGCCCAGCTCGTTACATGTACTCATTTCTTTACACATAAAATTTTACTTTTCTACTTTGAAATACTTAATTATTTCTAAAAATTATTTGGGGCCTCACCAGAAGAGTTGTAGAGGGATAGATATGATTTCTCCTTCCTTAATCAGAGGTATTCAGTTTGAGTCTTGGGACTGAAAAAATTCTTTCTAGAGAGCGGATTCAACTTTAATGAATTTTACGTTGTACAAACTCGAATTAGTCAAGACCCCTATCAAATACTTGATATCGAGTAGGAATATAAATTGGGGCCCCTAAAATTCGGCGGCCTAAAACCCTCGCTTTAGTGGCTTCACCCTCTGGCCGCCTCTGCATTTCCATTATTTAATTCAATAGTTTAATAGGTTCAGTGGTAATTAAGAACCAAAATGTTGAATCCGTCGAATTTAAATCAAAAACCGTCTCTATCCGCATGTAAAGGAGAGCTTTGGTCTTGATAGAAAGAGTAAGTTAGAGCTTGTTATTTGATAATGATAAGACCACTGCAACAACATCATTGATCATAAGAACTATCTTATAATTTCATAGAACAAAAGAACATGCAGAACAGCAAAAGATCTCTTAGGAAAACAAATGAGAATTAGAAACTAAATTATTTGGACCTTTATATTTAAATATAATAAGTTGGAGAGACGCCAAATCCAGCAATAAGCATGCATGGGTGCAACCATGCAAAGAAAAAGACAATTGGTGAGAAAGTCCAAAGGCATTGCAACAACTCATGCAGGTAAAAAGAAACATTCGCTTTCAATAAATTTTTAAATTCAAAACCACCGAAAATCATGCTGCTTTCAATCCATGGGTTCGGTTGTTCAATAATATATACTCCTACAATTCTTCAAATATAAGTCATTTACCAAGAAAATATTTTCATGAAAAATATTAATATTTGTTGAAAGTAATATACGTAGGAGTATTAAAGATTAACAATGATATTACCATATTGATTAGTGTTTTTATTCATTTTTTTTTTTTTGTTATAAAGATTGATAATAATGTCTATATGTTACATTTGGAGCAAGTAATGGTTCATCTCTACACATTGCATCCATTTTATCAGTTTTAGGAGACATTTTACCTAAAAAGTATTAATTTTTTTCTGCTGAAAACAGTTTCAAAACATAGGTCACCTAAAACATTTGAAAGAAAGGGGGGGGCGGGGGGGGGGGGGGGGGGGAATGATTTTGAGAAAGTATGAGAGATGAAGATGAGTAGTCTTTGGTAATGTGAACAATAAAAAAGCGTCAAAAGTACTTCTCTAAACCCCCGTTCTCCTTCATATGTCATAGTTACTATTTTGAGAGTCAAATTCATTTTTCTTTTGACCACGATTTTTTCAAACATTTTTAAATATGTTGACTTGCTAACTATATATATGTATATACACACAACAACAACATACCACGTATAGTCCCACGAGTGAGGTCTGGGGAGGGTAAAATGTACGAAAAATTTATCTCTACCTTTAAGAAAACAAAGAAGTTGTTTCTGACAGACCCTCAGCTCGGGACATATATATATATATATATAGAACATGAAAACTCATGGTTCGAATTTACATTAAAAATCAAGTACTTTTGACGCTTCGTGTCATATAAAATGGAATGGAGGAAGTATGAGAGATGAGTAACTTGTCGTTGCATATGTCAAAGATAAGTAAGAAAGGAGAACGAGAGAGAGATGGGTTGCATTGATGAATAATAAATACTACATGGATTTTTGGTAAAAAGGTGTTTTTCTCGTGAAAAAATAAATTTTCCTTCTGCTTCTTCTACCTTCATAGGAGAAGCTAAATACAAAATTCCTCTTTCTCCTTATATATGATAATAGGCTAGATTCATGTAGTTTGGCAACTGTTTATGCCCCAACTTGACTATGCTTCGCTGTTCTAGGATGGTTAAATGATGATAAATTGGCTCTAATTGTGAATTTCATGTTTTGCAGGAGCAAGTTGCGCTTATGAGGACTTATAACAGTGTTTGGAGCTAAATTAAAGCAAGGGAAGCCCCTCGGAGCTGAGTACGTGTGAAAGAAGAGAGAAAAGAAGAGATAAAAAGCTGAACCATCTTAGCGTGGCCTTAGCGCGGCCTTAGCGCGACCGCGCTAGTCTAGAAAATCGAGGCAGAATACTATGCAATATGCGCGGCCACTAGCGCGGTTCGAGCGCAGCCGCGCTAGTCCAGTCCGGAGCGCATAAGTTCAGGGGTAAACTTGGAAGTTTGGGGAAAATTCCACTTAACCTATAAGAGGCCCAGCTCGCCCAAAGAGACATTATCAAGGCTTTTACAATTTAGTTGAAGGCAAGAAGAGGCAAGAGGCAAGGAGGATAATTCGACATCGAGTTCTACCTTTCTTCCTTTTGTATTTATCATTCATGTTGAATTTTGCTGCTATTATGAACACGATTATGAGTAGCTAATTATTTTGTCTAGGGTTTTGATGGAACCTGTTGAGGATGAACTTCTTGTCATGTTAATATAGTTGCCCGGTTTAATCTATATTGGTTCAACTACGTTCTTTTTGTAGTTAATTGATAGGATCCTCAATTAGCTGTGCCTATTTAGTATACATTACTCGGGAGAGAGTGCATATTTGGGTAATTGTTGAACAACACCACTCCCAAAGTATATGAGGAATCAATAACCGTGGGTTTAAAGGTGGGATTAGGGATAACGAAACCTTGGGTGCGATCTAAAGTGAGCTATAATAAAAGCCAGCTAGCGTAACTTGGGAGAGTGCATCTAGTAAATTGTCGTAATTACTTGGGAGAGATTTACGTGGTAAGAGTGCTCATGATCGATAGAGACCATTAGGCAAATGTATGCGAAACATAACAGGAAGGGATTCCATCAGTATGGGATATCACAAACTTAGATCCTTCTCTTATTTGTTAACAACCCAGTCATAGTTAGCTGTTAGTTTACTTAAATTTACTCATTTCTAGTTAGTAAAAATATCATCAATTTTTAGTCCAAATATCTGGGAAGTTGATTACGAAGAATTTAGTGAGTCTAACAAATGTAATTGGTAGGTTAATTCCCTGTGGGATTCGACTCTGGGCTAAATACTCAGATTATATTTGCAACGACCGCTTGTCCTTTTTATAAGGCATAGTTGGGCATGATCAAATTTTGGCGCCATTGCCGGGGAGTTAACGGTGTTAACAATTACAATTGAAAGAAATACAAGAAATTCTTAGTGTAGTCAGTTTTCTTTATTCTCAATCCAGACATTGAAATTTTAACGTTTGTTAACTTGGTTGTACAGGTGCATGCCTAGAAACTCATCGAGATTTGGTGAAGTATTTGAAGCATTTTCAGATCCCGAAAAAGTTTTCAAGGCCTTGAATTAGGCCAACAGGAAAAACAAACAACAACAATCAACTGAACAACTTGAACAAGACATGGGGGATTGCGAGGTAGATCCGGCTGCGCAAGTAGTGGCACCTCTTGTGCCAGAGGCTCCTTTATATGACTGGGCGCAACCCGCAGCTAAGAATTTGGCCACAGCGATATTAGTCCCACAGATACAGGCCGAATCTTTTCAAATCACAAACAACATGCTACACTTGTTGCAAAACAAGGGACTATTTTTGGGGTCATACATTGAAGATCCTCAATAGCACTTGAAGAATTTCCTTTCAATCTGCAAAACTGAAAGGCAGCCCAATGTAACTCAGGAAGCAATAAAGCTGTTGTTGTTTCCATTCTCAGTGACAGGAGCTGCCCAAACTTGGCTAAATTCACTCCCCATTAACTCCATCACGACTTGGGAGGAGTTAGTCAACCAATTTGTGAATAAGTTTCATCCACCCAACAAGACTGCTCAGCAAATTGATGAAATTTTGAGCTTTAAACAGAAATCAACGGAAACACTGCAAGAAATATGGGAACGATTCAAAGGGATATTGGTCATATGTCCGTACCACGGTATTCCAGAGCAGATGTTGGGGCAGCGGTTTTACATGGGTCTGACAGATAGCGTGAAGGCTAATGTTCATGCTTCATCTGGTGGAGCATTCTTGAGCAAAACATGAAGGGAAAGCCAGCAGCAGGGTTATCATCCTCCTCAGCAGCAACATGGTGGGAGACAGGAAGATGGGTTTGCTAGACTCAAGGCAATGATGCAGCAGGTTATTGGGTCAAACGCAAAAATGAGTGAAAGAGTAGATGCACATGAGTCAGCTATAAAGAATATTAAAGTGCAAATGGGCCAGATTTCGATGTCCTTGAATAATCGTCCTCATGGGACATTGCCTGCAGACACTCAGGTAAATCCAAAAGATCAAGGCCCGAAGCAGCTGATGGCGGTAGGTCTACGCAATGGCAGAGACTTAGACTTGGAGCAAGAGAGGGCTCGAGAAAGCAGACAGGTTGAGACACTTGTACCAGTGCCCATTGATCTAGATGATTCAACGAAATTGACATAGGTGACAGTACAACCTGCCCAGGAAGAAACCAACACACAGATTGAGGCTGAGAAAGAAGCTGAGACAGCCCAGGAACCAGTAGTTGAGGTAGTGTCTGACAAAGAGAAAACCCAAATCATTGGGAAGAAGAGACCTCCAGCACCATTCCCACAGAGGCTGGCCAAATACCAGAAAGAGGAACAATACAAGAAGTTCTTGGAGATGCTGAAACAAATCCAGGTAAATATTCCATTGATTGATGCTTTGAAGGAGATGCCTGGTTATGCAAAAATGATGAAGGACTTGATGTCCCAAAAATTCGAATTCCAAGATTTGGCCACAGTGACTCTAACTCTGGCCTGCAGTGATGTGGTGACTAGACCAGTTGCTGTGAAATTGTCTGATCTAGGGAGTTTCACAATTCCCTGCACCATTGGTAACTTTTCCTTTGCCAAGGCACTTTGTGATTTGGGGGCTAGCATAAATCTTATGCCCCTGGCGATCTATAAGAGGTTGGGGATTGGAAGAGCTAGACCCACGTCTATGTTGTTGCAGCTGGCTAATAGAACTGTGAAAAGACCCTCTGGTATTTTGGATGACGTGTTGATACAGGTAGGGAAATTGTGTTCCCTGCAGATTTTGTGATTCTGGATTGTAAGGTGGATGAAGAAATTCCCATAATTTTGGGAAGGCCGTTCTTGGCCACAGGGAGAGCTCTCATTAATTGTGAAACTGGTGAGCTCAAGATGAGGTTGAACAATGAGGAGATAACATTCAACGTGCAGAAATCTATGAGGAGACCAACTGAATTCGCCAATTGTTCTCTTATTGATGTCGTGGATGTAATCGTGGAAGCGGATGATGAGACATTGACTATTGAGGATCCTCTAGCTGCATGTCTTGCGAATTTAAATGAGGTGAAGGGGGAAGAATTAGCAGAATGGGTGCTGGCTCTAGAGGGCAGAGGGTTTTGGGATAGAACACTTGAATTCGAGCCCCTACACTTAGAAAAAAGGGAAACTCCTCTAGCCAACCCATCCATAGAAGAACCACCAAAGATGGAGTTGAAGCCACTGCCCGCCCATCTCACGTATGCAATCCTAGGTCCTAACTCCACATTACATGTTATTATCTCATCTAGTTTGCTAGATGTGCAGGAAGAATAGCTTTTGCAGGTACTCAAGGAGTGCAAGGCTGCCATTGGGTGGACCATGGCAGACATTAAGGGGATCAACCCGACATATTGTATGCACAAAATTCTGCTGGAAGAAGGGCACAAACCTTCCAGGGAGCACCAAAGAAGGTTGAACCCCAACATGAAGGAAGTGGTGAAGAAGGAGGTGATTAAGTGGTTGGATGCGGGAATCATTTTCCCCATCTCTGACAGCAACTGGGTTAGCCCGGTGCAATGTGTTCCTAAGAAGGGCGGTATGACGGTAGTCAAAAATGATAACAATGAGCTGATCTCTACAAGAACCGTCACAGGCTGGAGAATTTGTATGGACTACAGGAAATTAAATCTAGCTACCCGGAAAGACCACTTCCCACTTCCCTTCATTGATCAGATGCTTGACAGACTAGCAGGGAGGTCTCACTTCTGTTTTCTGGATGGGTACTCAGGGTATAACCAAATCTCCATTGCACCAGAGGACAGAGACAAGACCTCTTTCACATGTCCATATGGAATTTATGCCTTTCGGATGATGCCCTTTGGCCTATGCAATGCACCCGCCACATTCCAAAGGTGCATGATGGCCATATTAACTGACATAGTTGAAGATATAATGGAGGTGTTCATGGATGATTTCTCAGTGGTGGGAAACTCATTCGATGAGTGCCTTACAAACCTGACCCGAGTATTGAAGAGATGTATCGAGACTAACCTTGTGCTTAATTGGAAAAAGTGCCATTTCATTGTACGAGAGCGTATAGTCTTGGGACACAGGGTATCAAGCAAGGGAATCGAGGTGGATCGTGCTAAAGTTGATGTGATAGCAAAGCTGCCACCGCCCACATCAGTCAAGGCAATCAGGTGCTTCCTCGGGCATGCCGGTTTTTATCGGAGATTCATAAAAGACTTCTCAAAAATTGCCAACCCTCTCTGTAAGTTGTTAGAAAAAGATCACTCTTTCATGTTTTCTGATGATTGCAGGTTAGCATTTGAGAAGTTGAAAAGAGGCTAGTCACAGCACCCATCATTGTTTCCCCCGACTGGGAGCAACCATTCGAGCTCATGTGCGACGCCAGTGACTATGCAGTGGGGGCAATGCTAGGCCAGTGGAGAGACAAGCTAATGCACCCAATTTACTACGCCAGTAGAACGTTGAGTGGAGCCCAGCTGAACTACACTATGACTAAAAAGGAGATGCTGGCTGTGGTGTTCGCATTCGACAAGTTCAGATCATACCTGATTGGCTTTAAGGTAATTGTATATACTGATCATGCTGCTCTCAGGTACTTGATTGAGAAGAAGGAGTCCAAACCGCGCCTGATTAGTTGGGTGGTGTTATTGCAAGAGTTCGACCTGGAGATTCGTGACCCTAAGGGCACAGAAAACCAAGTCGCTGATCATCTATCGCGACTTGAAGGAGCGGAAAACGCGGTTAAGGTAGAGGATATTCTGGAAACCTTTCTAGACGAGCAGCTACTCGCCACAAGCCTTGAGGAAGTGCCATGGTATATAGACTTTGCAAATTACCTAGCAAGCGATATAGTTCCCGATGACCTTTCCTCTGTGCCAAAAAAAAAGTTTTATCGGACTGCCGCATGTATTACTGGGATGAACCTTATCTGTTTAGAATATGTGTTGACAATATGATCCGAAGGTGTGTCCCCAAGAAAGAACAATCTTTTGTTTTGCAGGCATGTCACGCATCGGCATATGGCGGGCATTTTGGAGGAGTCAGGACGGCAGCTAAAGTGCTAGAAGCCGTGTTCTACTAGCCAACAGTGTTTAAGGATGCACATCAATTGGTGAAGGGCTGTGATGAATGTCGGCGAACTAGGAAAATTTCCCGTCGCCATGAGATGCCCATGAACCCAATTCAAAAGGTTGAAGTGTTCGATGTATGGGGGATAGACTTCATGGGCCCCTTCGTCAGCTCCTTTGGCAATAAGTACATACTTGTTGCTGTAGATTACGTGTCCAAATGGGTGGAAGCTGCAGCACTCCCCACCAATGATGCAAGAGTAGTGGTGGGGTTTTTGAAGATGAATATATTCACCCGTTTCGGGACCCCAAGAGCCATTATCAGTGACGGAGGAACTCACTTCTGTAATCAAGCCTTCGAGAAATTGCTAGCAAAGTACGATGTGCGCTGCAAGGTGGCAACCCCATATCATCCTCAGACCAGTGGACAGGTCGAAGTGTCGAATAGAGAGATAAAAAGTGTACTGACCAAGACTGTGAACGCCACAAGAACTGATTGGGCGAAAAAGCTAGATGATGCACTCTGGGCCTGCAGAACTGCTTTTAAAACACCAATTGGTATGTCACCATATAAGTTGGTGTTCGGGAAGGCCTGCCACTTGCCTGTGGAACTAGAACATAGAGCTTGGTGGGCAATGAAACAGCAGAATCTGGACATTGAGGCTGCGGGAACAACTAGAGTCACAGAATTGCATGAGCTAGACGACCGATATCTTGATTTCGAGAGCACGAGGTTATATAAGGAGAGAATGAAGAGGTTGCACGACAAGAACATTGTTGAGAGAAATTTCAGGACCGGAGACATGGTGTTGCTTTATAACTCAAGATTAAGGCTATTTCCGGGTAAACTCAGGTCACGATGGTCTGGACCATTTTGGGTGGTCGAAGTGCTCCCTTTAGGTGCCGTAGAGATTGCCTCAGAGAAAGACTCTCATACATTTAGAGTCAATGGGCAAAGATTGAAACCATATGTGGGCATGGATGAACCTAAGGAAGTGTCAGTGATCCATCTGAGTGAACCTCCAAGGTCGAGTGAGCCTTAAATGTGCTTATCTGCGTCATGCCGCAACGTTAAATCAGGCGCTGCATGGGAGGCAACCCATTGACTTGTTGTAACTATCATGCCACGACATTAACTAAGGCGCTGGTTGGGAGGCAACCCAATGCGTAGTGACTTTAGTATAGTTAGTATTTGCTATTTTTGATTTTTGGTAAGTACTAACCAATGCAGGTGAGCTTGGGCGAGTGCTAAGTCCATCAGACGCGGAAGGAACAGGTAAAAAAAAAGTGGAAACATTTTGAGCCTCAGTAGCGCGCCCGCGCTAGTGCCCGCGCATATGGGCAATCATTCTGCCTCAGCTTTCCTCCCAGTAGCGCGCCCGCGCTAGTGGCCGCGCTAGTGGCCAAGTACACTGTTTCACTAGCACGGTCGCGCTCGCATCGCGCGACGACCGCTCTAGTACCGTCCGCCTACCACTTTATTTAACTTAACATTTTTTTTTTATTTTTTTACTTTGTATATTAAATTGTTTTAGTTGTTTATTGTTGTTTATTTCCCACCCCACCCTTACTATTCCCCTATTCTTCACTCCAATTTCTCAACGCATAAACAAAAAAACCCCAGCCCTAAATTCCCTCTTCTAACAATTCCCCTCTTCTCCATTCCCAAATTCCCCAAGGCTCAAGCCCAACCCTCCACTACTCTTCTTAACTTCTCACCACCTTCTCTCATTGTAGGTAAGGTTTTCTTTTTGTTTATTTATTTCAAGTTTTGTAGATTTTTGTTTGATTTCTTAATTATGTAGTTGTTTTTTTTTGTTCTTCTCTTTTCCTAGTAGTAAATTGTAGTATTTGTGTAGTGCTTGTGGGTGGTAATGTTGGTGGAGTTGTCTCTTAACTTAGTGGGTGAATTTCGGGAAATTGTGGTGGTCATAGGGTTACAACATGTTTGAATTGGAGGTTCGGTATATAATGTCCACAAGGTGTTTGTTTAAATTCCACAGTGAGTGTACATGGGTATTTGTGACCAATTGTGCGGGTGAAGTCTAAGTAACCGCAGTTGAGTCACACCTTTTGTGCTGTACTAATGCTATTCTTCTTTCAGTTACTATGGCTCCTTCAAGGAAATACCGAACCACCGGTGCTTCATCGAGTGGTCAAGCTGGATCGTCCAGGGCGTGCGGGTCAGCTCCTACTCGTCCTTTTGATAGCAGCAGGTTTGTCTCCGCCAAGGATCAGGACCGCTTTGCGGATAAGGCCCCTAAGAAACCAATACTGGAGAGGGGCATGGATATAGAGTCGCTCCAGCTGGGCTGCCCTAACTTGTATACTGAGCTGGTCAGTCGGGGGCTCCAAATCTTCTTTGAAGAGCTGGACGAGGGGAATTTGATGGTTGTCCATGAATTCTACGCCAACCTAAAGGAACATGTGAATGGCGTAGTAACTGTGCGCTGGAAGGCCGTGGATGCTCTGTTGAGGCTATTCGGAGGATATACCAGCTGACTGCACCTGTGGGGGAGTACGACGACTACTATGAAATGTATGGGAGGAAATACACCCAGTGGGAGATGTTCTTTGAAACCATTTATGTGCCCGGTAAGGAAATTGTTTGGATGAAGTATGGGAAGAAGTTTCATTCCGCGGCGCTCACTTTTGAAGGGAAACGCTGGTTGTATGTCATCAACAACCGCCTGATCCCGTCTTCCAATACCACGGAGGTGAATGCTCCTCGAGCTGCTCTAATTTGGTGCTTTGTAAATGGTCACAACTTTGACGTGGCCAAGCTCATTGACGAGGAGATGTTTACCCATAGTCCGGTAAAGAGGTATGGGTTCTTCTTCCCTTCCGTAGTTATTAGACTCTGTCGGGCAGCTCGGGTGCCGAAAAATTTGAATGACGATGGGTTAGTGCCAAGAGACTCCAAGTTCTGAGCTGATAAGGTAACTACTGGGAAGGAGCCTGTGGCAGCTGGTGGTGGTGATAGTGCTGAATTCGATGACTCTAAGGAAGGGGAGGATGAGCAAGAGGAAGCAAGGGCCGAGTCACCGGCCCATGAGCAAATTGCATAGGCGGCAGGACCATCTAGGGCTGCTCGAGTTACCCGATTCACAACTTTAGAGCAGGAGGTGGCAGGGTTGCGTACCTCGGTCGCCGACTTAGGAACACGTGTTGATGCGCTGGCCACCCAGCAGGTTAAATCGGAGAAGAAAATATTGGACTGGCTGCGAGCTCTGGGTCGTGCATGCAATCTTAACCCGGACACGATCTCCGATCAAGAGTTATCAATCAGGGAAGTTCCTTTACCTCACTGTTCTTTATTTTGTATGCCATGAGGACATGTCTTCCTTTTAAGTGTGGGGTGGGGGATACTTCAATGTATGTGTATATATGCAAGAACTTGACTGTTGTTTTATGTTTTCTTTATTTTTCTTGATTATTTTTGTGGTTTTGAGTAGCAGTCAAATTAGGTAAGTCGACTTGTCCCGACGACAGATCTCTTTCGACGGGGTTCTTGAGGGTCTAAGTCGATGTAAAAAAAATAGAATTATGTCGGACTCTTCCTGATGACGGATCATCTAGACAATTTTCTTGAGGGAAGTTAGTCTAAAGAAAATACCAAAAAGATTTTTTTTTTTTAGGTAGTGTAGTAACTCCCCCTTGGTTTCTCTTTGGGTCACAGTTCTTTTCTAAGGGTTTTGCTTGAACCGGGTGTAGTTAGTTTTCATTTATTTTGTTTTTTAGTTTTTGGTTGGTACTTATGGGCGATGAGCTGAAATTGGAAGAGAAGCCCTTAGCATTGATACACCTGAGCACAGTAGGTACTAGAGTGTGACACTGAGTGTCAGTGGCTGATTTTTGTTAGAGTGCCTTAAATTGTATGTTTGTAACTGATTTGAGTACTCAAACGAGAGTGTCTTGATAAGCCAATCTGGAGTGAGTCATGTTCCATGTGTGTGTGAGTTGTTTTGTATTCTATGCTCTGCATTTGATGCCTAGAACTTGCCCGTGTGTTTGCAAAGCAAAATAGTAGCTTTATTCAGTCTTAGAAGTGATATAGGCATTTCTTTGTTAAGACAGATATATAAAGTAGACCCACCTAAATGTGATAAATCGTAGTTAACCCCGTTGAGCCTATAAGCCTGTTTCTTTGGCAACCACATTACAAACTTACCCAATTGTTTGAACGGCCCATTTGTTTGAACCCATTTACCTCCCATGAGAACTAGAATGTTTATGAAATATGCAAAAGTTAAAGTGTGGGGTGGTGGTTTGGTTTTTGAGTGGAACCAAGGAAATAGAGAAGAGGTGCAGTATCTTGAAACACAAAAGAATAAGCATCACTGAAAAAGAAAAAAAAAGAGAAAAAAAGAATAAGTAAGTGTAGTACTTGATAAGTGGTGGCTTGATACAACTGCACCTAATGGAGTTTGGGGTATTACAAAATAGAAGTGTGGTGGAATGTCTGGACTGACATAAGTATGGTTTGGAATGCAAATGTGATTGTATTAAAAGTGCGTAGGGGGGTTAGTCACTATATCCAAATATATCCTACCCGTTCCTTAGCCTACATTACAATCAAATGAAGTCCTAATTGATCTTAGACTGAATGGGCTCGATTAGTAGAGTAGTACATTACGGGCAAGCCTATGGTGCATCTGTGTGGCATATGAATTTTCTTTCTGAGAGTGAGCGAATTTTGTCTATCTAAGTTCCTAATTGTTCATAATAATATTATTTGTGGAACTACTCTCTTGGGTGATGTGAGGGCATGTGATTCACGAAGGAAAGGTAAGTCTTGACCTCTGTATAGAGTAATTTGAGTAAGTATGAATATTCCACGGCACGTGAGAGTCGACTCTTGAGGAAAAGATGGTACACTACTAGACGTAACTTTGGTGATTTGTTCTTGGTGTGATACGTTAGGGAAAATCTTAGTGAAGGAACCTCTATAGAGTATGGTGGATTGCTCGGGGACTAGCAATGATTTAAGTGTGGAGTGTTGATAATAGGCTAGATTCATGTAGTTTGGCAACTGTTTATGCCCCAACTTGACTATGCTTCACTGTTCTAGGATGCTTAAATGACGATAAATTGGCTCTAATTGTGAATTTCATGTTTTGCAGGAGCAAGTTGCGCTTTTGAGGACTTAGGACAGTGTTTGGAGCTAAATTAAAGCAAGGGAAGCCCCTCGGAGCTGAGTACGTGTGAAAGAAGAGAGAAAAGAAGAGATGAAATGCTGAACCATCTTAGCGCGGCCTTAGCGCGACCGCGCTAGTCCAGAAAATCGAGGCAGAACACTATGCAATATGCGCGGCCACTAGCAGGGTTCGAGCGCGGCCACGCTAGTCCAGTCCGGAGCGTATAAGTTCAGCGGTAAACTTGGAAGTTTGGGGGAAATTTCACTTAACCTATAAGAGGCCTAGCTCGCCCAAAGAGACATTATCAAGGTTTTTACAATTTAGTTGAAGGCAAGAAGAGGCAAGAGGCAAGGAGGATAATTCGACATCGAGTTCTACCTTTCTTCCTTTTGTATTTATCATTCATGTTGAATTTTGCTGCTATTATGAACATGATTATGAGTAGCTAATTATTTTGTCTAGGGTTTTGATGGAACCTGTTGAGGATGAACTTCTTGTTATGTTAATATAGGTGCCCGGTTTAATCTCTATTTGTTCAACTACGTTCTTGTTGTAGTTAATTGATAGGATCCTCAATTAGCTGTGCCTATTTAGTATGTATTACTCGGGAGAGAGTACATATTTAGGTAATTGTTGAATAACACCACTCCCAAAGTATATGAGGGATCAATAACCAAGGGTTTAAAGGTGGGATTAGGGATAACGAAACCTTGGGTGCGATCTAAAGTGAGCTATAATAAAAGTCAGCTAGCGTAACTCGGGAGAGTGCGTCTAGTAAATTGTCGTAATTACTCGGGAGAGATTTACGGTAGTAAGAGTGCTCATGATCGATAAAGACGATTAGGCAAATATATAAGAAACATAACAGGAAGGGATTCCATCAATAGGGGAAATCACAACCTTAGATCCTTCTCTTATTTGTAACAACTCAGTCATAGTTAGCTGTTAGTTTACTTAAATTTACTCAGTTCTAGTTAGTAAAAATATCATCAATTGTTAGTCCAAATATCTAGGAAATTGATTACGAAGAATTTAGTGAGTCTAACAAAAGTAATTGGTAGGTTAATTCCCTGTGGGATTCGACCCTGGGCTAAATACTCAACTTATATTTGCAACGACCACTTGTCCTTTTTATAAGGCATAGTTGGGCGTGATCAATATAACAGAAAGCTACTTATGCTATTAGTCATAGTCTTCTCTTTTTTCTAAAAATATATGGTCAAATACTTTAACTCTGTTAAGAAACTAAGCTCAAAGTAATAACATAAAACAAGAAAATAGATAAGAGATATAGAGAGAAAGAGAGGAGAGATTCTATTTCTTTCAAATGTTTCAATAAACCTCTAGTTTACTTATGGCATGTGATTCCATCACGATGATTATACATGTGTAGTACACATAGAAAAAAAGTCGGGTAACCTTTCATATTTACCCGGTATGATTATAGTAATACCGACGAAAAAAATAAATGGTTTCCAATTTGCCAAAAGTTTGGCCAACACTAGAGTTGAAAAAATTCCATTAAATAACGATAAGCTTATAACCGAAAAAACGGAAAAAAAGAAGAAGAAAAAAATATCAACAACAGTACTAAACCATAAGTTTTTTCATATTTGTCTCGCCTTTCTAATTCACGTAACTTTGTAAGGGACAACAATTGTACGTATACATAATCTAAGGTTGATAACGAGGTTTAACAGAAATAAATAAAAATAACATAATCGGTATAGCTTAGCGTAATTTTCTTAAAATATTTTTTTAGTTGAATAACTTAACGTATTCTATTTTCTTGCCAATAAATGGTACTCCGTCTAACATAAATCGTGTTATCCAACAAGAAAAAGAGTTGACTGTCGGGGGAGAGCGGCTATAACTAGAATTCTACATCTAGTAACATGTGAAACATCTTGTTAGAAAAAAATGAAGTTGGTTGGCAAAATGTAGCTATATAATAGCTGCCTTAGAGTTTTGCACTTTAAATAAGAAAGAACTTAACCCCACCAAAATTTTGTTCTTCAGGAAATAAGAATTCTATACATTCATTTCCTAAATAGAAGTCCCAATACAACTGATGAAAATATTTGGAAAAAGGAGTCCGTGGCTAAATGTAAACAAAAAGGTAGAATTGGCGAAGGGAACATTCGAGCAACAATAAGGTTATTTCTTGCATGACCTATATGTCACGAGTTCAAGCCATGGAAGTAGTCACTAAAGCTTGAATTAGGACGGTCTATCTACATCCACCCCTTAGGTGCGGCTCTTCCTTGGATCCTGCATGAACGCGGGATGCTTTGTGCACCGGACTACCCTTTAATCGTAAAGTTGGCGCTAGCTAGACTAGTCCTGCAACAGCAACTCGATCGTATAGCTTCTGAGTTTTAGAACCTAATTTTGTGTTTCGAAGCCTCCAATAGCTTCTTTAAGCCTTCCTCGATTTGCGTACGCAGTCCAGATATTTTTCCGGAAGGCTTTTATGTTAAAAACTAATAAAATTTAAATTTTGCCTTAAAAATCCATTTGAGTTGACTTGGGTCAACATTTTGAGCAAACGGATCCAGATTCGTATTTTGACGGTCCCGGTGGGTTTATATCGTGGTTTAGGACTTGGGCGTATGCCCGGAATCGAATTCGGAGGTCCCTAGCTCGAGTTATTGCTTTTTGTCAAAATTGATAGGTTTTCAATATCTTTGCCTTGTGTTTTGATGATCTAACAAACTTAATGTCAAGAACCAGATAGGGAACCTGACTCACGTGGATTACACTGCATTTAATGGATTCCAGCCAAATGTGAACTGCTACAGCTTCAGGAGCTATGAAACTAAACAAGGACCTGCTACCCTTGTGGTTCCCTCATAGCAGTACAAAGTCAGTTGGACACAACTGGAAACGAAGTGACCGCCTGCACTGTTTCTGCCGCACTGCACTGTTTCCAGAGCCCACTCATTCCTAACAAACTAAAGTGCTCACATCATATCAAGTGATGTAATCAAGGTGTACCAACATGGGTTTATATTGGAACATCACTTGAAGGTTTCAGTTTTTTATTCAAGCTTCTTGCCAAAATAGAGAAATCAATCCTCACGAGCTTGAAGAACAAAGTTGAACGCAACTACGGGCCAGTTTCAAAAGTTAGCATGTTGTTGTCCTAGTTGAGTTGTAACTTTGTGATTGTACTTATTGTATCTCCTAAATTGCTTAGCTAGAAGCGTTGATTAGGAATCCTTTGTAAATCCGTAAACTCCTTGAGTTTACATTTTGGCTAGGTTAGTCATAAGCAAAAGTCATTGTAACCGTAGGGTGACAAAGTGGCTTGCGGTAAGAACACCACAAGTTAGTTAAAGCCTTTGTAACTAGAAGAGTTATAAAGTGGCTTCTGGTGAGAGCATCACAAATTAGTTGAAGTCTTTGTAATAGGGTTATTGCAAAGTGGCTTGTAATAGGTATTTTACAAGTTAGTGAAGTTAAAAGCCTACAGGTGTTGGTCGTGGTTTTTTGATCCCCTTGTGTGGGATTTTTCCACGTAAAAAACCCTCTGCCTTATTTACGTACAGTTTTATTAGCATTCTCAGCCG
This sequence comes from Nicotiana attenuata, assembly GCF_001879085.1. Lineage (NCBI taxonomy): Eukaryota > Viridiplantae > Streptophyta > Magnoliopsida > Solanales > Solanaceae > Nicotiana > Nicotiana attenuata. The sequence goes on along the minus strand of NC_031996.1, from coordinate 19,944,809 downwards.
AACCTCGTAAAGGACCAGGTAATATACTGGTTGGTGGACTCACACAAACTAACAATTGGTATCAGAGCAGGTTCCTCTTATCAGGCTAACACCTAGGAAGGATCCTCATGGCTGTTCCACCAACTTTTGAAAGAAGAGAACCAAAGAAGGAAAAGTACCTGGTACTTAAAGCTGATAACAATGATTCAAGTGAGGAAGACAGTGACATGGCTTACTTAACCAAAAGGTTTCAGAAGATGGTCAGAAGAAATGGAGAAGTGCTAAAAAGGGACAGCTCTAACAGATCAAAGAACTATGATCTTTGTTACAAGTGTGGAAAGGCTGGACACTTCATGAAAAATTATCCTCTCTTGAAGTAAGAATTCTCCAAGAACTTCAAGAGAAAAAGATCAGCTGACAACATGATGAGACAGGCTCTTGCAGCATGGGGGGATTCCTCCAGTGAGAAAGATGATGAACCTGGTACTAGTGATAGTTCCATGATGGCAGTTGAAGGCGAGGAGATTGAATATGACTCAACTTTTGCTTTAATGGCTCAATCAGGTGATGATGAAGACGATGACAACAAAGAGGGAACAGTGAGAGGAAGCGGTCAACAATGGTTCATGGACAGTGGGTGTTCAAAGCACATGACTGGGAACACCACGGACTTCCTTTCACTAAAAGCCCTGCAAGGAGGGAGTGTATCCTTTGGTAATGGGAAAAAGGGGTACATTCTTGGAGTTGGAAAAGTTGGGAAGTCACTCACTCATTCTATTGAAAATGTGTACTATGTCAATGGCCTTAAGTAAAGTCTCTTGAGTGTCTCTCAAATCTGTGATAAAGGAAACAAGGTGAAATTCTTGTCCAAAATATGTACAGTCACTGATCTGGTAACTGGCGATATAGTACTTGTGGCCAAAAGATATAAGAACATCTATGTTGCTGATTTCGAGTCCTTACAGAGTGGTGATCTGAGTTATCTAAAAGCTGTTGATGATGATGCTGAACTATGGCACAGAAGACTGAGCCACGCAAGTTTTTCTCTTCTAAACAAAGTAATTCAGAAGGACTTGGTCCATGGTCTGCCTATGACAAAATTCAAGATGCAAAAAGTCTGTGATGCCTGTGCTAGAGAAAACATGTGAAGTCCTCCTTTAAGTCTAAAAGAGATGTAAGCACCTCAAGGCCACTAGAACTTCTGCATATGGATCTATGTGGCCCTATGAGAGTGCAAAGCAGAGGAGGAAAAAGAAACATTTTTGTAATAGTGGATGACTACTCCAGATTCACATGGACTCTGTTTCTCAGAACTAAAGATGAAACCGTTGAGGTGTTTGTGGCATTTGTAAAGAAAATCCAAGTGAAGATGGAGTCTAGAGTCGTATGCATTAGATCAGATCATGGGACAGAATTTGACAATGTCAAATTTGATGAGTTCTGCAATGAAAATGGCATCACTCACAACTTCTCAGCTCCCAGAACTCCCCAGCAAAATGGAGTAGTAGAAAGGAAGAACAGAACTCTAGAAGAGATGGCGAGAACAATGTTAATCGACAGTAAAGAACTTCTGGGCTGAAGTTGTCAACACTGCCTGCTACTTGGTGAACAGGTGCATGATCAGATCACTTCTGAACAAAACTCCCTATGAATTGTCGAATGGAAGGAAACCCAAGCTGACTCACCTAAGAACATTTGGGTGCAAATGTTACGTTCTCAACAATGGAAAGGATCATCTTGGTCAATTCGATGCCAAGAGTGATGAAGGAATATTTCTGGGGTACTCTTCTCAAAGCAAGGCTTACAAGATATATAATAAGAGGACTCAATGTGTGGAGGAAAGTGTTCATGTTATTTTTGATGAGTCTTATCCATCCTGTGAGAAGAGTGCTGAAGAAGATCAAGATGGAGAACCCTTACTAGTACCTGCTGAAGTCATTAACATGACAAACGGAAAGGCAGATATGATGAGTGAAGTAAAAGAGTTGAGTGAAGACAATACTTCCTCATCGTCAATGGAACCAAGTACTTCAATTACAACCAATGAAGCTGAAGAAAGAGTGGTTGATGCAGTTCAGGGAATTCCACCAGCACTTGAGAGAAGAATGGAGGAAAACAAGCCAAACGCACCCATATCCTCTCAAAATGAACCTCAGAAGTCTAACTGGAGACACCAAAGCTCTCATCCGATGGACAACATTATAACTCCTCTAGATTCTGGAGTACTAACCAGGTCAAGAGCCAGAAATTCACTTGCCTTCTCAGCTTTTCTATCTCAGACAGAACCCAAGAATATCAAGGAAGCCTTGAAAGATGCAAATTGGATTATAGCCATGCAAGACGAGCTACATCAGTTTGGAAGAAACAATGTTTGGCACCTGGTACCTAGACCCTCAGATTGAACCATTATAGGAACCAGGTGGGTTTTCAGAAACAAGCTTGATGAACATGGCATTACCACAAGGAACAAGGCCAGGCTAGTAGTTCAAGGCTACAATCAGGAGGAAGGGATTGACTATGATGAAACGTTTGCTCCGCTGGCTCGCATGGAAGCTATTAGAATTTTAATCGCTTTTGCATCTCATATGGAATTCACCTTGTTCCAAATGGATGTCAAAAGTGCATTTTTGAATGGACTTCTTAAGGAAGAAGTCTATGTGAAGCAACCTCCAGGGTTTGAATGTCATGAACATCCTGAATATATTTTCAAATTGAACAAAACATTGTACGGGCTAAAGCAGGCTCCTCGAGCTTGGTATGAAAGGTTGTCAAAGTTCCTTTTGGAAAATGGCTTTAAAAGAGGGAAAATTGACAACACTCTGTTCTTGAAGAAACGGGGAAGGAACCTGCTCATTGTTCAGGTCTATGTTGATGATATCATTTTTGGAGCAACAACTGATTCTCTGTGTGAAGAATTTGCAAAACTCATGGGAAGTGACTTTGAAATGAGCATGATGGGGGAACTGAACTTCTTCTTGGGTCTTCAAGTAAAACAGTCCCCAACAGGCATATCCATTTGTCAGCAAAAATACATCAGGGAGCTTTTGAAGAGGTTTGACATGGAAGCATCAAAGGTGATAGACACTCCCATTGCTACTGCCACTCGACTGGACATGGATGAAACTGGATCTCCTGTGTATCAAACCATGTATAGAGGCATTATTGGGTCTCTTCTCAATTGAAATCAGGGGTATGCTGCAACAACTCATTAGGACAAATGGAAATATGTAAGAGAAGTTAGCTGCGCATTATTCAGCAATCAAAGGCATTGAAACTTAATTGGGACAGCTACCTATGGCCTTGAACAATCGTCCACAAGGAACATTTCCTGCAAATACAAACGTTAATCCAAAGGAGCAGAACCCGAATCAGCTCATGGCAGTGAGTCTCAGGAATGGGAGAGATTTAGACAGGGAGCAAGAAGTTGCTCAATCCATGAGAGAGACAACGCCAACTACTCCAGCTACTCTAGTTACATTAGAGACCGATGAGTCGGCAGAGCTCACCGAGGTTGTAATCGAGCAAGCACAGCTTGACAAGGGTAAGGAGAAGGAAGGTGAACAACTCCCAGATCAGGTAGTAGAAAAAGCTTCCAGCAAAGAAAAGACACAAAGCAGTGGGCAGAGGTTGATTACTGCACCATTCCCTCAAAGGTTGGCAAAGCAAAAGAAAGATGATCAATACAGGAAATTCATGGAAATGCTCAGAAAAATTCAATTGAATATTCCACTGATGGATGCTTTGAGGGAAATGCCAGGGTATGCAAAAAATGATGAAGGACCTGATGTCGTGAAAATTTGACTTGCAGGACCTGTCCACTGTAACTCTGATTCAGACCTGCAGCGCGGTAGTGACAAGACCTTTGTCTTAAAAGGTGTCTGATCTAGGTAGTTTCACTATCCCATGCACCATTGGGAGTTATGATTTTGCTAAAGCATTGTGTGACTTGGGAGCCAGTATAAACTTGATGCCCTTGGCAATCTATACAAAACTGGGCATTGGCAGAGCTAGACCGACCTCAATGTTGCTGCAACTAGCTGATCACACAGTGAAAAGACCGACCGGAATTCTTGATGATGTGCTGGTTCAAGTGGGAAATTCGTATTCCCTGCAGACTTCGCCATTCTTGACTGTCAAGTGAATGAAGAGATACCAATCACTCTGGGCAGGTCGTTTTTAGCCACTGGGAGAGCATTGATTGATTGTGAGACTGGGGAATTGAAAATGAGGTTGAACAATGAAGAAATCATATTCTATGAGGAGACCCAACGAATTTGCAAATTTCTTACTAGTGGAGGCTGTAGATGTGATACTATAAGAGGAGGATGAGACTATTAATGTCAGGGATCCGTTAGAAGCTTGCTTGATGAATCTGGAAAATGTGGATAGTGAGGAGTTGGCAGAGTGGGTCATGGCTCTCGAAGGTCAAGGGTTCTGGACAAGGGAACCCCAGTTCGAGCCCCTACACTTAGAAGAAAGAACAACAACACCTGTGAAACCATCGATAGAGGAGCCACCACAGTTGGAACTGAAACCGCTTCCAGCTCACCTCAGGTACACTTTCTTAGGGCCTAATTCTACTTTACCTGTTATTATATCATCCGGTTTGCTAGTTGTGCAGGTAGAGCAACTCCTACAGGTGTTACAGGAATGTAAGACTACCATTGGTTGGACCATGGTGGACATAAAGGGTATCAGCCCAGCTTTTTGTATGCACAAGATTCTCTTGGAAGAAGGGCACAAACTTTCCAGAGAACATCAACGAAGGGTGAACCCGAATATGAAAGAGGTGGTGAAGAAGGAAGTGATCAAATGGTTAGATGCGGGTATCATCTTCCCCATCTCTGACAACAATTGGGTCAGCCCTGTTCAGTGTGTGCCGAAAAAAGGAGGAAGGACAGTCGTACAAAATGAGAATAACGAGTTGATCTCGACTCGTACAGTCACGGGATGGCGGATTTGCATGGATTACCGGAAATTGAACACAGCCACCCGGAAGGACCATTTTCCCTTGCCATTCATTGAAAAAATATTGGACAAGTTGGCTGGGCGATCTCACTTCTATTTCTTGGACGGATACTCGGGGTATAATTAGATCTCGATAGCCCTGGAAATAGAGAGAAAATGTCCTACACTTGCCCGTATGGCATCTTTGCCTTTCGGAGAATGCCCTTTGGACTTTGCAATGCACCGGCTGCATTCTAGCGGTGCATATTAGCCATTTTCACTGACATAATTGAGGACATTATGGAGGTGTTTATGTATAATTTCTCCATGGTGGGGGATTCATTCAAGGGCTGTCTTCACAATTTAAGAAGAGTGCTCAGAAGATGTGTGGAGACAAATTTAGTGCTGAATTGGGAAAAGTGCCATTTTATAGTACAAGAAGGGATAGTCTTAGGGCATCGAGTGTCCAGTAAAGGAATTGAGATTGACCATGCTAAGGTTGACGTGATTGAGAAGTTGCCACCGCCTACTTGGGTCAACGCAGTGAGAAGTTTCCTTGGGCACACTAGGTTCTACAGGCGATTCATAAAAGATTTCTCTATGATTGCTAACCCTTTATGTAAACTCCTTGAAAAGGATCAGTCCTTTGTGTTTTCTAATGATTGCAGGTTGGCATTTGAGGAGCTGAAGAAGAGATTGGTGACTGCACCTATCATTCTTGCACCCAACTGGGAGCAACCATTCGAGCTCATGTGTGACACAAGTGACTATGCTATAGGAGCAGTCTTGGGGCAGCGAAAGGATAAACTGATGCACCCAATTTACTATGCAAGCAGAACGCTAAGCGGTGCACAGCTCAATTACACCGTGACGAAAAAAAAAAGATATTGGCTGTAGTTTTTGCATTCGACAAATTTAGGTCATACTTGATTGGTTCAAAAGTTATTATTTATACTGACCATGCATCAATTAGGTACTTGATAGCAAAGAAGGAGTCAAAGCCACGCTTGATTCGCTGGGTTCTTTTGCTACAAGAATTCGATCAAGAAATCCATGATAGAAAAAGGGACAGAGAACCAAGTAGCAGACCACCTCTCAAGGTTGGAAGGAGATGAAAAGAAGGTAGAGGTTGAGGATATAACAGATACATTCCCGGATGAATAGTTACTAGAAGTGATAATGGAGGAGACGCCGTGGTGTTACACCCCATGTTTTCGTACGTAAGAGTACGTCGTAAGTCAATTAATGTAATCTCAGAAATGGAATCATCTTTGAAAGTTTACAAAGTTAGTTCATCATGTTAACATGGAGGTTACAAATATTTAAGATCATTGATACCAAGTAGCAAGAGGGTTTGAAGGCTTAGAAGCTAAACAAATTGAAGAAAATAAGTTTCGTCGAAAGTCGGCAAGTTGGAATGTTTTACCATGTACTTTTGGGGTGCAACTAGGGTTATTAACATTATAAGGAGATTATAATGTGAGTTATTTTAGTCGTTTGATAGTTGGTGTTATGTTTTGAAGTCAAGCGAGTTATGGAACAAAAGTTGGAAAAGGTCATCACAAGTTCCATTCATAATTGTACTGAAAATTAGGTCAAATGTAACTGAGCTTTTCTCCCAATATACTTGGAATTAGGGGATTATCTACCTACCAAATTAAAGATCTATGAGTCTAGTTTCTAACGCATTAAACCGTTTGTCGATACGACATCGGAGTAGAGAGATATAGGCATTTTTGCGAGACTGCACAAGCTGTTAGGTGACAAGTAGGTGTGTCACCTACTTGGTTAAAGGATAGCCCAAAAATAGGAAATTTCGGGTCGGCCAAAGAGCCCATTTAAAGGGTTATCTCCTGAAATATAACCCTCATTATATATCACAAATAACCAGACCTAAACCCCTGCAAACTTCCTCCCAAAAATTATCCACAAACCCTAATCGATTTTCCCTCTCTTTCAAGTTCTAATTGGGGGTAAAACCTAGAGTTTGAAGAACCAAAGGAAGGGCTGAGTTATCCAACAAGTAAGGTGAGTTTACTGCTCTATTTCATACATTTATTCTGCTGTGAATTCATGGTAATTCGTTCTATACATGTAAGAACTCACGGGACGGTGATCGGAAGCCGTGAGTTCGAGTTATTCACTTGTAGCGGAGTGTTTTGTGGACTGTTTTGTGTTGCTGTTGGGCTGCGTGTTTTACTACTGTTTTGTGGAGTTTTGGAGGAGGAAGGGTGTGGAGAAACACCATATAGATGTAGGGTTGTGGGCTGGTAGTTCTTCGTAACATTTTCGGGTCGTTTGACACGACTACGGTGGCCGTCGTATGTATTGAAGTGATTAGGTTGTGCGTGGACTTTTTGGAGGCTCAATATGATTATTATTGATATTGTTTGGGGCTGTTTGGTGTTGTTTGGAATTGTGTGAAGTCATATATATAGGGGAGGTGCTGTCCGTTTCATTGTAAAATAGGTTGTGGTCGATACATAATAGTTACGACGCTTAAATGATAACGAGAGTGTCATTTCTCTTATTGTAGACTAAGGAGCCGTGAAATTGCATAGCCTGAGGTTAGGAAGAATATACAAGGTATGTTAAGGCTCTTCCTTCATTCTTTTGGCATGATCTAAAGTGAAACGAACATAAACGATACGCTATTTCATAATGAATCTACTCCTAGCAACTAAGGTTGTCCATGTTATTCTTTCCTTACAAAGTTATTCCAAGAAAGTATATATGATCCTTGAGTCCTAGTGAAGTTCATATTGATGGTATGATGTCCATAATGTTAATCGATGGTGCAATGACCTTATGTCACTCCAAAAGGTTTAGAACGTGACTCCATGAGTCTAACATGCATTATATATGTATCTACTTTACTCTATCGAGCCGCGCTATAGTCGGCCGGTATGGCACCTATTGTGCAACCACTGATCAGTTGGGTTTACGAGCTCCACGTGGCCGGGTACGATTCTACCGAGCCTTTATGATGGTCGGGTACGTTTTTACCGAGTCCTCTTTGAGGCCGGCGTTATTGTATGAATGATGATGATGCCCACAGAGGCGTATGTTTTTAAAAGCTTATGTATATATATGTATTATGCATTTCATGTCAGTAGCCCCCAGAGGCACTCAGATGTTACAGGTTGTATCTCCCCTATCTCTCTTTACATTACTGATCTTGTTTATGCTTTCCTGCCTTACATACTCGGTACTTTATTCGTACTGACGTCCCTTTTGCCTGGGGATGCTGCGTTTCATGCCCGCAGGTCCCGATAGTGAGGTTGACATTCCTCCAAGTAGGCTATCAGTTCAGCGGAAGGTGTTGGTGCACTCCACTTGCTTCGGAGTTGCCTATTTGGTCAGTATGCTTTGGATATGTATTGATTGGTATGGCAGGGCCCTGTCCCGACCATTATGATATTATGTACTCTTAGAGGCTTGTAGACAGATGTCAGGTGTATGGATACTTGTATGGCCTTTTCGGCTTATGTTTTGAGTTTACAAATGGTCATGTCGGCCTTATAGGCCCGTATGTCACATGTATAAGTTTGCATATCACGGTGGGTCGTCATATGTTGAGTATTCCCCTATGTTTCATTCTTGTTATCTCATGACGAGTTTTTTAGCTCATTTACCATGATAGTATGATAAGAAAGATATGTTATGTTGGTACTCGGTTGAGTAAGGCACCGGGTGCTCGTCGCGGCCCATCGGTTTGGGTCGTGACAAAAGTGGTATCAGAGCAGTTCTGTCCTAGGGAGTCTACAAGCCGTGTCTCGTAGAGTCTTGTTTATGGGTGTGTTGTGCACCACACTTATAAGCAGGAGGCTACAGGGCATTTAGGACTGTCACTCTTTCTTCTTATTCTAGATCGTGTGGTAGAGCTCAGTTGTAAGAATTCAAACTTCTTAATTCGACTTTAGTCATAATACAATGATACCGACATCCACAAAGATAGTTGGTAAGAGATTGAATGTGGCTCTGGAAGAGCTGAGTTAGAGGAACTCAATTTTGCATCACGCTTATAATGAGTAAATGTAAGGTCTTCGGTAGATTATGTGTGTACTAAGATGTGTAAGCTTCTTGATAAGGAGCCCTAAAGCATGAATATCTATCCACCCATATGGTAAAAAACAATAAGAGAATCAGAGGGTAGATACAAATTTCAACAAGCAAAAGAAGCGAGGTGAAGAAGGGTACGAGGTATCCAGTTATTAAAGATTATCAATTTTTACAATTCAGGCAGAGAGACATAAGTATTATGAGTTACGTTCAACAATAACAGAGATCTATTCAATTGGCCACACCCATCTCAGTTATGCCCTATGGGATCTAACATATATTATTTAAGAGAAATATGGGATATCAGGATCCGATTGGAGTAGAGTGACCCAAAATGGTGGATGGATTGTTAGCATTAGCTGACATTTCTGAAGGATATTGCAAATCTGGTAATAGTTCTCCTTGTGAGACAACCCGACGGTGCACTCTAGAATAGTACATTTAGATATGAAATACTAGAATGTCCAGAAAATTTAGATGATCGGCACAATCCTAGAAGAGATAAATATTTACCTTTGTATGGCTCCCGTCCCTAGTAAAGAAAGAATGTTAGGCGACCCGAAGAGCCAGTGGATGGAGTAAGGGGAGTTAAAAGCGAAAGAATGTTTTGTTGAAGTTTTCAGAATAAGGTGATAAACAGAAATATTCGCCGGAGAATAAGAAGAGAGTAATTGAAGTATTATGAGTAAGATGTGATAAATGATGATAACGGTAAATCAAAATATGACACGATGATAGAGTCTATAGTCAAGTGAAGGAATAGACAAGAGGTGACAGGCCTTGAGACAATAAAAGAGTATAGGCAAAAGGCTATATCCTCATACGACAATTGAGTTGGTGACTCGAACGTGATTACCAGAAGGGAAAAAAAATTAGACCCCCGTAGTAATAGAAATTAGTATGGTCTAGTAAACAAGATAGAACCGAACATGAATTAGGGACTGAAGGATTTGATAATAGTCGACATCGTGAGAATTTCAGAGATCATGTTCCAACAGTAATAGAATAGAAAATAGACGAATAACCTTTAAAGGTCATTTAGGAAGTCGCTTACCTAAAGCAAGTAGTCTAAGCAGAGCTAATCTTAAGGGACTAAGTGTGCCAGTTACACTAGGTGTCACCTTCGTGCGTAAGAAATTTAGTTATCCCTGGTACAGAAGGTTACCATAAGGCGATTAAGGTTCATTGATAATGTGAAAAGACGCCAAAGATGAAGAGGTGAAACATCTATAGGTAGATCGTCGTAGTACTAAATCTTAGTACTCCCCTAAAGGGGGGAATATGGTGTGATATGGTATTAAGTCGGAGTTAAGCGGTTCAGTTAACTATGGAATGGTAAAGGAAGAATGTGGTAAATAGGAGAAAGGGATGATGTTGCATTTATTCAGTTCCTACAGATATGTTGCGACTCCAGAACGTTATACAAGCACGACACCGGGGAGAGGCAGTAAAGGTTCCCGGCCAGGATGTTATTGATAAATAAGTGTGAATGAACACTTGATACATAAGGAGCCGGTACGAGTGTAAGTTAAGACAAAGAGATAATCCCAAGAGAGATTATGCAGAATATATATATATGAGAATGGACCAACGAGTAATTAGTAGTTGATTCAGGAAGAGCCCGGTTATGGCTAGACAAGAAGTCACAGATAAATGAATAGATCATGCAAGATAAATGTAGTGAACCGCAGCATAGGGAATTCAGTCTCGTAGATACGAGATTACAATCATCTGAAAATTTTCAGATAGGAGTTGAGACCGTTAAAGGTACCATTTATGTTTTATGAAAATAAGAGAGAGTGCCAATAAGGAGACAATCAAAATTTGAGATTAAAAGTAACCCTACGAGCACAAAGGCACGAAGTTATGTAACTAAGGATTATTATAGGCAAGTAAGAACAACGAAAATTTCCTTCAGGTGTATGATATAACAAGCTCGCAACTTTACAAGAGCCAGAAGGTCTCTCTAAGTACTACAACGAAAGATTAGTTGAGGAAATAAGGAAGAAGGTTTCCACCTAAGCATAGTGAGCTAAAGAGTAAATGAACTTGTAACAACAGTCTTGCTACAATATTGTATACACTCCATAAGAAAGTGGCACCTATCGTGGCTAATGAATGGGAAAAAAAAATCAAAGGAGATGTTTGAGATCATATGAGGTACAGGAAATTACAGTATTCGTGGGCAATAAGACAAGCTAATTATTCATGCAACAAGTGATAGAACGACCAGGAAAAGTAATTGCTTACATTTAACGACAACTAAGAAGGCACGAAAGGAAATTTACGGTTCTAGCAAGTTAAAGGAAGGTTGCGAGTAATATAAATAGATAAGTGTAGGTCGTAAGGTAAAGTATCGTAGAGCAACAAAGTTTTAGGTAGATAAGAGTAAGGACATGAAAAGGTGAGTAAGAAGGTGACGAGAATATGTAAGTCCTCGGGATGAAGCCCATCAAAATAAGGAAGCTGATGATTTCCATATGTAATAAAAAGCTCAGTACAGCCTGAATGAACACAGAGGAGTCTAAGACTAGGTGCATTTAGAAGAGATGGAATGCTGCCCTGGTAGTAGAATAAGGGTGTAATTGTGATAGATAAGAGGATGACGCTTAGGCCTTTGATTGAGTAACGATTTAACGAGAAAGGGATTTCATTAATTGCACGGGATTAGAATACCCCATAAGATGAATCACGTTGGGATGCAATGAAATACGGTTATTGAAGTATAGTATTATCCCTAGGTGGATCAGAAAAAAATCACTTCACATGTTCCCCGATAAGATGTGAGCCCTAGTGACAGTGTATTACGTAAGAGGTTGCAAGTTATCAGTGATAGATTAGAGATCAACATTAAGGTGAATAAACAATAGATGGGTACAAGTTCCAAAGTACGAGATGAGATTTGTTTGTTATTCTTACGATGAACAATAATGAGGAAGCACTAAAGGACTTAGATTTATACACATAGGATAAGCAGCCAGAGAGTAACCTAGAGTTGGGTAGCAAACCTCGGTAATAATAAACCGAAGTAAGTTTTATGGTATAGTATAACCTACCTAGATGTACTAAACCCATAAGGATAGATATACACGGCTATGAAACAAGAGATAGCAATAGTCTTAAGTTCGATAAAGTACCAAGCGAAGAAATTTAGTACACCTATAGATGCCTAGAGGGACATCTTGTCATAGTTCTGTATATGTTCACAAAGTGAGGCCTAGAGATTGGCCAAAGCTGGAGTAAAAAGGAGAAAAGAGTCTCATAGGCAAACATATAAGTACACGGTTTTACGTGATGCATGTCAGAAGGTAACAACAGTTATGAGATTGGAAGAATTCCGACCACAGGTCGTGGTATGAGAAAGAGGCCTAAAGGGGGAATACCCAGGCCCTTGGATTTATTTACAGAACAGTTTCCTAGATGTTAAGGAAAATATTAAAGTATTCGTAGAGCTACAGGTTATGATATTGATAAGCGCATTAGTCAACATTCGAGGACGAATGTTTCAAAGGGGGGAATGATGTTACACCCCATGTTTTCGTACGTAAGAGTACGTCGTAAGTCAATTAATGTAATCTCAGAAATGGAATCATCTTTGAAAGTTTACAAAGTTAGTTCATCATGTTAACATGGAGGTTACAAATATTTAAGATCATTGATACCAAGTAGCAAGAGGGTTTGAAGGCTTAGAAGCTAACAAATTGAAGAAAATAAGTTTCGTCGAAAGTCGGCAAGTTGGAATGTTTTACCATGTACTTTTGGGGTGCAACTAGGGTTATTAACATTATAAGGAGATTATAATGTGAGTTATTTTAGTTGTTTGATAGTTGGTGTTATGTTTTGAAGTCAAGAGAGTTATGGAACAAAAGTTGGAAAAGGTCATCACAAGTTCCATTCAATGATGCTAAGTTACCTTATATCACTATCATTAAGTTGTAGTAGGCACTTGTACCCTGGTTGCACACTTACGCTTTTGGGCTAAGTGTGGGGTGCGATGTATACCACTATAATTTAATGTTACACATTATACTAATATGTGTTTTGTATCTTTTGTAGGTGATATGGCCGTCTCAAAAACACCAACTAGAAGCCATGGAGCCGGTGGTAGTGAAGGGTGCGTCAACAAAGGCCGTTTAGGCTAAGAGAGGTGCCGTTACAAATTAGAGAAGGGGCTTCAAAACCACCACCGGCTAAGAAACGGAAAGTAGCTGAGGTGAAGGAAAAGGGCAAGGCGAAAAAGGTTATCGAGTCAGAATCTGAACATGACTCATCTCATGAGGAGGAAGCAGCAATCCCGTTGCACGACGGTGAAGGGGAGCCGAGTGCTCTTGGTGCTATATCCGTGTGGGAAATGAAGTTCCTTAGTGAAAGTGCGTGGAACAAATGGAAGCAGATAAAGAGTAAGCAAATCAATCCGATGCTGTTTGAAAGACCGTTGAATTTTGGGGCTACCAAGTCAAGTTATCCGGATATTTTGCGAGTAATAGAGCAGAATGGGTGGACACGCTTTGCTCAAGGGCCGAAGGGCGAGGGAAATTTGACTCTCGTGCGTGAATTGTATGCCAACTAGGACCCTAACAGGGGCAATGCCATTGTTTAGGTTCATGGGACTCAAGTTGATATCTCTGCCTCGACAATAAATAAGTACTACCGCATACCTGCACAGTCCGACTCGGAGTACTGGAGGAGAGAGCAAAGACCGAATGTGAACCACATACTTGAGGTCTTGTGTGGGGGATCTAGACCAGCTGATTGGCAAGCGACTGATGGGTTGGCAAAGATGTACATGAACAAGGAGGCTCGAATATGGTTAAATTGGGTTTGCAACAGATTCATTCCAGCAACACACAAGTCTGTTGTGATTTGGGAGCGAGTATTCTTGGTCTATGCCCTGATGACAGGTATTGCAGTGAATGCTGGAGCTATCTTGCAAAGTCAAATGGCAAAGACCAGAAAGAACATGCAGTGGACGCTCTACTTTGTACATACGTTGACTGCGTTGCTTGCTAAATAAAAATTGACTGAAAAGGAAGATGAGTTATGTGGCAGCACCAAGTCGGCGGTCCATGATATTTGCTCTGTTCAGGACCCATCAGAAATGACTATAAAGAAAAAGGGCCATGGTGAGCGCATCACTGATATGGAGGGCGCACTTCAGCAGTTGCGAGCAGAGTTAGAGGCACGAGACCGTGCTTTGCTAGCCGCACATGAGACTAAAGATCAGTGGATGCGAGAGCAGCTCACTGTGTTGCTCGAGGCTGTTCATGGGCAGAGACATGTACGTCACATTGGAGTCTAGACAGACTTTGAGGAGCCGGGGGATGCAGAATTGTCTGCTTTGAGTGCTACTGATGGCACTACTACTGAGTAACCGACGGAGGTTCGAGAGGTGGCTGTTGGGAATGCTGCTCCAACTAGGGAGGGTGAGATGATAGCAGCCATCGACAAAGTTGGTGTCTGTTTGGAGGATCCATCAGCATTGCGGATCGAGGTTTGCTATCGGTCCCCCCTGCAGCCTGAGATATGATGAGGGAGTTTCTGACACCCACTCTACTATTGATTATTTCTCTTTTGCTTCTGTGATATTGTGCAACTGGGGACAATGCACTCTCTTATGTGTGGGGTGGGGGTGTCAGAATTTGATTTTTGTGGCATGTGTTTAATTGCTAGTGATACATTTTGTCATGATCACACTGAACGCCATTGTAATTGTATAATTGTAGTCACTTTTTTTTTATTGGCGTAATCCGAGTTTTCTTTATACCACGGTTCTTTCCCGAGGATGCCATTTTCTTTAACCGGGTAGTCTTAGGTAGTTTTTATTTATCAAACCGTGTAAAAGAATTTGTAGACTTTGCCCGACGATGGATTGCCTAGACAGTTTTCTTGAGGGTTTAAAGTCTATATACAAAAAGATTTTTTTATTTTATTTTTATTTTTTACTGATAATGGAATGGGAAGAACTTGAGTATCTATGTTTTTGACATGTTTTATGTTAGGGCTTAGAGCTGGAGCATTTGCACTAAATACTTTCTTCTTTATTCTTGTGATTATATGCCTTGAGAGTATATGTGTTTCTTTTGACGCCTGGGCTCGTCTATTGACTCCTGTTGTTACTTCCTAGTGTTTGGATTATATTATGACTTTGCTAGTTGCTTTAACTTGAGAGTCAGGTCTGAGCTGTCCTGAGTTAGTCATGTGCATTGTGTGAGGTGAGATTTTGATTGTACTCTATGTCATACCTTGTTAGTCTAGAACTTTCCCCGTGTGTGTGTCGAAGCGAAATAATTAAGTCTTGTGAGTTTAGGAAATGATATAGGCGTTTCTTTGATTGATCCTTCATCTATCTGCCTACCAGTGATAAAAATTATCCTTTATTAGCCCATTTGCCTGTAAACCTTTTTCTTTGGTATCCGCAGTACAAGACGAATCCCATTGTTCTTAATTAAATCTTGTTAAACCTTTACCTCCGAAAGCACTTAAGTCGCTATAAGTGAAGGATAAGAGATTTGGTAGTTTTTTTTGTGGAACCATAGAACGGCCAAAAGGTGCATGTGTATATTGAGAAAGCCACTAGCTGGAAATACTAATTTATGGAGGGTGTTGAAAAGATCTTGATATTAAAAAAAAACCCTCCAATTCACTTTGATATGTGCTAGTGCTTATGTAGATGTGCTTAAAGTAAATGGGCTATGTTATTTAGGGTTTCGTAGCAATATGTTGAGTGATCATAAAGAGGATGTGCTTAAAGGTTAATGTGTATTGTATTAAAAGTGCTTAGGAGGGTTAGTCACTACTATCCATACCTATCCTACCCATCCCATTGCCTACATTACAACCCATGAGGACCTAATTGATCCTAGACTTTGCGAGCTTAAATTAGTAGAGACTTACATTACGGGCAAGCCTATGGTACGAGCTTTGGGGGCACATGAATTTCTTTGCCAGAGTGAGTGGATTCTTTCATTCTTTGAGTCCTTAAGTTATACTTGAATTCATATTTGAGTGTGCGGACTGATTACTCTCCTTGTTTTGATGGTGAGGGCACATGCTTTACAGCGGATTGGTAAGGAACTCGTATCTTTAGTTTGCACAAGAAGCGAGTCACAAAGAGGAATGTAGTGGATTCAATTTTTGAGGCTAGGATGTTAGAAGAGTCACACAAATATTTTAAATACTCATAGCATGAGTTTAGAACTTGAGAAATGTATGAAAAGTGCATATACTGGGTTCTAAGCATTGATATAAACCGTTGTCATTGGTGTGATGCTTGAGTATATTTTGAAAGGTATTTCTTGCCTATGCACTTAATTTTAAGTTGCTCGAGGACGAGCAAGAGTTTAAGTGTGGGGTGGTGATAAATGAGGAAAAGTACATATTTTTGAGTATATTTGCATATTAATTCTTATGTGAGTCGCGAGACGCGGATTCTAGCTTTCCCTAGCCGAAGTGGGATAGGAGAATTTCGCCCTTTGGCAACCCTAAGTTATATAAATACATCAAAAAATGACTTCTGGAGGGTTAGACAATATTTAGGGAGGCAAGAAAACACAAGGAACAAGACGGAGAATCCTCTACGAGTTTTCCATCATCTTCTTCTTAATTCCATTGTTGGTTATGACTTTGTACATTGTAATCTTGTTTAGTAGTATGAGTAGCTAAACCCGTCATCTAAGGTTGATGGAACGATTTCTTGGATGAAGTATTGATTATGTTTTGATATAATTGAGCCGTTTTTACTCTATAATTGTTCAACTATGTGTTTTCTTGTGATTAATTGAAAGGGCCCTTGATTAATCGTGTCTAGTTACCTTGTGTTGCTTGAGAAAGAACATTGGGTTAGATTGTTGTTGAACAACACCACTTTTGAATAAGTTAAGAGATTAATTACTTGAATTTAAAAGCGGAGCTAGAGATAACGAAGCTTTGGTGGGATATTTCTGAGTTGTATAAATTGTTAACTAGAGTAGTCCGAGAGAATGCTTCTAGTAAATTATCGTAATTGATCGAGAGATAATTACGGTAGCCCAGAACTCATTATCCTTATATTGTGTTACGGCGAGATTATAGCTAACGTGTTAGGAATTAATCCGGCAATTGGGGATATCAATAGCCCTAGATCCTTTTACCATTGAATTCAACTTTATTCTTGATTATTGCTAGTTTTATTGTCAATTTTCCTTAGTTAAATAAATTCTACTCATTATCCATTAAAAATCTTGCATCCGAGAATTGTCTGAGCTTATCATTAGCATTGTTGAAAGTTGTAGTAAATAGGTTAATTCCTTGTGGGGTTCGACTCCGGACTTGAACCGGATTATATTTGCAGCGATCGCTTAGTCCTTTTTATAAGGCATAGTTGGGCGTGATTAAAATGTCGAGCCTAAACTCGACGAAGTAGTAACGAGGCTAAGGCAGGTCACTTACATCCAACTTGTACGCAGTACAGAAAAAGGACAGAAAAGGAAAAATACGAAAAAAAATAAGACAGTCAACTGAAGACAATAGCTACAGCCTCATCCCTTAGCGTCGCCATATGTCCTGGAGAAAAGAATTTTGCGGTAAACATCTTGGCCAACTCATCCCAAGTGGTGATGGAATGGTTGGGTAACCTTTCTAGCCAATCCAACGCCTTCCCGCTTAGAGAAAATAGGAAAAGCCTCAATCTCAATGCGTCTTTGAAGACATTAGTTTGCTTGCTCCCCCATCACGTATCAACAAAACCTTTGAGATGCTTGTAGGCATTTTGGTGTGGAGCTCCAGTGAAGAAACCCCTCTGTTTCAAGAGTGTAAGCATTGCATTGGTTATTGAAAGTTGCCCGCCCTAATCCGGGGCGGGACTATTGCACTTGCATAGCCTTCGTTTCGCAACACCCGGTGTGCTGCCCTTGGAGGAGCTGGGGGAGGGTTTGGAATATTATCATGAGGCGGTCGACCTCTCCTTTGTGCTTGATGTTCGGGTTGAATCTCATCCACATGATCATCATCTACCTCCTCCCCCAATGGCAAATGTCCGAGAGCTTCATTGTTAAGAGCCATTTGGTACCTAAAAGCAATTCACACACAAATTAGAAAAACGGAAGAAAAGAAAAACAAAACACGGAAATGCTCAGATATATAACTAAAACTGTCTAACTCCCCGGCAATGGCGCCAAAAATTGATCGGGTCCAAGCCTGTACTACTATTGAGTAGCGAGGATGGTTGATGCAGATTTACCCGACAAGGTCGGGATCGAAACCACAGGGAGTTAATTTGTTTGGAGTTAGATTTATATCCGAGACTAGATGTGGGTTTTGCTCTTAATTACACTTCCACACATGGTTGGTTTGTTTTCTACTTCTACTTCTATTCTATAGCATGCAATATTTAAAACTAAGTACAATATTTTTTATATTGATTTTCAAGGGTTTAAAGGGACTAGGGTAGTGACTCCCACCTAGGTGGATATCTAACAGGTAGCAAGAATCTAGGGCAATCGTGTGATTAATTGGGGTCGTATTATAACTATCACACCCGAGTACTCACTCTATACCTCTCGGTAGTTTGAGTGATTTTGCCCAATTTGGCTTTCTCAAGTCAAAATGGGTATTCATGACAATACAAGTGATGTTAGCTCAAGTCGGGTATTACTATCTCTAGGTTAAACCCTTTAATTGGGGCTATCAATTTCTTGAGTTCACCCCAATTCCTTGCTAGCCTAGTTTTCCTAGACTTAGTCCCTCTTTCTCAAGTAGAGACTAAGTCATAAAGGCATGAATCAGTGTTTGCAACCACTAATTCCATAATTCTAGCAAGAACTAGGCTAAATACTACTAACCTATACACATTCAAGCCCTAAAATTCAAGACCCATCAAATACCCACAATAGGGTTAGGTCACAACCCTAGCTATGGATTTAGCTACTCATGGAAATAGCAGAAATCAAAGATGAAATAAAGATGAAATCCATAATACTAGATTAAAAGATGAAAAGCTAATATTAAAATATGAATCTAATACAAAATTGCCCAAAATAGAATATCCAGCCATCTCACATGCTCAGCAAAAACAAAACTTAACCTAAAAATATAAAAAAAATGTATTTATACTAAGCTGAAACTTCCGGACAAAAATACCCCGGCGGAGATTTCGCAGCCGCGTAATTCTTACCGCGGCCGCACTCTTGCTTTCGCTGACGCGTAATACTGACCGCGGTCCGTGTTTTCAACATCTGGATCTGGGCTGAGGTTTGTTTCGCGGGCCGCATAATTTCCGTTGCGGCCGCGTAGTGGATTTTTGCAGCCGCGTAATTCCACCGCGGACCGCACTCATTATTTTTGCTTGAAATGTGAACTCTCTGAATCTCATCCACCGCGGTCTGCATAATTCCAACCGCGGTCGCGGTAAGACTTTTGCGGCCGCACATTTCTGGCGCGGACCTCGCTCCACATTTGGCCTAAATTGCACTCTCTGATTCTTCACTTCGCGGACCGCATATTTGTGATCGCGGCCGCATTGTGGCTTCCGCGGACGCACAATATTTTTACGGTCCGCGGTTCAGTTCTCCTGGCCCAGTCTTGGTTTTTGTTCCAGATTTGACTCCTTTATGAGTTGATTATGCCTCCTTTGGCTCATTTTGATCAATTCCTTCAAGCAAGCATATTACATTAGTTTTTGGGAATACCTGGACGCATTTTAGGCCCAAAACGCAAGGAAAAGAGAGCAAAATAATAGGTTAAAATCTCCACTTATCAATTATGCAATTTGTTTCGAGATCCGACCTTAATTTGAGGTCTAAATTCCAATTTTACAAAAATTTCTAATTCTACCCAAACCCCCAATCTCTACCATGAAAATCCTACATTTTAGGTTGAAATCTTATGAAATGTAATGGAAGATTGAAAGAAAATAGGTTAGAATCACTTACCAACGAATTGGGAAACGAAGGTTCTTGGAAAAAATCGCCTTTAGGGTTTCTAGGTTTGAAAATTTGAAGAATGAGAGAAAAATCCCGTCAAGTTCAGATCTTATACAGTTGCAGATATCGCAATTGTGATATCTTGTTCGCAATTGCGATAAAGAGGTCGCAATCGGGAACTCTTCTGAAAATCCCAGTGATCGCAATTGCGATAAAATGGTCGCAAATGCGAACCCTGCTGCCCTCGCAAATGCGAACCCTTCTTGGCAAATGCGAAGATCCTCAAAACAATGCTGGGTCACAATTGCGACTATACCTACGCAAAATTGGAATTTCCAAGTTCGCAATTGCGAACTTCCCTTGCAAATGCGAGCCAGATCTCGCAAAGCAGCAGACACTAGAAACTAAATGCACTAGCTATGAATCTAAGTCCAATTCACTACGTAGCCTATCCGAAACTCACCCGAGCCCTCGGGGCTCCAAACCAAACATGCACACAAGTCCAACAACATCATACAAACTTGCTCGCATGATCAAATCGCTAAAATAACACCTAGAACTATGAATCGGACACCAAATCAAATGAAATTTTCAAGAAAACTTATGAACTTCTGTTTTAACAATCGAACGTCCGAATCACGTCAAACAAACTCCGTTTCTCACCAAATTTGACAGACAAGTCATAAATATAGTAATGGACCTATATTGGATTCCGAAAATAAAATATAGACCCGGTATCAACAAAGTCAAACATCGGTCAAACCTTTATACTCCTTCTGTTCCAGTTTATGTGAACCTATTTCCTTTTTGGTCCGTTCGAAAAAGAATGACCCCTTTCTAAATATAGTAACAATTTAGCTTAAACTTACTTTCTACCCTTAATGACAAGCTTTTATAACCACACAAATACTCTGGGCCACTTTTTAACTTGTTTAGGACCATACATTCCAAAAGTCTTCATTTTTTCTTAAACTCCGTACCCAGTCAAACATGTTCACATAAATTGGAACGGAGGGAGTAGTCATTAATACTTTAAACTTTTAAATTTTTGTTAGTTTGTGTGAGTCCACGAACCAGTAGATTACCTGGTCCTTTACGAGGTTCTGCTGAGAATGCTAATAAAACTGTACGTAAACAAGGCAGAGGATTTTTTACGTGGAAAAATCCCACACAAGGGGATCAAAAAATCACGACCTACACCTGTAGGCTTTTAACTTCACTAACTTGTAAAATACCTATTACAAGCCACTTTGCAATAACTCTATTACAAAGACTTCAACTAACTTGTGATGCTCTCACCACAAGCCACTTTATAACTCTTCTAGTTACAAAGGCTTTAACTAACTTTTGGTGTTCTCACCACAAGCCACTTTGTCACCCTACAGTTACAAAGGCTTTTCCTTATGACTAACCTAGCCACAACGTAAACTCAAGGAGTTTAAGGATTTACAAAGGATTCCTAATCAATGCTTCTAGCTAAGCAATTTAGGAGATACAATAAGTACAATCACAAAGTTACAACTCAACTAGGACAACAACATGCTAACTTTTGGAACTGGTCCGTAGTTGCATTCAACTTTGTTCTTCAAGCTCGTGAGGATTGATTTCTCTGTTTTGGCAAGAAGCTTGAATAAGAAACTGAAACCTTCAAGTGATGTTCCAATATAAACTCATGTTGGTACACCTTGATTACATCACTTGATATGATTTGAGCACTTTAATTTGTCAGGAATGAGTGGCTCTGGAAACAGTGCAATGCGGCAGAAATAGTGCAGGCAGTCACTTCGTTTCCAGCAGTGTCCAACTGACTTTGTACTGCTATGAGGGAACCACAAGGGTAGCAGGTCCTTGTTTAGTTTCCTAGCTCCTGAAGCTGTAGCAGTTCACATTTGTCTGGAATCCATTAAATGCAGTGTAATCCACGTGAGTCAGGTTCCCTATCTGGTTCTTGACACTAAGTTTGTTAGATCATCAAAACACAAGGAAAAGATATTGAAAACCTATCAATTTCCCCCTTTTTGATGATGACAAACTTAGCATTGAAACCGAGGATTTAGAGCTCAGAGAACCAGATTAACTAACAGTAGACCACAAGTTCCCCCTGACTTTATGCCTTTACTTTCACAGTTCCCCCCGACTTTATGCCCTTACTTACACGTATGTTTTCCCATATGTTCCCCCTGACTTATTACTTATTATTTTATTTTCCCCCTTTTGCAATCATTAAAAAGACACAAACAGAAGAATCAGCACAAAGAAAACCGGCTATGCTAACTCATGCCACATATGTGCACACAAACATGATAGAGAATAGAAAAACAGAGGTAAAGCACTGATATAATAAAAGAGGATGGAATTGATATTAAGAAAACTTTAATATGCCTTTGCTTAAAAATCAAAAGGCAACATTGGACTTGTTAAAACAGGAGTAGTAGTGTTCCATCCCAACCACATAAAAAGAAAACAAAAACAACTGCCAAAACAAGAAAGAAATCTTAAAGAACATTTCCAGAAACTGGTCACTGAAGGGGTACTTAGGGGGCACTAGGAGCAAAAGGCTTGGACGCTGCAGCAAGTGTTTGGAGAACAAGATCTATCTGGGCATTTCCCGACTTTTGATCATTAAGCAGTTCTGCTTTCAGATTCTCTACTTTCGCCCTGAGATCAGCATTCTCCTTGGTCAAACGAGCTACCTCATCATTTGACACCGGAACCCCTTGGGCTTGCTAACCTTCCAGGATAGCATTCCTGGATCTCAACTGACGAATTTCCTCAGCTGCACTGTTCTGAGCATTAATAAGCTGTGAGACGGTTGATATACTTCCTACCCCCCCCCCATTCTTTTCTATGCACTCGCATTCTTCCAAAGTGGTATGTGAGGAAGTCTGCTTCTTAGTCCCAACCTTGCCTGGCCCCAGAGGTACTTCAAAGAATTTAAACACTCGAGTGAGTAGGAACCCGTAGGGAAGCCCATGATTACCATCCTTGAAGGAGGAAACGTTTTGCATGTGTTCAACCATGATAGCAGGAAGACTCACAGGGGAAAAGCTGTCCAGTTGTTCCATTAAGAACAGGTCAGACTTAGAAGTCACTGACCTCCTCTCAACTCGAGGCAATAGAAATTTGTTAACCAATTTGAACAACAGCTGGTACACAGGAAGAAGCGCTTTCTTATGGATCTGGTCCCCCTTCTGGTTTGCATTGGCTTTGACCACGGCATTTCTGAAGTTAAACTGACATACATCCCTTACACTTTTCACACCAGCAGTAGGAACTTTAAGAATCTCTCCAAGCAACTTTACATCGAAGACAATGTCCACTCCGTTGACCAAAGCACAAATGTGGTCAGTTTCAACGGGAAAGAGGCTAGCAAAGAAGCTTTGTACCTCATCCTCATATACCTTAGGGGCATCCACTTGGAATAAGTGCCCCCAGCGTTGAAACTCGACCATTTCCAGAATTTGGCTCATAACAGCCATCTTAGAGATTGCTGGGTCAAATGTACGACCCAGCAGAACTTTTTGATGTCGCAGACGTTCAGAGCCAAGGCTGACTTCACTTCTCGTTCTCTTCACAGAACCAGGGTCGTCAAAAATTTCAGACTTGCATTTCTCGAACTTCTCACCGCTTACTTTTCCTTTTTCCTTAGATTTGACTAACACATCCTCATCAGACATCGAGAACTCACTCACCACCTCCTTCAGCTTGGACCTAGAGGTTGACCCCTTCTCTATTGAAACAGGCGTCTTCTTTTTCAAAGACCGTCTAACCAGTGAACCAGGTTCATCTGGGGTTTCCTCATCCACCTCTACTACAGGGATTGCCTTATCACTTACTGGTACACTGTCTTTCACCAACTTTCTCCTTTTCTGCTTACTACTTTTCTTGCTCTTTTGAAGAGCAGAATCGTAGGCCACCTTAGCTTGACGCCTGGTAGTAGGTTGCTTGGTTTCAGACTCAGGAGTGGACACAACTCTCCGCTTAACTATGAACGCATCAAGAGCCATATTGTCGAGGTCCTCTTCATCACTTGATCTCATTTCAGGTACTTGTATTTCCAAGGGCACAGCAGTGAATGCAGGAACAGAACTATCTTGGGAATGAGAGCCCTGACCTGGGTCCTCCAGAGAGGGATCGGGTTCTTCATGTGATGGTCCAGTAGTATCTGCTAGTGCATCCCCTTCAACAGTTACGCCCCTTCGCCCCCACACTTTGTACTTCATTTTTCGGAGAGATGATCTAATGCAGTACTCCATTAACAGACACCACAAAAACTGTTACAACATTTTTCACTTCCTCAAATAGTACTACTGCCGCCACGGAGTCGGTAGCAACGATGGCAGAATTCTTTATGACCTCAGGGTTTTGACCTTGTTCTCCACTGGGTCTTTGATTGCCGGGAGTATCAGAAGATGGAGGGGATGGATCAATAATATTGGGGGTTTCTGAAATAGGGAGAGACGAGTAAACTGGGTGAGGGGTGACTTCAGCGCGAGGAGTAAGAGAGGGTACGACTGAGGCAGGGAGGTCGGAGTTTGTCTCAGCCATTAAAGAGAAAGAGAAAAAGAAAAAAAAGGTATGACGATGCTTTTGGGAAATTCTACTGGAGAACTTATGGTTACAGAGAACAGAGGAGGGTTTTTATTAGGAGAGGATAATTATGAGGAGAGAGGAATAGGCACCAGTTCTGAAACGGCGGTTGGGCGTGGAGAAATGCAATGTTTCAGAGGGAGATGGAACGATTTGAAGTGAAGAGACGTGACAGCGGATCTGAAAAGTTGAATGACATGGAAGTTGGGTTTGTACCCTTTTTAAAACGTGTATTAAAGGATGCACAGAACTACTAACCTTTGGTACAAGAACCAAGTTCTTGACCTTTTATTTGAAAGACTCAATCCTCTTTTATCATCTATGAACTGCATCTGCAGCTTCTATACTCATCAAGCGTGTTTACCTGCAACGTATTAAAGTGAGTTAGACACGGCCAGGAAACACTTTTAGCCAGTTATTTCTTGAATGTGATTTTCATAGCCAAACAAAGAGGAATCAGGTTCTCAATTGGGCTTTAAAAGCCCCAACTTCATTCTGTTTCTTTCAAATTGTTCCCTACTTAAAGCCTTGGTGAAAATGTCTGCAATTTGGTCTTCTGTGCTGTAGAACTTCATACATATCAGCCCTTTCTCCACATTGTCCCTCAGAAAGTGATGCCTCACATCAATGTGCTTTGTCCTTTTGTGTTGAACTGGATTCTTGGCCATGTTGAGTGCACTGGTGTTGTCACATAGAAGGGGCACACTATCAGTGAGTACCCCAAAGTCCTCCAGTTGCTGCTTGATCCATAAAAGTTGAGCACAGAAGGATGCTGCAGCTACATATTCTGCTTCAGCTGTTGAAAGAGCCACTGAATTTTGCTTCCTTGTGCCCCAAGAGATAAGACACGAGCCTAAGAAGTGAGCCATTCCAGAAGTGCTTTTCCTGTCCACAAGATAACCTGCATAGTCTGCATCAGCATAACCAATGAGATTAAAACTGTCACCTGAGGGATAATATAGAACCAGGTCCTGTGTTCCTTTGAGGTATCTCAGTATTCTTTTGGCAGCCTTCAAGTGAGATTCCTTAGGAATTGATTGAAACCTTGCACATAACCCCACACTAAAAACAATGTCAGGTCTGCTGGAAGTGAGTCCCAAGTAACAATGGAGTTTACTAGGAGCGAATTCAGCCAAGTTTGAGCCTCCCCAGTCACTGAGAATGGGAACAGTAATAATTTGATTGCCTCAGGGGTCACATTCGGCTTTCTTTGAGTGACACATATTGATAGAAAGTTCTTTAGATGTTGTTGTGGGTCTTCAATGTATGAACTGGAGAACAACCCTTTATTCTGCAACAGGTGCAGCATGTTGTTAGTAAACTGGAATGTCTCCGCTTGTATCTGAGGAACCGCAATTGTTGTGGCCAGGTTATCCGCAGTTGGTTGCGCCCAATCATAAAGAGCAGCTTCCGGCACAAGAGGTGCTACCACTCTAACGTTTGGGTCATCTCGATCATTCCTGTTGTTCCCGTTGACGTTATCTACGTCACCCATTTGAATTTCAACTTGTTCGTTTAGTTTCAGTTGTTTGCTCTTCTTGTTAGCCCGGGTCAATGTCCAGAATGCTTTCTCGGGATCTGAGAGTCCTTCAAAGAATTCACCAGTTCTCAAGAGCTTCTAGGCATGCACCTGCGTCACAGAAGAGTTCAAACGTGAGAATTTCAATGGAAATATTTTTGACACCACAGAAAATTGATCTAAACTAATAATCCTAGCAATTCTTCCATGTTGCAATAAATAACACCGTTAGTTCCCCGGCAACGGCGCCAAAATTTGATCACGCGCAACTATGCCTTATAAAAAGGACTAAGCGGTCGCTGCAAATATAATCCGGTTGAAGTCCGGAGTCGAATCCCATAGGGAACTAACCTATTTACTACTACTTTCAACAATGCTAATGATAAGCTCAGACAATTTCCGGATGCAAGATTTTTAATGGATAATGAGTAGAATTTATTTAACTAAGGAAAAATGACAATAAAACTAGCAAATATCAAGAATAAAGTTGAATTCAATGGTAAAAGGATCTAGGGCTATTGATTTCCCCAATTGCTGGATTAATTCCTAACACGTTAGCTATAATCTCGCCGTAACACAATATAAGAATAATGAGTTCTGCGCTACCGTAATTATCTCTCGATCAATTACGATAATTTACTAGAAGCATTCTCTCGGACTACTCTAGTTAACAATTTATACAACTCAGAAATATCCCACCAAAGCTTCGTTATCTCTAACCCCGCTTTTAAATTCAAGTTATTAATCCCTTAACTTACCCAAAAGTGGTGTTGTTCAACAACAATATAACCCAGTGTTTTTTCTCAAGCAACACAAGGTAACTAGACACGATTAATCAAGGGCCCTTTCAATTAATCACAAGAAAACACATAGTTGAACAACTATAAAGAAAAAACGGCTCAATTATATCAAAACGTAATCAAGACTTCATCCAACAATTGGTTCCATCAACCATAGATGTCGGGTTTAGCTACTCATACTACTAAACAAGATTACAATGTAAAAAGTCATAACCAACAATGGGATTAAGAAGAAGAAGATGAAAAACTCGTAGAGGATTCTCCGTCTTGTTCCTTGTGTGTTATTGCCTCCCCAAATATTGTCTAACCCTCCAAAAGTCTTTTTTTTGATGTACTTATATCACTTAGGGTTGCTAAAAGGCGAAATTCTCCTATCTCACTTCGGCTAGGGAAAGCTGGAATCCGCGTCTGCCTTCGCGCTAGACGCGGACTTTGACGCAGATCCAGCTTTTGAAATTCTTCCATTTCACGAAGCGCTCCGTGCCTTTGCTTCGCTCCGTTGTTTTGTGCCTTAACTTTTCTCCTTTTTTGCGTCCGACTTCGTGCCACGCACGAGAATAGACGAGCTCCCAATCCTTTAATTTCTTCTTTTTTGTGTCGAATTGTCATCTTTTGATCATTTATCATCCAAACTCGTTCCTACACATAAGACACACATAATGAGTATATTTCACTTCAAAAACCATGTAATATCTTGCGACTCACACAAGAATTAATATGCAAATATACTCAAAAAGATGTACTTTTCCTCATTTATCACACTTACAGAGTACATGGGGTTGATTCTACTCATACCACACTCTGCACTTCTTGAGCAGATTTCGGAGTCGGTCCCAGCGGCGGTTATTAGCGTGCTCGGATTGGACAGCTTGTACAGACTTGAGGTACAACTGCTTAGCGCCCGCAGCTCCTGGAGTCCCCTTTCCTTTTTATTTGATTGTGTACTTTCTTTTCAGACAACTTCACATTTATTTTAGACCCATTGTTTGTATATTCTTATAGCTCGTGCAATTGTGACATCGGGTCCAGGGTTGTAGCAGACGTTTGGTTGTTTTAGCTTCCGCATTTTACTTTGGATTTCTGCAGTTATTTCAGTTCTTTCTCTTTATTTAATCTAAACTGTTGCAAATGAATAAGTTGTTCTAGAGTTGGCTTGCCTAGCAAGTGAAATGCTAGGCGCCATCACGGTCCCGAAGGTGGGAATTTCGGGTCGTGACAAGTTGGTACAGAGCACTTGGTTGCATAGGTCTCACGAGTCACGAGAAAACTTAGTAGAGTCTGGAGGATCGGTACAGAGACGTCTGTACTTATCTTCCAGATGCTATGGAGTTAGGAACAAGTTCACTTCTATTCTTCTCTGTAGTGCGATTTTATTCTACCGTTAATGATTGAACTCTTCTATTCTTGGTCTCTCATAGATGGCGAGAACATGCACCACATCTTCAGCTGGAAAGGAGCCAGAGCCCCCAGCAGCAGCTCCTACGAGGGGCAGAGGTCGAGGCTGAGGTCACGCCAGAGGCCGAGGCAGGGCTAGAGCTCAGCCCAGAGCTCGAGCAGCAGCACCAGCAGTGGAGCCTCAGTTAGATTTTGATGAGGAGGTTCCAGCTTAGATTGTTCCAGTTGGACCAACTCAGGTCCTGGAGGGGTTCATCGCCACCTAGTGCTTCAGGCCTTATGGAGATTATGGCATCAGGACGCTCTAGTCCGTTTGGTGGGCCTTGTGGAGAGTATGGCCTAGGCCGGTACATTTCCTATGGCACCAACCATCTCTCAGGCTGTGGGAGGAGCACAGATTCCCGCTACTCACACTACGGAGCAGATGGCTCCCCATGATAAGACACCAGCAGCCCTGCCAGCTGGGGTAGTCCAGCTAGTTGTTGCGGTGCAGGCCGGTGATGGATTTGCATGCGCACTTGATAAGTGGGATTTTGATCGCTTATTTGCTCTCTTTTACTTGCGTTTTAGCTCAAAAATGCTTAAAGGTATTCCCAAAAACTAACAAAATGTGCTTGCTTGAAGGAATGTCGAGAAACGAGCCAAAGAAGTGAAAATCAACTCATAAAGGAGTCAAAAGTGAACAATAGGCCAGCAATGCGAACCGCACAATTCTAGTGCGGCCGTAGAGAGGAGATTCAGAGAGTAGTCTTTGGTCCAGCTGAAGGCATGCAGACCGCACCGAAATTGTGCGGCCTCAGGATGTCAAATGCGGACCGCACCGAAATTGTGCGGCCGCAGGATGTCAAGTACGGCCGCACTCATTATTATACGGTCCGCAGAAGTGAAGAATCAGAGAGCTGGGTTAAAGTCCAAAGTCAAGGAGTGCGGACCGCATCATTTTTTGTGCGGCCGCACAATCAGAAGCGCGGCCGCACTCATTTTTATGTGGACCACAGAAGCCCCGAAGTACCAAGCCCAAATTCCAGGAATGCGGACCGCACGATAATTGTGCGGCCGCAGAAGCTCATTATGCGGACCGCACAAAATTATGCGGCCACAAAACCTTCGCAGGTGCATTTTTGTCAGATATTTTTAGCTTAGTATAAATAGAACTTTTTGTCATTTTTAGGTTAAGTTCAGTTTTGGAAAGAGCACCCGAGCCGTTTTCTTTACGGTTTTGAGTAATTTTGTACTAGGTTAACTTCTAAACATTAGATTTTCTTTCCCTAATCAATTATTATGCATTCTATCTTAATTTCTTCTTGTATTTCTTCAATTTTGATGAGTAGCTAAATTTCTAGCTAGCGTTGTGGCCCAACCCTAGTGAGGGTACTTAATGGGTGTTTGATTTAGGGCTTGTTTGTGAGTGAGTTAGTGATATTTAGCCTTGTTCATGCTTGTATTCAAGAATTAATGGGTGCAAACATTGATTCATGCCTATTTGACTTAGTCTCTACTTGAGAAAGAGAGACTAAGTCTAGAAAAACTTGGCTAACAAGAAATTAGGGTGAACTCAAGAAATTGATAGCCCCAATTAAATGGTCAAATCTAGAGATAGTAAGACCCGACTTGAGCATCTATCACTTGATTTGTGCAATATCCATTTGGACTTGAGAAAGCCAAATTGGGCAAAATCACTCAAACTACCAAGAGGTATAGAGTGGGTAATTACGTGTGATTACTATATTACGACCCCGACTAATCAAACTTGCCCTAGAATTTACAACCTGTTAGGTGACCACCTAGGTGGAAGTCACAACCCTACATCCTTTATCATTTGAAAAACAACCAAAACCAAAAACATTGTCTTCTAGTTTATTATTTGCAATCAATAGATTAAAGTAGATATAGAAACAACAAACAAGAATTTTGAAGTGAAATTTGAGGCACATTATACAATTACTCTAGGTGCATACCTAATCCCATTTCTAACTCCCTGAGGATTCGACCCCGACTCGTGTTGGGTTTTATTATTGCTTCGACCGCCTCACTACCTATATTTGTGGTGTGTGTTTGGGCGATATCAATTTTTGGCGACGTTGCCAGGGAGTTAAACGAATTTAGCTATATATCTAGGTTTTTGTGTGCTTTGTCTTCTTTTCCTTCCGAGTCACTAATTTTGTTTTTGAATTGATTTTAGGTACGAAAATGGCTCTCAAAAACAAGCCCATCGGAAATGTGCCATTGGGGGAGGAAGTGAACGATGATCAAATGGAAGAGGTTCCTCTTGAACCTCAAGCTAATAGACGAGGCCGCCCGCCTCAAGATAATGTGCCCGCCCCTTCTTCACCTCCACCAAGAGCAGAAGCCCACCGATAATTACCAAACGAGGATTATGCAAGTGCTATAGTCCCGCCCCGTATTAGGGCGGGCAACTTCCAAATCACCAACGTGATGCTTACATTACTTGAGCAACGGGGATTCTTTACCGGGGCTCCGATTCAAAATGCCTACAAGCATCTCAAGGGGTTCGTCGATGCTTTTTGGGGGACCAAGCAAACAAATGTCTCCGAGGACGCACTGAGGTTGAGACTATTTCCCTTTTCTCTACAGGGAAAGGCATTGGACTGGTTAGAGAGATTGTCTAATCATTCCATCCACACTTTTTATGAGTTGGCGGAGAAGTTCAATTCCAAATTCTTCTCTCCGGGACATATGGCGACACTTCGGGATGAGATTCTTGCATTCAAGCAAGAACCCAATAAGCCATTGCACGAGATTTGGGAAAGATATCATACCATGGTTAAAGAGTGCCCGAACAATGATATGACTGAGGCCATGACCCAACAGACCTTCTACAGGGGGATCAATACAACAAATCAATGTGTGGTTAACCAACTCGCCCGGGG
>NC_031996.1:19870452-19913708 GCF_001879085.1 Nicotiana attenuata | reverse complement strand
GGGGGGGGGGGGGACTTCATGAACACGCCTTATGCCAAAGATTGTGAAATTCATGATGAGATGTCGGATACCTCTTCGGCATGGCAAAGTAGAGCCAATGTTCCGCAAGTGAACCTAATGTTATTCACCTACACAAGGAGCTATATGATGACGGGCAAGCTATTGCCGAGTTGACAACTACCATGAACCAATTGGCCAAAGCTCGGGTTCAACAAGTTCAAGGGCCAAAACAAGTGCATGCAATGGAAGGTGTGAATATGATGGTAAACAAGAGACGTCAACAAGGTCAACAAATGCAAAACCGTACGGAACAATTCATGCAAGATGATAGTGGTTGTGATCAAGGCGATTCATTCAATGAGCAAGAAGAAGAAGTTCAATATGTCAACAATTATCAAGGTCAAAGAAACAATGCTCAAGGACAAAATCAACAATAAAATAGAGGTCACAAGGGAACCAAGGTATTTGGAACAACCAAAACCACCAAGGCAATTGGAGTGGTGGCAATCCTAATCAAGGCAATTGGAACGATCAAGGAAATCAAGTCAATTGGAATAATCAAGGCAATTGGGTGGCAACAATCAAAGCAATTGGGGAGGAAATAACCAAGGAGGGTGGAGCAACAATAACAACCGGGGGTCGGGTTTTCAAAGGCCCCCGATGTTCCAATAACCAAGAAATCCATCTCCTTATCTTTCTCAAGGCTCGAGCTCTTCGTCCAATGAGATGGGTGGAAGTGAAAACATGTTTAAATAGATGATGGAGAAGAATGCTGACTTCGATGCTCAATTAGCCTTGCACAACACTACTATTCGAATTTCGGAGGTTCAATTAGGCCAAATCTCACAAGCTTTGAACACTCGTCCTAAGGGGGCGCTACCTAGTGACACGATGGTAAACCCGAATGGTGGGAATAATACGGGACATGCTATGACCGTGACTGATAGAAGTGGAAAAGGTGGAGATGCGACCACCTCAAATCAAAGAAGGATTGTGGATGAAGATGTTGTGGTTCAAGAAGATGAAATCCCAAGCAATGTGGTTAAAGCTAATGAAGAAATGAGAATTGATATAGGTGAAAGTGTGGAGGAGACGCAAGAAGAGATGAACCCGTCTAGGAAACACGTGATTGACATGCCGGAACCGATAGTGCCAAAGGCTAAGGCACCAATACCAAGGCCTCCTCCTCCATACCCTCAAAGGCTTATAAAACAAAACAGTGAAAACCAATTCAAAAAGTTTATTGATATAATGAAGAGTTTGTCAATTAATGTGTCGTTGGTTAAGGCATTGGAACAAATGCCGGGATATGCAAAATGCATGAAGGATTTGGTAACCAAGAAAACATCAATGAATTGCGAAACCATCAAGATGACTCATCAGGTGAGTACTATTGTGCACTCAATGGCTCCGATATTAGAAGACCCGGGCGCTTTCACAATCCCTTGCACTATTTGGAGCGCCAATTTTGCCAAAGCATTATGTGATCTCGGGGCAAGTATCAACTTGATGCCCTATTCGGTGTTCAAAATTTTGGGAAGTGGGCAACCAAGACCCACATCCATGAGGTTGCAAATGGCGGGTCGAACAATGAAGAGGCCTTTGGGTATTATTGATGATGTATTGATTCGAGTTGACAAGTTCATCCTCCCAGCGGACTTTGTGATCCCTGATTGTGAAGTGGAATATGAGGTGCCTATCATTTTGGGTAGACCTTTCCTGGCTACGGGGAAGGCTCTTGTTGATGTGGAAGCTGGTGAACTCACTTTCCGGGTGGATGACGAAAAGGTGGTCTTCCATGTGTTCAAATCAATGAGGCAACCGAATAGTAATGAAGTTTGTTCATTCGTGGATTTGGTGACAGATGTGATTGTTGATGACACTAGTGCCACAATGAATGTTGAAGACAAATTGGAAGCTTTTTGCTCAACATTGATGATGATAAGGAGAGTGATGGCTATGTGGAGTGTGTAAATGCATTGCAAGGCATGGGGTCGTACACTTATGAGCACCAAAATCTATCTTTGGATCTTAAAAACTGTAAGACTCCTCCAACAAAGCCCTCAATCGAGGAGCCTCCTACCTTGGAGTTAAAGCAATTGGCCCCCATCTTAGGTATGAATTCCTTGGCCCTTCTTCTACTTTAACGGTTATCCTTTCTTCTTACTTAACTAACATGTAGGTAGAGTCCACATCGGAGGTGCTACAAAGGAGGAAAAGAGCAATCGGATGGACTTTGGTGGATATCCGGGGCATAATCCCCGCCTTTTGCATACACAAGACTATATTGTAGGAGGATGCCAAACCCTCCGTTGAACATCAAAGAAGACTAAATGAAGCAATTCAATAGGTGGTGAAGAAGGAGATAATCAAATTGTTAGATGTCGGGGTTGCATGCCCCATTTCCGATAGCTCGTGGACCTCTCCGGTGCAATGTGTCCCAAAGAAAGGGGGCATGACTGTGGTGACAAATGACAAGAATGAATTGATCCCAACAAGAACTGTCATCGTGTGGAAAGTGTTCATGGACTATAGGAAGCTCAACAAAGTCACTCGAAAAGATCATTTCCCGCTTCCATTTCTTGATCAAATGCTTGATAGGTTGGTCGGACGTGATTTTTATGCTTTCTTGATGGATACTCCGGCTACAATCAAATCATTAATTCTCCTGAGGACCAAGAGAAGACCACTTTCACTTGTCCCTATGGTACTTTTGCATTCTCGCGGATGCCATTTGGATTGTGTAATGCACCGGCGACTTTTCAACGGTGTGTAATTGCTATTTTCACCGACATGGTGGAGAATATTCTTGAAGTCTTTGTGGATGATATTTCTGTGGTTGGGAATTCGTTTGAAGATTGTTTGAACAATTTGGATAGGGTATTGGCTAGATGTGAGGAGATAAATGTGGTGTTGAATTGGGAGAAGTGTCACTTCATGGTCGAGGAAGGCATTGTCCTTGGTCACAAAATTTCAAAGCATGGTATTGAGGTCGACAAGTCCAAGATTGAGGTGATCTCCAAACTCCCTCCCCCTACATCCCGTGAAGCGAGTTAGGAGCTTCTTGGTTCATGTGGGTTTCTATCGCCAATTCATCAAGGACTTCTCCAAGGTGGTGAACCCATTGTGCAAACTTTTGGAGAAGTATGCCAAGTTCTATTTCAATGAAGATTGTATGAAGGCATTCGAGTTGCTTAAGTTCAAGTTGACTACTACTCCTATTATCACCGCACTGGATTGGAGCTTGCCTTTTGAGCTCATGTGTGACGCTAGCGATGTTGCGGTTGGAGCGGTGTTGGGGCAAAGAATCAACAAAATCTTCCATCCGGTCTACTATACTAGCAAGACCATGAATGATGCTCAAGTCAACTACACAGTGACCGAAAAGGAGCTACTTGCTATTGTTTTTGCTATGGAGAAGTTCCGGCCGTATTTGATGGGTACTACGGTGATTGTTCACACCGACCATGTGGCACTTCGGTATTTGATGAACAAGAAATATTCTAAGTCAAGGTTGATGCGGTGGGTGCTACTATTGCAAGAGTTTGCTCTAGAAATTCAAGATCGCAAGGGTAGTGAAAATCAAGTAGCGAACCACTTGTCCCAATTGGAGGAGGAGGGGAGGCCAAATGACGGCCTTGAGATCAATGATTCCTTCAATGATGAGCAATTGCTAGCCATTTCAATAATTGGGATGTCATGGTTTGCCGATCTAGACAATTATCTTGTGAGCGGCATTGTACCGAATGTGTTCTCTTCAAACTAAAGGAAGAAGCTCAAACGGGATTGCTTGGACTATTATTGGGATAGGTCGTATCTTTTCCGGATATGTACCGATGGAGTGATCCGGCGATGTGTGCCGAAACAAGAACAAATGGGAATTCTTGAGGCTTGCCACTCTTCATCATATGGTGGTCACCATGGTGGAGCTAGAACGGCTACAAAAGTTTTGAGTTATGGATTCTATTGGCCTACTCTCTACAAGGACGCTAGTGAGCTTGTCAAGTGATGAATGCTAAAGGGCCGGTGGGATTTCTAAGAAGAATGGGATGGCCCTCACCACCATTTTAGAGATTGATACCTTTGATGTTTGGGGTATTCATTTCATGGGACCGTTCGTGAGCTCTTGTGGGAACACTTACATTTTGGTAGCTGTGGACTATGTGTCAAAATAGGTTGAAGCCGTGGCTTTACCCAACAACGAAGCTCGAAGTGTGGTGTCATTCTTGAAAAAGAACATCTTCACAAGGTTTCATACTCCGAGGGCCATTATTAGTGATGGGGGCTCGCATTTTTGCAACCGGGCTTTTGATACCTTACTCACCAAGTATGGTGTCACTCATAAAGTCTCGACCCCCTATCATCCGCAAGCAAGCGGACAAGTTGAAGTTTCCAACTGGGAGATCAAGAGTATTTTGTCAAAGATTGTGAATGCCAACCGGACGGATTGGTCAAGAAAACTTGATGATGCTCTTTGGGCTTATAGGATGGCCTACAAGACACCTATTGGGATGTCTCCATATCGATTGGTGTTTGGGAAGGCGTGTAATCTTCCAGTAGAACTTGAGCATAAGTCTATGTGGGCTTTGAAGAAGTGGAACCTTGAGTGAGATGTCGCTGCAAACCTAAGAGTGGCACATTTGAATGAGCTTGATGAATTCCGGTACCATGCCTACACAAGTTTGTCCCTCTACAAGGAGAAGATGAAGTACCTCCATGACAAGTACATCAACAACAAGGAGTTTACAAAAGGTGATCTTGTGTTTTTTTTTCAATTCTTGGTTACGGATGTTTCCGGGCAAGTTGAAGTCAAAATGGAGTGGTCCCTTTGAAGTGGTGTATGTAACCCCCTTTGGTGCTCTAGATTTGAAAAATAAGAATGATGAGGTTTTTAGAGTCAATGGGCACCGGGTCAAATATTATCTTGGCAAGGTTGATGATGGCCGCATTGTGTCGGTTCTTCATTTCAAGTGATTGGTAATCTGCGTCGTGCCGCGATGTTAAATCATGCACTTCTTGGGAGGCAACCCATGTGTCTTTTTCTTTTTCTTGTTTTTCTTTTTTAGATTAGATAGACTTTGTTTTGTGCTCACTAGTTTTGAAGTGTGAATGGGTGTGCATTGCAGGGACTGTGCAAGAAATTTTGGCTAAGTGACACAACAGTGCGGACCGCACAACCACTCTGCGGCCGCACAATTCTGTGTGCAGTCGCACAACTGGGAGATCAAAAATGCATAGTCTCTGAAGTTTGGCCTGCCAAAAGTACTTAACAAATTGCGGCCGCACCCATTTTTGTGCGGTACGCACTAATGCTGTGGTCTCACTCACTTTTGTGCAAACCGCAACAAGCCTTCATAGGAGCAGGTAAGGAATACGGTCCACACTCAAAATTATGCGGTCGCACTCAGGTAGGTTTGGGCCTGATGGGTCAAAAGTATAAATAGAGCCTTTCTTAGCTTTTTACACTTTACGATCCTTGAACCCTAAAACTAGCACAGTGCATATCCCCATTGTTCTCAAATCTGCCCTTATTTCATCAGTGTTGTATCTCACCTGCATCTTCATTACTGCATGTTAATTTCATCTTTAGATTCTTCCTCTTTTTCTTTGTTTTGTTCTTCAATCTAGGGTTAAGTTCATGCCTAATAATGTCAATAGATGGTCATTCTTGCTTAGCATCATATGGGTAGCATCATAAATGTTAATTGGGGCCTAGGTAAGTAACTAATGTTGTTTTATAGCTAAAACCATGTTGAATTTGAGAACAAAATTGCATGAACCCTAAACTAGTGCTGCGGAAATTCAAATCACGCGGTCGCACACACTTTTGTGCGGTATGCACTAGAGGCTATGCGGCCGCACACATTGTTGTGCGGTCCGCAACTCTCTGAGTTAGGGAAAGTATGTTCATGAATTGTGTGGTCGGTAGTGGACTTGTGCGGCCGCACTAATGAAACATCAGAGACCCCAGTAGTCTGAACCTGGGGCTGTGCGGCCGCAGTCAAAATTATGCGGTCTGCACTCTTTGTTGTGCCGCCGCATTCACTTTTGTGCGGTCCGCACTTGGCAGTCTGTGGCCACACTCACTTTTGTGCGGTCCGCACTTCCCCTTCTGAGACTATTTTCCTGCAACTTTGAACAATGATTCTATATACTTTATGAGCTTCAATTCTAATTGATTTCTAGTACTTATGTGTTGCAGGCAATGGTTCGATCACGTGGCAAGGGAGATATGTCAAAACGGAGGGCAGAACTCTCCCAAAGCCGAGGTCGAGGCAAAAGCAATTTATCCCTAGCAATCCAAAGAGCAATAAGTAAGAAAGCCACAGCAAACAGAGCTCTCAAACCCTCCAAAACCAGTGAGTATGTCCCATCTGGGGAAGCTTCTGAGGGGTAACTCCGTGCAAGCACAGCTGGAAGCCCAATCACAACAACTCCCTGGAAGATTCCACCTAGTAGATGAGTCTTCTTCTTCTGCCAGTTCCTCTGAAGGTTCGGACGAGGGTAGTCAAGACTTTGAGCCCTCTTCCCAACATGCTCCAGCTGCTCCAATAAATTTAGATGATGACTATGACGTCCCAGATGATGGGAGAGGGGGAGATACTTCACTAGGAGGTTTAGAGAGGTCAATGAGGCTAGAGATATGGGAGGACATATTTGTCAGTGCCAATGCCTTTGCAAAGTTTAGAGAATGGTGGACGGAGAGGTCGCTCACTCTTGAGCGACAATTCTTGATGAAGGATTTGAACAAGCACAACCCCGATGTCCTTTGACAATTCCAGGAGTGCAAAGGATGGAAATGGTTCAGCAATAGCGTTCTAGATGCAAATGAGCACTTGGTCAAAGAATTCTACACCAACGTTGCTCCATCAAAAAGGGTACTAAGGTGACAAAAGTCAAAAATCTGAAAATCCGTTTTGATTCCTGTGCACTGAACTCATATGTTGGGTTTGAAGAAGTAGAAGCAGTGCAATACTTAGAAAAGCTAGCTATGGGTGATGCAACTCGCCCGTGGCTAGCTGAGATTCTGGCAATCCGAGGTTCAACACC
Organism: Nicotiana attenuata; assembly: GCF_001879085.1. Lineage (NCBI taxonomy): Eukaryota > Viridiplantae > Streptophyta > Magnoliopsida > Solanales > Solanaceae > Nicotiana > Nicotiana attenuata. Next base: position 19,906,658 of record NC_031996.1, on the reverse strand, counting down.
CCCATGGCTCACAGCAGGGGTTCCAATAGTCCGAGCCACCCTAAACTTTGAAGCAAAAGGGTGGCTGACGTTTGTGTGTAGCTGCATTGATCCATGCCTCAATGAAAACATCCTCCCACTTCCCCGTGCAGTTTTGGTGGCATCTATTGTGGATGGGTATCCTATTAATGTTGGTTCCATCATGTCTACCAACATCTCTTTAGCTGTCCAGAAGGGAGAAAGATCCTATCCGTACCCAAACTTCCTCACAGAATACTTCAAGGATCACAAGGTGGAGTAGAGACATTATGACACCGAGGTAAAGGCCAAGAAGCCTTTCTCATGGTACCACCTCCAAGGAGCTCACAACCCGATGTTCAAGGGTAAAGTCACTACCTATGCTGGCCAGTCTGAAGAGCTGTAGTGGTTACTGATTTAGCTGTCGAGCCTTCCAAAGCAGCCGGTACTTTGATAAGTTAGGATTTTAACATGTTTTATGCCCCTACTTGCCTATGCTTTGATCATATATTTGTACAAAATAGTCCCAAAAGGCCCATAGGTTGTGCCTGTTTGCAGGTTTGATCGACAAAGTGACGAAATGTCAAAGATCGGCTCAAAAAGGAGTGAAACCTGTTCAAGTACCAAAGACCAAGAAATCTAAGGGAAAAAGGCCTAGTGCGGACCGCGCAAATTGGTATGCGGTAGCACTAGGAGATTCAGAGAGTTTGCAAACTGGGCTTAAGGGAAACGCGACAGCGGTACATATCTCGCGGTCCGTGGTGAAGGCTCCGCGGCCGCACGTCATTTTGTGCGGTCCGCGGAATAGAGATTCAGAGAGTTGAAGTTTTCAGATTCCACACCCATGCAGTCTGCGATCGTCTTTGCGCGGACCGCGCCAGCTTCCTCCGCGGTCGCGGTCCGTGGAGCCCAACTTCAGAGAGCTAAATTTTAAATTTCAAGAGCCTTGTGCGGTCGCGGTCCATTTTGTGCGGCCCGCACTGACCCCGCAGGGGTATTTTTGTCCAGTTTTTCCAGCCTAGTATAAATAGGAGATTTTACCATTTTTAAGTCATCTATTATATTGAGAACACAGCTGCGCTCGTGAGAACAACTTTTGTAGCCATTTTTGGCATCTTAGCTTCAATTTAACGATATATTCTTGCAATTTAATTTAGTATTTAGTTATTATGCCTTGTTCCTCATCAATTTCTTCATTTTCTCTTTCAAGCATGTGTAGCTAAACCCATTAGCTAGGGTTGTGGCTCAACCCAAGTGTGGGTAATTGATGGGTGTTGCCATCTAGGGTTAGATTGACTATGGGTGTTTGCTATTTGGGTTGATTTTATGTTTTAATCTATAAATTGGTGGTTGCAAACATTGATTTGTGCTTTGTGGATTTACTCTTCTTGAGAAAGAGAGTCTAAGTCTCCAAAATTGACCCAACAAGGAATTGGGATGGACTTATGAGAAATGATAGTCCCAATTAACGGGTTAAATCTCGAGAGAGTAATCACCCTACTTGAACCCTAATTGCTTGGTCTAATTTTCCTACCCATTTGGTCTCGAGAGAGTCGAGTGGGCAAAATCACTCTCTCTACCGAGAGGTGTGAGAGTGGGTAAAATTGTGCAACGGTTATAGCATAAGCCCCAATTATGTCAATTGAACCTTAGTAACATCCACCCGTCAATTAACCACCTAGGTGATGTCACGACCCTAGTGCCTTTCTTCCCATTAGATACAACTTTAGCAATTATCTCGTAGCATAATCTAGTTTCAATTAGTAGTTTGATAATAGTAGTTTATAATTGACAAATCCAAAAATGTTAGAAGTGACATTTAGAACAATTACACGACTCTAGTCTAGATAGATACCCAGCTCCAATTTCTAGCTCTCTGAGGACTTCGATCCCGACCCTCATATCGGGTAAAAGCTATTGCGACCCTCTCTTCCTACTTTATAGTAGTGTGGAGTTGGCAGCGATCAACTTTTTGGCGCCGTTGCTGGGGAGCTAACGGTCCTGGCTATCTATTTATTTAGTTTTGTGTGTTGTTCTTCTTTCCTTCTTATTTACTAATTTGTGTGCGTGATTACTACAGGTACCAAATGGCTTTAAACGCGAATGACCCTCTTGGCAACGTGCTTGGGGGGGAGGAGGTAGATGAAATTGGAGACGATGAGGTGCCTCTTGTACCTCCCGGACGTGGACGAGGCCGCCAGGCTAATGCTAATGACAACGTTCCAGACCCTCCTCCGCCACTTCCAAGAGCGGTTCCAAGGGTGCTACCGAATCAAGGATAAGCGAGTGCCATCGTTCCTCCCCAAATACGGGCGGGGAACTTTCAAATCACAAATGTCATGTTGACCTTGCTCGAGCAACGAGGATATTTTACGGGTGCCTCTGATCAAAATGCTTACAAGGACTTGAAGGGGTTCGTAGATACAAGCTGGGGTAGCAAGAAAACAAACGTGTCCGAGGATGCGTTGAGATTAAGGCTTTTCCCGTTTTCTCTTCGGGGTAAAGCGTTGGATTGGTTAGAAAGGCTCCCCAATCATTCCATCACTACGTGGGATGAATTGGCGGACAAGTTTATTTCCAAGTTCTTTTCGCCGAGTCACATAGCGGCGCTTCGTGATGAAATTTTGGCATTCAAGCAAGAGCCAATGGAACCCTTGCATGAAATATGATAGAGATTTAGAACAATGGTGAAAGAATGCCCAAACAAGGATATGACCGAGGCAATGATTCAACAAACCTTTTATCGGGGCATCAACACCACTAATCAATGCATTGTGAACCAATTGGCCGGAGGCAACTTTATGAAGCTTCCTTACAATGAAGCTTGTGATATTCTTGACGAGATGGCCGACATTCTTCGGCTTGGCAAAGTAGGGCCAATGTTCCTCAAGGCGACCCTACGGTGATCCATTTGCACAAGGAGTTGCATGACCATGGTCAAGCTATTGCCGAGCTTACTACTACTATGAATCAATTGGCTAAGGCGCAATTACAACAAGTCCAAAATCCTCGCCAAGTCAATGCCATGGAAGGAGTGAATATGCTTAAGAGAAGGCAAAGAGGACAACAACCTCAAGGAAATTGTGATCAATATGATGATGGTGGTGGTTTTTCAAATGAGTGTTATGATGAGCAAAGTGAAGAGGTACAATATGTTAACAACTATGAAGGCAATAGAGGCAACTCTTCAAACCAACAATGGCAACCCCAAGGAAATTGGGGCAATCAACAAGGTGGTGGTAATTGGAACAACAACAACCAAGGCGGAAATTGGGGGAACAACAATTCGGGCAACCAAGGAAATTGGAATGGAAATAACAACAATTGGAAAAACAATGGTCAAGGCAATTGGAACAACAATGGAAACCAAGGAGATCGGGGGCAAAGCTTTCAAAGGCCCCCTATGTACCAACAATCGAACAATCCACCCCCGTTCCCTTCTCAAGGATCTAGTTCTTCGGGTAATGATATGGGAATAATAGAAATGATGTTCGAACAAATGATGAAGAAGAACCAAGATTCCGATGCTCAATTGGCCTCCCACAATACCTCCATTCGGAATTTAGAGGTGCAATTAGGCCAAATCTCTCAATCGTTGAATACTCGCCCAAATGGTGCTCTACCAAGTGATACGGTAGTGAACCCTAAGGGTGGGAACAATCATGTGATGGCGGTTACAACAAGAAGTGGGAGAGGCGGTAATGTGCATGCCTCGAAAGATAAGCAAGTTGTGGATGATGATGTTGAGTTGCAAGAAAATGATAGTCCTTTGGTAGTTGAATATGTGGTTGAGAATGAGGTGAACAATGATGTGAGGATTGACATTGATGATGCCGAGGTGGAAACTCAAGAGGCCGTGAACCCGTCTAGGGAGCACATAATTGACATGCCGGAGCCGGTGGTGCCAAAAGCCAAGGCACCTTTGCCTAGACCACCTCCGCCTTATCCTCAAAGGCTAGCCAAGCAGAAAAGTGACAACCAATTCCGAAAGTTCATTGACATGATGAAGAGCTTATCCATCAACGTGCCTTTGGTGGAGGCTTTGGAGCAAATGCCTGGGTATGCGAAATTCATGAAGGATTTGGTTACAAAGAAAAGATCAATGGATTGTGAAACTATCAAGATGACTCACCAAGTCAGTGCGATAGTACATTCAATGGCCCCGAAATTAGAGGATCCTGGTGCTTTCACTATCCCTTGCACCATTGGTAGTGCAGACTTTGCTAAAGCTTTATGTGATCTTGGGGAAAGCATCAATTTAATGCCCTTCTCAGTTTTCAAGACTCTAGGTATTGGGCCACCAAGGCCAACCTCCATGAGATTACAGATGGCAGATAGATCAATGAAGCGTCCTTTGGGTATAGTTGATGATGTACTTGTCCGGCTGGACAAATATATCTTGCCAGCGGACTTTGTGATTTTGGACTGTGAGGTGGACTATGAGGTCCCAATTATTCTAGGGAGACCTTTCCTTGCAACGGGGAAGGCATTGGTTGATGTTGAAGCGGGTGAACTAACTTTCAGGGTAGGTGATGAGAAGGTCGTCTTCCATGTTTGCAAATCCATGAAGCAGCCCAATAGCACCGAGGTGTGCTCTTTTGTGGACATTGTCACAGCTGTGATAGTGGATGACACAAGTTCTATGATCAACGTGGAGGATCCCCTTGAGGCCGTGCTATTAAATCTTGATGTCAATGATGATGCAAGCAGAGTGGAGTGTGTCAATGCTCTACATGGGATGGGCTCTTATTCTTATGAGCCGAGAAAATTGTCTTTGGATCTTGAAAATCGGAAAACTCCACCAACCAAACCATCAATTGAGGAGCCACCGGTGTTGGAGTTGAAGCCACTTCCTCCACACCTCAGGTATGAATTTTTGGGCTCTAATTCAACTCTTCCAGTTATTCTTTCTTCTTGCCTTACTAACTTGCAGGTTGAGGCCACTTTGGAGGTGCTTCAAAGGTGAAAAAGGGCAATTGGATGGACTCTGGCGGACATTCGGGGAATAAGCCCCGCATTTTGCATGCATAAAATTATCTTGGAGGATGATGCAAGACCTTCCTTAGAACATCAACGGAGGCTAAATGAAGCAATGCAAGAGGTGGTGAAGAAAGAAGTGATCAAATGGCTTGATGCGGGTGTGGTGTATCCAATCTCCGATAGCTCATGGACTTCCCCGGTGCAATGTGTACCGAAGAAAGGCGGGATGACGGTGGTGACAAATGACAACAATGAGCTTATTCCCACTCGAACCATTACCGGGTGGAGAGTTTGCATGGACTACCGGAAGCTTAACAAAGTGACCCGCAAGGATCATTTTCCCTTGCCATTCCTCGATCAAATGCTTGATCGCCTTGCGGGGCGAGCCTTCTATTGTTTTTTGGATGGGTATTCGGGCTATAATCAAATTTTAATTGCCCCAGAAGACCAAGAGAAGACAACTTTTACATGCCCATATGGTACATTTGCTTTCTCCCGAATGCCATTCTGGTTGTGCAATGCTCTGGCGACCTTCCAACGTTGCATGATGGCTATTTTCACCGACATGGTGCAAGAATATTGGAGGTCTTTATGGATGATTTTAGTGTGGTTGGTGATTCCTTTGAAGAGTGCTTGGTAAACATGGATAGAGTCTTGGCCCGATGTGAAGAAACTAATCCCGTTCTCAATTGGGAAAAATGCCATTTTATGATTAAAGAAGGTATAGTGTTGGGTCAAAAGATTTCTAAGCATGGGATTGAGGTAGACAAGGCTAAGATCGAGGTGATTTCAAGGCTCCCGCCCCCCACTTCTGTCAAAGGGGGTGAGGAGTTTCCTTGGACATGCCGGGTTCTACCGGCGGTTTAGAAAAGATTTCTCGAAGGTTGTGAATCCCCTTTGCAAGTTGCTAGAGAAAGATGCTAAGTTTGTTTTTGATGAAAAATGCATGGAGGCCTTTGAACTTTTAAAGCACAAGTTGACCACTACCCCTATCATTACCGCACCTAATTGGAGTTTGCCCTTTGAACTAATGTGTGATGCAAGTGACGTTGCGGTGGGGGCGGTGTTGGGTCAACGGGTTAACAAAATGTTCCATCCCGTGTATTATGCAAGTAAGACTATGAATGAAGCTCAACAGAATTACACGGTGACGGAGAAAGAATTGTTGGCCATTGTATTTGCCATGGAAAAATTTAGGCCATATCTTATGGGGGCCAAGGTGATTGTGCACACGGACCATGCCGCCCTTAGGTATTTGATGACCAAGAAGGATTCCAAGGCAAGATTGATGAGATGGGTATTACTTCTTCAAGAGTTTGATTTGGAAATAGTGGAACGGAAAGGTAGTGAGAACCAAGTTGCGGATCATTTGTCCCGCTTGGAAGAGGAAGGAAGGCCGTGTGATGGCTTGGAGATCAACGATACATTCCCCGATGAGCAACTACTTTTTGTGTCAATGTGTGATATGCCATGGTTTGCGGATATTGCTAATTTCATTGTGACTGGCATCATCCCGTGTGAGCTCTCTTCTAACCAAAGGAAGAAGCTCAAACGGGATAGTCTGGACTTCTATTAGGATGAGCCATACTTGTTTAAGATTTGCACGGATGGTGTGATTCGAAGGTGTGTCCCGGAGGGAGAACACTTGAGTATTTTGGAGGCTTGTCACTCCTCCCCCTATGGTGGCCATCATGGAGGGGTGAGGACGGCTTCGAAAGTTTTGAGTTGTGGTTTTTATTGGCCAACCTTGTTCAAAGATGCAAGTGATTTAGTGAAAAGATGTGATCAATGTCAATAAGCGGGCGGGATTTCCAAGAAAGATGAGATGCCTCTGAACACAATTCTCAAAGTTGATATGTTTGATGTATGGGGTATCGATTTTATGGGCCCTTTTGTTAGCTCGTGTGGGAACACTTACATTCTTGTAGCGGTTGATTATGTGTCAAAATGGGTTGAGGCCGTGGCCTTGCCTAACAATGAAGCTAGGAGTGTGGTGTCATTTCTAAAGAAAAGCATTTTCACAAGGTTTGGTACACCCCGGGCAATCATTAGTGATGGAGGATCGCACTTTTTTAATAGGGATTTTGATACCTACTCTCCAAGTATGGTGTCAACCATAAAGTCTCTAACCTTACCATCCGCAAATCAAGTGGCCCAAGTTGAAGTGTCTAACAGAGAGATCAAGAGTATTTGTCCAAGACCGTACATGCCAATAGGACCGATTGGTCTAAAAAGTTGGATGATGCTCTATGGGCTTACCGGACCGCTTACAAGACCCCAATTGGATGTCTCCGTACCGGTTGGTGTTTGGGGAAAGCAATGTCACCTACCAGTGGAATTGGAGCATAAAGCTATGTGGGCCTTGAGGAAGCTTAATCTTGAGTGGGATGTTGCGGCAAATCTTCGTGTTGAGCAACTACATGAAGTTGATGAATTCCGGTTCCATGCATACTCGAGTTCGTCCTTGTATAAGGACAAGATGAAGTATCTACATGACAAATATGCTCGTGGAAAGGAGTTCAAAGTTGGTGATTTGGTCCTCTTGTTCAACTCCCGTCTAAGGTTGTTTCCCGGAAAGCTGAAATCAAAGTGGAGTGGGCCATTTGAAGTTGTATGTGTAACCCCATTTGTTGCTCTAGATTTGAAGAACAAAAGTGGTGAAGTGTTTAGAGTGAATGGCACCGTGTGAAGCATTATCTTGGGAAGTTTGATGATAGCCATGTGGTGGCTGTTGTTCAATTGAAATGATGAGATGGTAAAACCCGCGTCATCGCTCGACGTTAATCAGGCGTCTTCTTGGGAGGCAACCTATGTTTGTTTTTTCTTTTTTATTTTTCTTTGTAGTTTTTCTTGGTAGTTAGGATTTGATTTTTTGAGCTAATTGGTTGTGAGATGTTGCAGGGATTGAGTTGATGCAGTGCAGGGCATAAGTGCAAAAATGTCAGGTCTCTGATGTATCCAGTGCGGCCGCACGGGCATTTTGTGCGGTCCGCACTGGGGTGAGCAAGAAATGATGACTCTCTGAAGTTTGCCACCGCGGCCGCACACCATTTTGTGCGGACCGCGGTGGACCTCCGCGGCCGCGGTCACTTTTGTGCGGACCGCGGAGGTTGCCTTCTCAAGCTTCAATGAAACAAACCCAGCATGGTCCGTGATCCGTTTTGTGCGGCCGCGCTGGTAGGTAAGGCTGGTTCCCACTATTTTTTCTATAAATAGACCTCAAGGGTCTCTTTTTACCCTTTTCGAACCCTAAACTCTCAGGGCCCTTTTTACTGTTCATCCTCGTTTTCTTTGACTGTAACTCTTGCTTAGAGTGACTACTTCCATTGCATATACTCTTCTGGTAACGTCTCAATCATATCATTATGCTTAATTTTAGTTTTTGTTTGTTTTAGCTTATAGCTTCTTCCTTTTTACCATTTTTCTCTGATTGTTAGCGTAGGTTTGTACATTTGTTAATTTTTTTGTGGGCCTGAAGAGTTTTATTAACTGGGTAAATCGAGTAAGGACACAGTAGGGTGAAAACATAAAAAAAATTCAAAAATTAGAAACCCTAAGTCAGTGCCCTAACTTAGCACCCTTCGCGGACCGCGGTCATATTTGTGCGGTCCGCGGTGCTTATGTTCTGAAGGTTGACTTGTGCCCAGCGCGGCCGCATTGCACTTTGTGCGGTCCGCGCTGGCCCACCGCGGCCGCGATACCACTTTGTGCGGTCCGCGGTGGGTAGATTCAGAGAGCATGTGTGGAGGGCCGTTGACTTGTGCAGACCGCAGTCAATATTGTGTGGTCCGCGGTGGCCCCTGTGCGGCCGCACGTCCATTTTGTGCGGCCCGCACTAGCCAGTTACTGCAACTGTTTCTGCAACTGTCTGAAAGTCTGTTCTGCAATTCATTCTGCATCTGTTTCATTGCCTGTGCTTAGACTAACAATGTTAGATGTGTGTGCTTGCAGACAATGGTTAAACAAAAAGGTGGCAAAGGCTCACAACAACCCGGGAAAGGTGGTTCCTCCTAAGGGGGCAAAGGAAAGAGAGTGGTAAAACTCACTCCCCAAGCTCGGGAAAACATAAAAAAGACTCAGAAATTGATAAAAGCTGCAGATAGAGCTGCTTCCCATTCCTCGGGGAGTGAGTATATGCCATCCCAGGACATCTCCTCACACTCAGTCCCAACTCACATAACCACCCACTTCCAACTGACTGATACTCCTCCAGCATCACCCACTGTTAAGAGGCCAGTAAATGTAGTTTCTGACTCATCTGAGGGGTCGGAAGCAGGTAGTGGAGATGACTCCACCTCCCCCACAGCTTCATTATCTGGGGAGAGTGCAGGCGGAAATGAGGAGGAGGTACAGGGTGCTGAGGGTGGTGAGCCTCAAGTCGGAGGCGTTGCTAGAACTAGAAAACCTGAGGAGTGGGAGGATAGATTTGTGATCCAAGTTGCAACTCATAAGTTTAGGGAGTGGTGGCCGGTGAGACATTTGATACCGGAGAGGAGCTTTATTGACAAAAATCTACTTCCCCACAACCCGAACGTGCAAAGGGAGTTTAGAACTAGAGTGGGCTGGGAGTTTTTCATGGAGAAGTGTATTGAGGCAAATGAACATATGGTCAGGGAATTCTATTGTAATGTGGCCCACATCGTCAAGGGTTCTAAGGTGACCAAGGTTCGAAACAAAAAGGTGTTGTTCGACGGGCAGTCTCTGAATGAATATCTGGGCTTCAATGAAGAGGACGAGACTCTATTCTTGGCAAAGTTAGAGATGGGTGAGGGGGTCCGTCCATGGTTAGCACAGTACTTGGCAATCCCAGGTACCGTTCCTGAGTGGTTGACTGCGGGGGTAAAAATTTTGAGGGGGACCCTGAACTTCGAAGCTAAGGGCTGGGAGACTTTCGTTTGCAGCAGGCTAGACCCTACCACACATGACCAGACTCTTCCTATCTCCCGGGCTGTGTTGGTTGCATCAATCATGGCGGGTTACCCCATCAACGTGGGGAATGTGATGTCTCGCATCATCTCTCTTGTGGGTGCGGAAGCTAACTCGAACGACCCTTTCCCCAACACTCTCTCTATGTATTTCCGTGACTTGGAGGTGAAAAAGAAGTCGTATGATGTCAAGGCCAAACCGGTTGCTCCATTCTCCTGGTACAGTTTTAGGGGGCCAGACAACCCCAAGGACAAGAACTACAAGCCCCCGACTTCTGCCCCAACTGGCCAGTCTGAAGAGCTAGTTGAGGTAGAGGCCTCCACTGAGCCTGCCTCCAGAGCTGCTGTTATGCCTCCCGGACCGTCCAATACTGTAGATTTGCCTCCTGGTCTTTCCACCTCAGCTGGCCCGGAGATTCCATCTTCCCGGGCCCATCCTATCACTGCCCACAGACCTGCACCANCCGGCTGAGCCAGACACTTTAGAGCCTGAACAACTGGATGTATACAGCTTCATCCAAGTTCGTCTACCTTGACCTCCACCATTGTAGCTCAGTCAGCTCCTCAGCCAGTACAGGTCCCACAGTCCATTAAGGATGCATTGAAGAAGATTCTAGAAAACCAAGAGAAGATTCTCAGTACCCAGGCTGATTTGGTAAAGGCTGTGAGTTCATATGGCAAGGCTCTAAAGGAGCTTGCCAAGGAGCACAAGAAGTTGCGCAAGACACGGGCCTCCAGGGAATCCGTGAAGGAGTTGAGGGCGGATGTGGATAGACTGAAGGCAGACCAGTTGCCTTTAGACTTATTGTTTGAGGACCCAGCTCCAGTAGCAGCCACAGATCCGGAGCAGACACGGAGGCCTCCGAAGAGGAGGGGGACTATCCCTAGAGCAGATGATGCCATCATCCAGTTGGCGGACCCACCGGAGGTTTCCTCCAGTCAGCCACTGGATGTACTAGAGCCAGAGCCAGTACAAGTCCAGTCCCAGGTCCCAGCAGTTGAGCAGCAGGAGACTGGGAACCAGTCTGAGGTTCCCGAGCATACCGAGGACCTGGGGACCACTCATGTTCCTATGCAGACGGACGAGGCTTAGGGAGTCTTCATATCCTTTCACTACTTTTTGGTGCTTATTTTTGCATTAGTTGGCATTGGGGACAATGCCAGCTTTTATTTGAGGGGGTGTGCCCTACTTTTATCCTTGGATGACTGTATATATAGATTGACTTAGTTTATGCTTTCTTTGATTTTCACTTGGTCTGTATATAATCTTGCATTTAGTTACTTTTATCGTACTTTTGATCTTTCTTTTGGTCTGTATATAAAGTTACATTATTGTATATATTCATCCCCCATTGTATATTCTAATCCCCTATTGTAAATATTCATTATATTTTCTATTTTCGCAAAAAATTTTCGTTTTTAGCTTCTTATATAGGCTCGTAGCCTTTTGTTTTATTTTGGACGTTTTTAATAAGCCTTTGGTTTTCTTAATGCCACGGTTCTTTCCAAAGGTGGAGTTTTGTGTGAACCGGGTGGCTCTTCCCAATGATAGATGGCGTGACAACCTTCTTAAGGGTTTGAGTCCGTTTTTGTTTTTGTTTTTGGTAGTTGTAGTTAAGGGTACCTCAAGCAAAGCTTCACTTGGGCCTAGCACATTTGCCTTTGATCCCATGGTCAAAGACAAGTGGTGTGTTTAGGATGGTGAAAGTAGTGACCTTGAGACTCTTGTGTTGACCAAACAAACATCATGTGGTCTTTCGGGACTATTGTGTGCTCAATCGTGTCTAAGGTTGTTGTGGGCCCTCGACTCTAAGTCTTTAGCAATCCTTGAGTGTGTGTGGTGAGAAATCGAATTTTGAGTCCAAGTCCCGAGCCAATGGTCTAAAACTTGCCTTGAATGTTTGTTGAGGCAAAATTTTGAGTGAAATTCGACTTGAGAAGTGATTATAGGCTCTCCTTGATCCAAATGATAGTTGAACAAATTCCATAGCCTACCAATGATATGATCCCTAGTTAACCCTTTTTAGCCTTAGACCTTTTTCTTTCAAGAACCATGTTACAAGCCTATACCCATTTTAAAGGATACCCTCTCTTGGCACCCGATCTTTCCTTGAGCACATGGCAAAAGCATAAGTTTGGGGGAGAGACGAGGATAACAACAAAGTGGTATGAGGCACAAAAATGAAGAAAAGGAAAGGCAATGAAAAAGAAAGAAAAGAAAAAGACAAAAAGAAAGCCCAATGTGAACAAGAATAAAAAGGGATTCAAGGAAAAACAAAAGTGAAAAAGGTGTGGAAAAAGTAGAAAAAGGAGAAATGTTTTGAATTGCATAAGAAAGAGTGACAATGCGTCTCTCTAACCCCTTGAAAGTAAGTGAAATACTCAAAAGAGTCAAAAGAATTGTGCCAAAATGAATCAAAAGAAGTGCTTTAGGGAAGATGGAACCCATATAGACCAACAACTTTTCCTACCCTCAACCAAAAGCCTTCACATTGACTCCACAAAAGCCCTATATGATCTTGAGTCGGATGACGCTCGCATTAGTGGATACTTACATGAGGGTCAAGCATATGGTACTTAGAGCCGGACTTGTGACCTTTCCTTGAGAGAGACGAGTGAACTCCCATTAACCTCGGTTTGTGTGCTTATACTCTAAAAGGTGAGGTTTGCTTAGGGAGAGTTGAGGATGTATGAGTTTGGGTTCCACAGCGACCAAAGTAATTGAGAGAGTTCTTTGATGTAATGAGTCAATTCTTGATGCTCTTGTGTCACACTTGATCCATAGTTTTCAAGGTTTAAATGTTGTTAATGATCTATTTGTATTGAGGGCAATTGTTAGTCTCAATTGATGCTTGTTGAGGTTACTTTAGGTCAGCTGGAATTGCTCGGATTTTCCTTTAAGGGGTGGGTCTTACTTTGTTTGCTTGAGGACAAGCAAAGGTTTAAGTTTGGGGGAGTTGATAAGCTAGGATTTTAACATGTTTTATGCCCCTACTTGCCTATGCTTTGATCATATATTTGTACAAAATAGTCCCAAAAGACTCACAGGTTGTGCCTGTTTGCAGGTTTGATCGACAAAGTGACGAAATGTCAAAGATCGGCTTAAAAAGGAGTGAAACCTGTTCAAGTATCAAAGACCAAGAAATCTAAGGGAAAAAGGCCTAGTGCGGACCGCGCAAATTGGTATGAGGCCGCACTAGGAGATTCAGAGAGTTGGCAAACTGGTCTTAAGGGCAATGTGGCCGCGGTACATATCTCGCGGTCCGCGGTGAAGGCTCCGCGGCCGCACGTCATTTTGTACAGTCCGCGGAATAGAGATTCAGAGAGTTGAAGTTTTCAGAGTCCACACCCATGCGGTCCGCAGTCGTCTTTGCGCGGACTTGCGGACCGCGCCAGCTTCCTCCACGGCCGCGGTCCATTTTACGTGGTCCGCGGAGCCCAACTTCAGAGAGCTAAATTTTTAATTTCAAGAGCCTTGTGCAGACGCGGTCCATTTTGTGCGGCCCGCACTGACCCCGCAGGGGTATTTTTGTCCAATTTTTCCAGCCTAGTATAAATAGGATATTTTACCATTTTTAGGTCATCTGTTATATTGAGAACACAGTTGCGCTCGTGAGAACAACTTTTGTAGCCATTTTTGGCATCTTAGCTTCAATTTAACGATAGATTCTTGCAATTTAATTTAGTATTTAGTTATTATGCCTTGTTCCTCATCTATTTCTTCATTTTCTCTTTCAAGCATGTGTAGCTAAACCCATTAGCTAGGGTTGTGGCTCAACCCTAGTGTGGGTAATTGATGGGTGTTGCCATCTAGGGTTAGATTGACTATGGGTGTTTGCTATTTGGGTTGATTTTATGTTTTAATCTATAAATTGGTGGTTGCAAATACTGATTTGTGCTTTGTGGATTTGACTCTTCTTGAGAAAGAGAGTCTAAGTCTCCAAAATTGACCCAACAAGGAATTGGGATGGACTCATGAGAAATGATAGTCCCAATTAACGGGTTAAATCTCGAGAGAGTAATCACCCTACTTGAACCCTAATTGCTTTGTCTAATTTGCCTACCCATTTGGTCTCGAGAGAGTCGAGTGGGCAAAATCACTCTCTCTACCAAGAGGTGTGAGAGTGGGTAAAATTGTGCAAAGGTTATAGCATAAGCCCCAATTATGTCAATTGAACCTTAGTAACATCCACCCGTCAATTAACCACCTAGGTAATGTCACGACCCTAGTGCCCTTCTTCCCATTAGATACAACTTTAGCAATTATCTCGTAGCATAATCTAGTTTCAGTTAGTAGTTTGATAATAGTAGTTTATAATTGAAAAATCCAAAAATGTTAGAAGTGACATTTAGAACAATTACACGACTCTAGTCTAGATAGATACCCAGCTCCAATTTCTAGCTCTCTGAGGACTTCGATCCCGACCCTTATATCGGGTAAAAGCTATTACGACCCTCTCTTCCTACTTTATAGTAGTGTGGAGTTGGCAGCGATCATACTTCCACCGGGACAGTAGCCATGCCACCTTCATCTTCCGGACTACCTGCTTCTGCTAGACTATCAGTGCCATTATCAGTGCTGGCCTCATCTACTTATTCTCAGACTGCGCTGTGAGTCTCCCAGACATTGGCGAGTCTCAGCAATTGGATGCACACAGCTACTACAAAGCTGACTGATATATCTCGTGCGGTTGCAGCACAGTCCTCAGCCCCAGTAGAGCCACAGGTACCTCCATCAATGGAGAAAATATTGAAGAAGATTCTGGCTAACCAGAAGACCATTATGGACACTCTTGACACGCATGGGAAGGTCATTAAGTATTTGGGCAAACAGGTCAAGAAGATGCGGAAGTCTCAGGCATCAAAGAAGTCGGTGGAGAAGCAGAAGAGATTGAAAAGATTACATTTGCCAGAGATCTACCATTGGACTTGCTTATGGAGTCAGCAGCCCCAACAGCTCGGGTAGCACCAGCAGTACCTGAGGCACCAGAGGCAGCAGCCGGCCAGTCTGAGGAGCCGGCTACGAGTACCTACACCGCTGAGGAGATGATCCAGATGCTCAGTAACCCTGTTGTCCCTCAACCAGGTGATGATGATACAGCTAGAGAGCAAGTGTGCTGATGATCCCATGCAGACTGAGACCACATAGGGAGTTCTCTTAGCTCTCTACCCTTTCCATGTTCTTATTTTTTGTTAAGGATTGGGGACAATGCTTATTTTCATTTGGGGGTGGTCTATTTTGGTTAATTGACTTTGACATTTGACATTTGGCATGTAATAACTCTTATAATATTTTTCTGTTATCTTTATTTTCCCTTTCGTATGTATATATTCTTCCCTTTAGTTTGATGTATATATTCAGTTTCCCTTATGTATATATTCATTTTACTTCGGTTTGTATATTCATTTATCTCGTTTTTCGTAGTTTATTTCATAGATTCTTTAGTTTGTTTTTTTCTTAGTAGTATAAATTCTTATTTACTTAAGTAGCTTCTTTTTAATTTGTTAGCTTCTTTTTACATTTTGAGTGAACAATAAGCCTTTGGTTTTCTTAATGCCACGGTTCCGTCCAAAGGTGGATTTTGTGTGAACTGGGTGGCTTTTCCCAACGATGGATGGCGTGACAACCTTCTTAAGGGATTGGGTCCGTTTTATATTATGTTTAGGCAAATATACTAGTAATGAATAAAAGTGTCTCAAGCATGCTTCACGTGGTACCAACACATTTACCTATGATCGTATGGTTAAAAACAAGTTGTTGGCAGAAAATAGCTCTAGTTGTGACCCTTTTGACAATCCACCCTTATTTCACCTCTTGCGGCGTGTAACCTGATCCCAACGTATCAATACAAATTTACCCTTATTCCTCCGTATTAATCCAACCTTATTTCACCTGTTGTGGTGTGCAACTTGATCCCACCATATCAGTACAATTACTCACTGATTACGATTAAATTCATATTTGAAATCACAAGAACCACCATAACTGATGAATATAAAGTTGAAACAGAAAGTGAACCTTGTACCAACATAGAAATCCACGTATGAAACACTACACATCGAGACAATCCAGTAAATGACAATTAGAAGGTGCAAGTACGTCAATTAGGGCAAATAACAGCAAGTCATGAAAACATGAAGAGGTCTAACATTTTTAACAGGAGAAACACTGATTAACAAGTAGCAATTAAAGCATGAAAGGCATTTAGGGCACATAAGAGTTAAGGCGGTGAAGGAGATAATGAAGGAAAAACGGAAAATCGGGAAGAACAAGTAGTTTGGTGGCGTATAAGCACTTGTCACCTCGCATATATGCCACAACACATGAAATTCACATAGCATAGTCTGAGGGTTCTTAATTCCCTCTAACCAATGTTAACCTCAACACTTACCTCACTCTACAGTCGACTTAGAGCTCTACCGGGGCCTTTCCCCTAGAATCCGCCTCTAAACCGCTCGTATCTAACCATAATTGACTCAATAATATCAAATATTGCTGAAGGAATCAATTACAATGTATAAATTTACAATTTCTAAACTTTTTCCCAAAAAGTTAAAAATTGACCCCGGGCCTGCTTGGTCAAAACCCGATTACCCATTCACCCCCGAGCCCGATTATGCAATTTGTTTCGAAATCCGACCTCAATTTGTAGTCTAAATTCCAAAGTTACAAAAATCTATAATTCTACCCATACCCCCAATTTCTACCATGCAAATCCTAGATTTTAGGTTGAAATCTTATGAAATGTAATGGAAGATTGAAAGAAAATAGGTTAGAATCACTTAACAATGAACTGGGGAACAAAGGTTCTTGGAAAAAATTGCCTCTAGGGTTTCTAGGTTTGAAAATTTGAAGAATGAGAGAGAAATCCCGTCAAGTCAGATTTTACCCAGCTGCAGATGTCGCAATTGCGATATCTTGTTCGTAATTACAAACATCGCAATTGCGAGAAAGAGGTCGCAATTGCGAACTCTTCTAAAAATTGCAGTGATCGCAATTGCGATAAAATGGTCGTAAATGCTAACCCTGCAGCCCTTGCGAATGCGGACCTATCTTCACAAATGCGAAGATCCTCAAAATAGTGCTGAGTCACAATTACGACTCTGCCTTCGCAAAAGCAAAATTGCCAAGTTCGCAATTGCGAACTTTCATCGCAAATGCAAGCCAGATCTCACAAATGCGAGATCTATAATAGACACCGGAAACTAAATGCACCAGCTATGATTCTAAGTCCAATTCACTCCGTAGCCTATCCGAACCTCACCCGAGTCCTCAGGTGTCACGACCCCAGTTCGCCCTCCATGAACTATCGTGATAGCACCTAGTCTCTACGACTGGGTAAGCCTAACAAATGCGGAAAAAAGAAACAATTGCGGAAGAAAGTAATTAAAAACCGAGATAACAAGGTTAAACAGTGTTTAAGATGTCGCCTGACATATAACAGTACAAAATCTCAATTTAAGATGCCGCCTGGCATATACAAGAATGGTGATCTCAAGGTGCGACATATTCATTCAAGTGATAATATGGTTGATTTGTTCACCAAATCTCTGCCGATGTCAACCTTCAAGAAGCTAGTGTACAAGATTGGGATGCGAAGACTCAAAGATGTGAATTGATTCTCTCATCAGGGGGAGTTAGTACGCGTTGTACTCTTTTTCCCTTACAAGGTTTTGTCCCACTGGATTTTCCTTGCAAGGTTTTTAACGAGGCAACCAAAAGGTGTATTGTTAGATATGTGTACTCTTTTTCCTTCTTTAGAATTTTTTTCCCCACTGGGTTTTATTTTAGTTAATGTTTTAACGTGGCACATTATCTATTGAATAGACATTCAAGGGAGAGTGTTATAAATAGAATTATATTTAAGGTGAATGTCTATATTTAGAAAGATTTTAGGGCTTGTTACTTGGTGGCTAAGTCACTTTCCCCTATAAATAGAGGGTTCTATTCCATTGTAATTCATTCCAAATCAATATGAACTCTCTCTCTCTCTCTCTCTCTCTCTCTCTCTCTCTCTCTCTCTCTCTCTCTCTCTCTCTCTCTCTCTAGTTTTCTCTGCAATACTCTTCTTCTTCTTTTATTGTTTCATAACAGTTATGTATTTTTCCTTTTCTGTCCTTTTTATACAATGCGTACAAGTTGTAGTGTAAGTAACCTGCCTTAGCGTCGTCATACTTCGTCGAGGTTAGGCTCGACACTTACCGAGTACATGGGGTCGGTTGTACTCATACTACACTCTACACTTCTTGTGCAAATTTTGGAGTCGGTCCCAGCGGCGGTTATTAGCGTGCTCGGATTGGACAGCTTGTGGAGACTTGAGGTATAGCTACTCAGCGCCCGCAGCTCCTGGAGTCCCCTTTCCTTTTTATTTGGTTGTGTACTTTCTTTTCAGACAACTTTATGTTTATTTCAGGCCCCTTGTTTGTACTATTCTAGTAGCTCATGCACTTGTGACACCGGGTCCATGATTGTAGCAAACGTTTGGCTGTTTCAGCTTTCGCATTTTACTTTGGATTTCAGCAGTTATTTTAGTTCTTTCTCTTTATTTAATCTAAACTGTTGCAAAATGAATAAGTTGTTATAACGTTAGCTTGCCTAGCAAGTGAAATGTTAGACACCATCTCGGTTTCGAAGGTGGAAATTCCAGGTCGTGACACATAAATTTATTAAAAGAGAGATATTTTATGTTACAGCTTTTTTGTCTTTTCCTTCCCTAATTAAGCAATTTTGAGGGTCAGTGGGCCCACGTACAAAATTCGCATATAATCAACTTCTTTACTCTTTTCCACTTAAATAACAGATTTGTTTTACAAAAAGATCGTACATATAGCGTGTATCTAACTCATACATTGCACATAGCATTCTACATATGGTCAATTGAATATTGATTACCACTCCCACAGTTAGCAGCTATTGTCAAAATTGTGAATTGTTTCTAGTTATTTCCTTAATCTATACAGTTATATATAGGAATAGCGCGATTTGTGCTTATATTCTTCGTAAAGGAAAAACGAAACAAAACAAAAAAAAATAATGATACGTTTGACCTCTTAAAATGAACAGACAAAAGAATTATAGCAGTGGTCGTTATCGACGTTTGGAATTGTCTATGAGCCCGTTTGGATGGGCTTGTTTTAAGTGACTTTTAAGTCAAAATAGCTTTTAAGCCATAAGTTAGAAATTTTAACTTTTGGTTTTTGGCTAGTTTTTATCATTTTAGCTTAAAAACAAGTGCTTAAAAGCACTTTTTTACTTTATTCAAACACTACAAAATGACTTGAAAACTATTTTGACTTAAAAGCACTTAAAATAAGTCAATCCAAGCGGGCTCTATGTCTTCCTATAAATATCAGCCGCGGCTATGTTCAGCCAAATGCATCTGGTTAAAAAAGATTCCCACGTCAAATCCTAAACCTAAACTCATGTTCCTAACAAAACAAAAGGTAAAAATAAATAGTTGAGTTTTTCTACTTCAAAACCGAAACAGAACCAAAAACTGTAATACTCCATTGAAATAGGCAATCCCGTACACCACTTGTTAAATGAATTTGATTTTTCTGTATAGACATTATAAAGAAATATTTACATAATCTGAATATAAGTATTTACATAATTTAAGAGTTTTATAAAGATGCAACTAAGTCTGAGATAGAAGTTACAGCCTATCTGTTACAACTAGGGTTGCAAACGGTCAGGCGGGTCGGACATAGATGAGTCGAAAACGGATAATACAAAAACAGATAAAATATCCGATCGATCCATATTTAATACGAATATAAAATAGGTTAACTGACGGATAATATAAATATGAAACCATTGGTTAAGTGGATAATATGAATCTTGTCCATATTTGATCAATTTTTAAAAAGTTCATTATCCAACACATTTTTGATGAATAATATGGATAGATCATTATTTTTTATTCATTTTGCCACCACTAGTTACAACTTTACATTTCTATTTTTTCTCTCCCTGTAGGTCCAACTCTAATAAGTGAAAAATTAAAGAAAAAATAATTAAGAATAAAAGGATTATAAAATGAAACAAACTTCCCCAGATAGCTCTATCCCCTGATTCATCCATTAAAACCATTACAATCTCAACCGGTGTATGCTATCTATTAAAAAAAGGAATTTTTACATTCCTATGCCACATAGGAAACCTTATTACCCTCAATGTTTAAGGTTTGACTTAATTACACTTAATATACCAAATTACCAATTCTATACCATAGTGTATTGTAAAAATAGGCTTCTTTTGTTTAAAATACACTGCAATTGACTTTTTTGTCCTTTCAATTCTCCCAGTTCTTCAATACTACTAAATCTCGCCAAGTGCCTCTCAAATTTTCCAAAATCTATCGAATAGATACAGGAACCATACTTCATGCTCATGATATTTTTAGCATTTTACCACGTAATGTAGAACATCGTGTGCTTCGAAGTGATTGGATAGTTCAGGCTTCAAATGGAGTTAAAATAATATTTGAAAATTCAAAATAAAGAAACAATCTGATTTTCCAAATAATGATACTTTTTCAGAACTACGCAATAGGATGAAGGCACAATCATGTAAACAGTAATCTATTCCATCAGATAACCCATCCGAATATTTTACTCTTTATAAAAACGCTGGACGAAAAAGCTTCTTAATTATTTGATGAGAATACTTTTCTAATTCTCTCACATTACCCAACATATTCCTAACGAAGCTTTTCAAGATAATACACACCACCTATTCTTAGACATGACCTTAATTGCGTTTTTTGTAGAAGATTTGTAGAAGTTTTAGTCGTTTTTGATTTGTAAAAACAGAAAACAAAGCATCTACAATCAGAATACAAATAATCTACAATTTATCTACAAAATATCTACAAACTGGGTACATTGAATTTTAATATCCCAATTCCCATTCAATTGTAGCTTAATTGATATTTTCGACATAATTGCGTTTTTTGCAGAAGATTTTGTAGAAGTTTTAGTCGTTTTGGATTTGTGAAAACAGAAAACAATGCATCTACAATCAGAATACAAATAATCTACAATTCATCTACAAAATATCTACAAACTGGGTATATTGAATTTTAATATCCCAATTCCCATTCGATTGTAGCATAATTGGGATTTTTGACATAATTGCGTTTTTTCAGAAGATTTGTAGAAGTTTTAGCCATTTTTTATTTGTGAAAATAGAAAATAAAGCATCTACAATCAGAATACAAATAATCTACAATTTATCTACAATTTCTGCAATATGTCGTCTTCTTCTTCTTCTACTTCGAGTTTCAATCTGAAATTCAGTCAAAACCAAGTCTAATCTTCACCAAAACCCCTCAAAATTGAGATATAAACTCCAAACCATATTTCCGATTATTTTCAACAACACCCAATCCAAATAAATAATGATTTTTGAAACCCCAAATTTGAATTCAAAGCTTTCAAGCTTTTTAATGGATGTCAATGGTGGAAAATATCTGGAAGAATATTTACTTCCATAATTGTAGCGTGCCTAAATAGGAATATCTGGAAGAATATTTAGTTCCAGATTTGTAGCGCGCCTAATTAGGAAGGAATTAGCTCCTAATAATTGGTATTTAATGAATGGTATATATTTTGTAGAATAACTGTGAACATGGCGGTTAAATATGAAACTATGCACATTTTTGGTAATAAGGTTTCATATATGGTATAGGAAGGAAAAAGTCTCTTAAAAAAATCATAAAGGGCCAAATATACCCCTCATTATACTTTTGGTCCAAATATATCCCTACTGTTATACTATTTGTTCAAATATATCCCTCTTCTGTTAAGTTTATCCAGGGTGTACACGAATCCTACGTGACACTTACATTTGATGAGGTAGATGTCACCTTAGTGTCACTAACCCATCTTACCCCTCCCTTCTATTTTCTTTTTCCACAACTAAAATTTCATTCCCCTCCACAACCATTATCGCTACCATGAATAATATTGGATTTCAAAGTTTAGTCTTTTTATATATGTTCTCCACTCATTGCTCGCATTTGGATTCAATACAATCCGAAGCTTCTTGAATTTCAGCTGAAGTTCTCTTCCCCCAAGAAACAAGATAATCTCTTTATGTACTAATTGCGTGTGTGATATTGGGGGTGACTAATTGAAGTAATTTTTTGCAGATCCAAGTGCTCAAAGCATTTGTATATGGGCAGCATTCAGTCTCATGCTGTTTAGATACTCTGATTTGGTCTGAATTGATTGGCTGAAAATTCAGTTCATAGTGGCGGTTATGGTGGCAATGGTGGTGGAGGGAAAGAAAAATTTTAATGGTGAAACAATGAATAGGGGGGGGGGGGGGGAGTAAAATGGGTTAAGGGCATTGAGGTAGCATGCCACGTGACATTCACCTCATCAAATGTCAGTGTCACGTAGGATTAAATGTCTACCTTGTACCAACTTAACCGAAGAAGGGTATATTTGAACCAATAGTCTTACGTCAGGGATATATTTGAACCAATAGTATTACGCCAGGGGTATATTTGGACCGAAAGTATAATGAAGGGTATATTTAAACCTTTTTATATAGTACAGGAATATATTTGGCCCTTGACCGTTAAAAAAATATAAGTTATATGCACTAAAAATAAGATTTTTTACACCATCTCTATAATCTAATATGTGATATAAATTAATTAATATTTTATTAAAGTTTTTAATTAATACTTATCACAAGAATTTACTTGTAATAATCTTATAAATAATTTGATTATGTAAATATTATTTATAGCGCTAGTGCACCTTCTTCCCTCTTTTAATTAATAGATAAAGATGAATCAAAGAGATGAATCAGTAGTAATAGATAAAGATGAATCAAAGAGATGACAGAAGAAGTACCCACCAGAAAATACGATTGACGGAAGAAAACACACTGAAGTGTAAACTTGGCAAGAAGAGGAAAGATGGAGAGAGCAGACGTTCTGGATTTTTGTTAGTTGGAAATGGCGTTACCTCTCTATGGTTGTTCGAGATTTAGATGAGAAAGCAGCGCTGGTTCCACGCGTTAAAATTGGAATCCACATGTTAAGCTATGTAATGGAACGAATAGCTGTAAAAGCTTTGAAATGACAGAAGTATCCTCAAATTAATTTTTAATTCCATGGAAGCACACATGTTGACCTTGAGGTACCTGTTATTCCCTCTTATAATAAGCAGTAATTCTTCTTTTTTAGCTAACAACGACTTTGATAAAAAGGCACGTTTCATGAAGCTTTTTAATCAGAGTAATTTGTTTTCAACCTGTAGCCATCAAACCAAAAAAATACAAACAATTTGTTATATTCAACCTCACCTCACAATTGCTATTACTAATCATGAATTTCTTTTCTTTTCTTTCTTCTAAGTCTCTATCTTTACTTGAACACTCCCCCTACTCTTTAGCAAGCACCTAGTTTATAAATACCTATCCCAAAAATTAATTTTCCTTTCTATATTTCTTGTTTTTCATTGAAATCTTGTGAAAAATATTGGTTAGTAATTTCTATCATCTCTTTTTCTTGGATTTTGTAACTGCAGAATTGAGACAGGACGACAAGATAAAAGAGAGATTTTCGAGCCTGCAAGCAGCAAACAACAACGACTTTGTATCTAGAAGAGTTGAGATGGAAGAAAATTATAAAGAAGAGAAATTTGAGGCAAGGAATACAAGTAAAAACAATTATTTTTGGAAAATAAAGAAGACATATTGGATTGCTTGCTTGGGATTATTCATTGTAAGCATGGGAGGTGGAGTAATATTAGGATGGTGGAATTCAAAGTTTCATTCTTCAAACAGTGAACTATGGTTGGTGCCTCTAGGTCTCATCTTGCTTATTACACCAATTATAATTTGTTTTGCTGTTCTCTTGGATTCCAGTAAATACAGAGAAGTTGATGATCAAACATTCAAATTGCCTCAAGATTATTCTCCTCAGCATATGGAGATATCATTATAATTTACAGTACTTACAAGATTGTTATTGTGATCATCATTGAATTTTGTGATAATTTAAAGAAAGTAAGTACTACTACTATAGTTCTTTTAGTTTTTTTTTTTTCTTCATTTTGCAACTTATAGACCATTGAATTTTGGGAGTTTGTTTTGAACTTGTTATGCGTCCTTATCGATTATGGTGTGCCAAAAAGGGAAACAGATACCTTACATGTGGAAAAGATTTTGTATATATACAAAGGGAAAAAAAAGGTATTATATTTCTTGAGTAATGTAAGTAATAAGCTCTCCATTTTAAAAAAATAATGAAATGGTAAACTTATTTGTTTCAGTTAAATAACAAAATGTAAGAAAAAAGAATAAAACTTACACGGATGCAGGGCGGTGCGGGTCTTTGCGGATGCGGAATGGTGCGGTGCGAATTGAAAAAAGAAAAATTGCTATGCAGAGCGGGACGGGACGCGACAGGTTGAAACTTTTATGGGTTTAGTTGAAACCCGCCCCGCCCCACTGCCATCCTACTTAACACGATTATAGTGATGATTAACTTAAGTTTCTTATATTGGTTGGTGTGGTTGTTAATTTGATTGCTTGTGGGGAATCTACACATAACTAGTTTTGTCGTGAATGCTTAATTATATATCTTTGATAAATTTGTTGCAAGTGTTCAGTATTCATAGCGATTGATATATATCTCACCGGTATCACACTGATTACTAGGAGTAACCAAATTAAGAGTTTTTTAATTGGCTGTTAAATAGCGACAACTATTAAGTTCTACGAACTCACGATGTGACACACAATCTAATCACTTATAACAAAATTAGAAATTTAAGTACGTGTTGCAATTACATAACTCTTAACTAATCTATGCTTATCGTTGCTAGTAAAAGATAATGGGGTATTATCACTTTTAGCCGCGCCAGAAACTATTTATATTTGGTAGTAGAAAAAGTATATATATATATATATATATATATTATACGTTTTTTCGATTATTAGTTTTACCGAGGCTATACAGTGTCATTTTTTCAAAGAAAATCACGATTAATTAGTTACAAACTGTGATGACCCGATAGGTCATCTTATGATTTAGAACCCAACTCTGTGTTTCGAAGCCTTTAGAACTCATTCTAGCCTTCCTCCATTTGCGTGAACAGTCCGGTATTGATTCGGAAGGCTTATATGCTAAAAACTGATAAAAACCAGAATTTTTGCCTTAAAAGTTAATTTTATTGACTTCGGTCAACGTTTTAAGTAAACGGACCCGGACCTGTATTCTGACGGTTCCGTGAGTCCGTATTGAAATATGGGACCTGAGCGTATGCCCGGAATCGAATTCAGAGGTTCCTAGCTTGCGTTATGAATTATTATTGAAAATTGGAAGTCTCAAAATCTAATGGTTTTTAAGAATTGATCGATGTTTGGCCTTGTTGATACCGGGTCCGTATTTTGGTTCAGGAGCCCGGTATAGGTCCATTATAATAATTATGACTTGTCTGTGATATTTGGTGAGAAACAAAATTGGTTTGACATGATTCGGACGTTCGGTTGAGAAATTAGAAGTTTCAAAGTTTTCTTGAAAATTTCATTTAATTTGGTGCTAAATTCGTAGTCCTAGGTGTTATTTTGGCAATTTGATCGCGCGAGCAAGTTCATATGATGTTTTAAGACTTGTGTGCATGTTTGGATTGGAGCCTCGAGGGCTCGGGTGAGTTTCGGATAGGCTTCGGAGTGGTTTTGGACTTAGAATCATAGCTGGTGCAAGTTTCATCTGGTGTTGGACTGCAGACTTCGCAAATGCGAGGTCTGGCTCACAAATGAGAGCCTCGCTTTTGCGAAGGAGACTCGCATTTGCGAGCATGGGCTGGGACTGGGATTCTCACATTTGCGAGACTTCTGTCGTTGCATTAGTTTCATGTTCGCAATTGCGAACAAATTGTTCGCATTTGTGAAGGCAGCAGAGATGCGAGTAGTTCGCATTTGTGAAACTTTGCTCACATTTTTGGGCTTCCCATTTGCGAAGCCCAAGTCACATTTGCGACATCTACAGCTGTGTAAAAGTGACTTAGACGGAATTTTCCTCCCATTCTTCAAATTTTTCAAAACCTAGAACACAACAGGCGTTTTTCCAAAGAACTTCTCTTCCCCAAATCATAAGTAAGTGATTCTAAACTAGTTTCTTTCAATCTTTCAGTAAAGTTTTCAAGATTTCAACCTAGAATCTAAGGTTTTCATGGTGGAATTGGGGATTTTTGGGTAGAAACTAGGGATTTTGAAAATTGGGGATTTAGACCTCAAACTGATGTCGGATTCCAAAACCAATTATAAATCCGGGCTCAGGGGTGAATGGGTAATCGGGTTATGGTTCGAATTTTGGGTTTGGACCAAGCGGGCCCGGGTGTTGACTTTGTCAACAATGGCTTAAATTGAATCCTTTGAAGTCGTGGGTAGTTCCTAAGACTTAAATTGAATCGTTTGGTTGGTAATTTGCTAGATTCTATTGGTCCGGAGGCTTGTTTGAAGGGAAAAGCTGTGGTTGAGCTTTAAGTTTGGCCGTTGGAGCGAGGTAAATGTTGTGGTTAACCTTGGCTTTAGGGATTAGGTATTATTTGCTTATTTGCTATATGTTTGAATGTTAGGTAGAACGTATAGGTTAGGTGACGAGTACCTATGCGTTGTTGTCGAGTTATAGCATGCGAGTATTGATTCAAAGTTGAGGTTGGTTTTGTGGCACCAAATATTGAAGTAATACTTGTTATTGTCATTTCTATCTCCTTGTTATTATTGTTCATTGTTTTGGTGAGGGAGAGTGTTAATGCACGAAGGGTGATGCCGTGCCATGTATTGCGAGTGATAATGCACGAAGGGTGATGCCGTGCCATGTTTGAGAGAGCTAATACACGAAGGGTGATGTCGTGCCAATTTTATTGTTTCGTCTGGTGAGGTTGAGAGTAAAAGATCAATGGGTGATGCCGTGCAGTTTCCTTTACCGCGTTTACTTGTTTCTATCTATTTAAGGCATATTGGTTGATCAAGTTCTTATCACTGCTTTGATTCTTCATCTTGTGATCCCCTCAGCATGTCCCCTTCCCAATATTACTTGTCTTGTTTCTTTTATGGTCGCTATCGGTATATATATTGTTACACTGCACATGTTTGTTTTGTGGGTGTCTTGTCTTAGCCTCGTCACTGCTTCTCCGAGGTTAGGATCGACACTTACCAGTACATGGGGTCGGTTGTACTGATACTGCATTTTGCATTTTCTGTGCAGATTTCGGTACCGGTCCGAGCTGATCCTGAGTTTAGCTGTTGGCTTCATCTGATCGGAGACCCAAGGTAGACCTGTTGGCGTCTGTAGACCTTCAGACATTTACTTGTAGTTAATTTTAGAAGTTCATGAATTGTGACTCCAGGTAATGGGTAGCATATAATGAGGTTGTTATGAATTTCCGCACTCTTTTTAATTTGTTATGGTTTAATTGTTGTTAATCACTGAAAGGTTTAAGAATCGGCTTAATGATCTCTAACGTTGGCTTGCCTAGCAAGTAGAATATTAGGCGCCATCACGGTCCCGACGGTAGGAATTTCGGGTTGTGATAAGTTGGTATCAGAGCACTAGGCTTAGTAGTGTCTGGGGGATCGGTACGAAGACGTATGTACTTATCTCTCAGAGGCTACAGAATTTAGGAACAATGTCACTTCTATTCTTCTCTGTCATGCGATTTTGTTCTCTCAGTATTAATCGAACTCTTATACTCTTGTTTTTTCGTAGATGGCGAGAACACGTACCGCATCTTCAGCTGAGCAGCAGCCAGATCCCCGAGTTGCAGCTCCTACGAGGGGCAGAGGACGAGGCCTAGGCCGTGCTAGAGGCTGAGGTAGGGGCAGGGCTCAGCCTAGAGCTCGAGCAGCAACACCAGCGGCAGAGCCTCAGGTGGAGCTCGATGAGGAGGCTCCGGCCCAGACTGTTCCAGCAGGACGAGCTCAAGTCGCCACCCTAGTGTTACAGGATGCTTTGGTCCATTTGGTTGGCTTGATGGAGAGTGTAGCCCAGACTAGCACTTTTCCTATGGCACCAACCGTCTCTCAGGCGGGAGGAGGAGCACAGACTCCTGCCACTCACACCCCGGAGCAGGTGGCTCCCCAGTATCAGGCTCCAGCAGCTTAGCTAGTTGGAGTAGTTCAGCCAACTGTTGCGGCACCGGCCGGTGATGGTCATGCTATGAATCCTGAGGGTTTATTGAGATTGGACAAGTTCACCAAGCTCTTTCCAGTTCACTACAGTGGTGCACCTTCTGAGGATCCCCAAGATTATCTTGACTGCTGCCATGAGGTGCTGCGGAACATGGGGATAGTGGAGACAAATGGGGTCGACTTTGCTGTGTTTCATATGACTGGTTCCGCCAAGAGATGGTGGAATGACTTTGTATTGACCAGGCCAGCTAGGTCGCCTGCTTTTACTTGGGACCAGTTCTCTTAGATATTTCTTGAGAAGTTCCTTCCTGTCACCTTGAGAGAGGACTATCGCAGGCAGTTCGGGCGTCTCCAGCAGGGCAGTATGAACGTCACTCAGTATGAGACCCATTTTATGGATTTGGCCCGTCATGCTATTCTTCTGCTTCCCATCGAGAAAAAGAGAGGGTAGGGAGGTTTATTGAGGGACTTGCTCAGCCTATCAGATTGCAGATGGCTAAGGATACTCGGAGTGAGATTTCTTTTCAGACGGCTGCCAATGTTGCTAGGCGAGTCAATATGGTGTTAGCTTAGGGGAGTGGTCAGGGGTCTGACAAGAGGCTGCGTCACTCCGGTGGATTTAGTGGAGACTCATTTGGAGGCCGAGGTACTTTTGGTAGAGACCATCCTCCCAGGCCATTGCATTCAGCACTCCAGGCATCCCATGGTGCCTCAGGTGGTCGTGGCCCTCATATGCATTATTCCGACCAGCTAGCCTACAGTGCACCACCAGCTCCTATTAGTGCACCTCCGCTCCAGAGTTGTCAAGGTGGTTACTCGGGCCGACAGGGTGAGTTTTAGGGTCATCAGTCATAGTAGCCGAGGTCCTGTTATACTTGGGGTGATCCATGGCACATCGCTAGATTTTGCCCTCGTGCATCGAGCAGTTCTCAGCATTAGGGTTCTCGTGCCATGGTTCCGGCACCGGGTGCTTCACCTCCCGCTCAGTTAGCTAGAGGTAGGGGTCAGGCAGCCAGAGGTGGTGGTCAGGCCATTAGAGGTAAAGGTGAGGCTCCTAGAGGTGGAGGCCAGCCAGCTAGGGCCCGTCCTAGAGATGCAGTCCAGAGTGGTGGGCCCCAACCCCGATGTTATGCTTTTCCAACCAGGCCTGAGGTTGAGTCTTCTGACGCTATCATCACAGGTACAGTTTTAGTTTGCAGTAGAGATGCTTCAGTTCTACTTGATCCAGTATCTACTTATTCGTATGTGTTCTCCTATTTTGCTTCATATTTTGTTGTGACCAGTGATTCTTTGAGTGCCCCCGTGTATGTTTCCACACCTGTGGGAGATGCTATTGTAGTAGACCGCATTTATCGTTTGTGTGTGGTTACCATTGGGAGTCTAGAGACTTGTGTGGACCTTTTGCTTCTTGATATGGTAGACTTTGATGTCATATTGGGTATGGATTGGCTGTCACCTTATCACGCTATATTGGATTGTCACGCCAAGACGATGACCTTAGCCTTGCTGGGGTTTCCTCGATTAGAATGGATAGGGACTCCAGGTCATTCTACCAGCAGGGTTATCTCTTATATGAAGCCTCGGCGTATGGTCAAGAAGGGGTGTCTAGCTTATTTGGCTAATGTCCGCGATTCTAGTGCGGAGGTTCCTTCCTTGGATTCTGTACCAGTTGTTCGAGAGTTTCCGATGGTATTTCCTGCAGTCCTGCCGGGGATGCCACCCGATAGGGATATTGACTTCTGTATTGACTTGGTTCCGGACACTCATCCCATTTCTATTTTGCCATACCGTATGACCCCGCTAGAGTTGAAAGAACGGTTGCAAGATTTGCTTGATAAGGGCTTCATTAGACCTAGTGTCTCGCCCTGGGGTGCGCCCGTGTATTTGTGAAGAAGAAGGATGGGTTGATGAGGATATCCATAGACTATCGGTAGTTGAATAAAGTCACTATCAAGAACAAGTATCCACTGCTGAAGATTGAGTACTTATTTGATCAGCTTCAGTGTGCCAAGGTGGTTCCGAAGATTGATTTGAGGTCTGGTTACCATCAGTTGAGGATTAGGGCATCCGATGTCCCTAAGACAGCTTTTCAGACTCGATATGGGCATTATGAGTTTCTAGTGATGTCATTTGACTTGACAAATGCCCCAGCAGCATTTATGGATTTGATAAACCAGGTGTTCAAGCCTTATCTGGATTCCTTTGTAATTGTGTTTATTGATGATATCTTGATCTACTCTTGCAGCCGAGAGGAGCATGAGCAGCATCTTTGGATCGTACTTCATACTCTGAGAGACAACCAGTTATATGCTAAGTTTTCAAAATGCGAGATTTGGTTGGACTCAGTCGCCTTCTTGGGGCACGTTGTATCAGTAGAGGATATTCAGGTAGATCCTAATAAGATTGAGATTGTTCAGAACTGGCCTAGGCCTACTTCAGCCACAGAGATCCGTAGTTTCTTAGGATTGACGGGTTATTATCGTCGGTTTGTGGAGAGGTTTTCATCTGTAGCAGCCCCGTTGACTAGGTTGACCCAGAAGGGTGCCCCGTTCAGATGGTCAGACGAGTGTGAGGCGAGATTTCAGAAGCTCAAGACGGCTTTGACTACGGCGCCGGTATTGGTGTTGCCCAAAGATTCAGGATCTTATACAGTATATTGTGATGTATCTCGTATTGGTCTGGATGCGGTATTGATGCAGGGTAGAAAGGTTATTGCATATGCTTCGCGGCAGCTGAAGGTTCACGAGAAGAATTACCCCGTTCATGACCTAGAGCTCGCAGCCATTGTTCATGCGCTATGAATTGGAGGCACTATCTTTATGGCGTGCCGTGTGAGGTGTTCACGGATCATTGGAGCTTGCAGTATTTGTTCAAGCAGAAGGAGCTCAATTTGAGGCAGAGGAGGTGGTTGGAGCTATTGAAAGACTATGATATCACCATCTTGTATCATCAATGTGGTGGCCAATGCTTTGAGTAAGAAGTCAGCTAATATGGGCAACCTGGCATACATTCCAGTCGGTGAGAGACTGCTTGCATTAGATGTTCAGGCCTTGGCCAATCAGTTCGTGAGGTTGGATGTTTCTGAGCCCAGCTATGTTCTAGCTTGTACAGTCGCGTGGTCTTCTTTGTTTGAGAGTATCAGAGATCGGCAGTATGAAGACCCTTATTTGCTTGTCCTTAGGGACATAGTGCGGCACAGCGGTGCCAAGCAGATTACTGTTTGAGATGATGGAGTTTTGAGGATGCAAGGTCGTGTTTGTGTGCCTGATGTGGATGGACTTTGTGAGTTGATTTTTGAGGAGGCCCACAATTCTCGGTATTATATTTATCTGGGCGCCGCCAAGATGTATCAGGACTTGCGGAAGCATATTGGTGGAGGAGAATGAAGAAAGATATAGTTGCATATGTGTCTCGATATCTAAATTGTCAGCAGGTAAAGTGTGAACATTAAAGACCTGGTAGTTTGCTTCAGAAGTTAGAGATCCCTGAGTGGAAGTGGGAGCCTATCACTATGGATTTCGTTGTCTGCTCCCACGTACTCAGAAGAAGTTCGATGCAGTTTGGGTCATTGTGGACAGGTTGACCAAGTCAGCGCATTTCATTCCTGTGGCAGTTACTTATTCTTCGGAGCGGTTGGCAGAGATTTATATCCGCGAGATCGTCCGTCTTCACTGTGTGCCCGTGTCTATCATTTCTGATCGAGTTACGCAGTTCGCATCGTATTTCTAGAGGGCAGTGCAGCATGAGTCGGGCACGTGGGTTGAGCTGAGCACAATATTTCATCCTTAGATGGATGGGCAGCCCAAGCGCACTATTCAGATATTAGAGGATATGCTCCGCGCTTGTGTTATAGACTTTACAGGTTCGTGGGATCAGTTCTTGTCGCTAGCGGAGTTTGCCTACAACAACAGTTATCAGTCGAGCATTCAGATGGCTCCCTATGAGGCATTATATAATAGGCGGTGCCGATCGCCAGTCGGATGGTTTGAGCCGGGGGAGGCTCGGTTATTGGATACAGAGTTAGTATAGGACACCTTGGATAAGGTGATGATTATTCAGGATCAACTTCACACAGCTCAGTCCAGGCAGAAGAGTTATGTCGACCATAAGGTTCGTGATGTCGCATTCATGGTCGGAGAGATAGTGTTGCTACAGGTGTCACCCATGAAGGGTGTAATGAGGTTCGGAAAGAAGGGCAAGTGGAGCCCTAGGTATATCAGACCTTCTGAGATCCTTGAGCGAGTGGGAGAGGTAGCCTACAGACTAGCATTGCCACCTGGTTTATCAGTAGTTCATCCGGTGTTCCATGTGTCCACGCTCCGGAAGTATCACGTCGATCCATCCCATGTGTTAGATTTCAGCACTGTCCAGCTGGATAAGGATTTGACCTATGAGGAGGAGCCGGTGGCTATTCTAGCCCGGCAGGTTCGTCAGTTGAGATCAAAGAGTTATCCTTCAGTCCGAGTGCAGTGGAGAGGTAAGCACGTTGAGGCAGCTAACTGAGAGTCCAAGTGAGATATGCAGAGTAGATATCCCCACCTTTTCACCAGCTCAGGTATTTTTCTATGTCCGTTCGAGGACGAACGGTTGTTTTATAGGTGAAGAATGTGATGACCCGATAGGTCATCTTATGATTTAGAACTCCACTCTTTGTTTTGAAGCCTTTAGAACCTCATTCTAGCCTTCCTCAATTTGTGTGCGCAGTCCGGGTATTGACCCGGAAGGCTTATATGCTAAAAACCGATAAAAATAAGAATTTTTGCCTTAAAAGTTAATTTTAGTTGACTTCGGTTAATGTTTTGAGTAAATGGACCCGGACCCATATTTTGACGGTCCCGGTGGGTCCATATTGAAGTATGGGACATGGGCGTATGCCCGGAATCAAATTCGGAGGTTCCAAGCTTGAGTTATGAATTTTTATTGAAAATTAAAAGTTTGAAAATCTAATGATTTTTAAGAATCGATCGATGTTTGGCCTTGTTAATGCAGGGTCCGTATTTTAGTTTCGGAGCCCGGTACAGGTACAATATAATATTGATGACTTGTCTGTTAAATTTGGTAAGAAACGAAATTCGTTTGACGTGATTCAGATGTCTAGTTGAGAAACTAGAAGTTTTAAAGTTTTCTTGAAATTTTCATTTGATTTGGTGCTAAATTCGTAGTTCTAGGTGTTATTTTGGCGATTTGATCGCATGAGCAAGTTCATATGATGTTTTAACACTTGTGTGCATGTTTCCTCGAGGGCTCGAGTGAGTTTTGGATAGGCTTCGGAGTGGTTTTGGACTTAGAATCATAGTTGGTGCAAGTTTCATCTGGTGTTGGACTGCAGACTTCGCAAATGTGAGGTCTGGCTCGCAAATGCGAGCCTCGCTTTTGCGAAGGAGACTTCGCATTTG
This sequence comes from Nicotiana attenuata, assembly GCF_001879085.1. Classification (NCBI taxonomy): domain Eukaryota; kingdom Viridiplantae; phylum Streptophyta; class Magnoliopsida; order Solanales; family Solanaceae; genus Nicotiana; species Nicotiana attenuata. The sequence goes on along the minus strand of NC_031996.1, from coordinate 19,873,200 downwards.
CGAGCATGGGCTGGGACGGGGATTCTGACATTTGCGAGACTTCTGTCGCATTTGCATTAGTTTCATGTTCGCAATTGCGAACAAATTGTTCGCATTTGTGAAGGCAGCAGAGATGCGTGTAGTTCGCATTTGCGAAACTTTGCTCACATTTTTGGGCTTCCCATTTGCGAAGCCTAAGTCACATTTGCGACATCTACAGCTGTGTAAAAGTGACTTAGACGGAATTTTCCTCCCATTCTTCAAATTTTCAAAACCTAGAACACAACAGGCGATTTTCCAAAGAACTTCTCTTCCCCAAATCAAAAGTAAGTGATTCTAAACTAGTTTCTTTCAATCTTTCACTAAATTTTTCAAGATTTCAACCTAGAATCTAAGGTTTTCATGGTGGAATTGGGGATTTTTGGGTAGAAACTAGGGATTTTGAAAATTGGGGATTTAGACCTCAAACTGAGGTCGGATTCCAAAACCAATTATAAATCCGGGCTCAGGGGTGAATGGGTAATCGGGTTATGGTTTGAATTTTAGGTTTGGACCAAGCGGGCCCGGGTGTTGATTTTTTTAAAAATGACCTAAATTGAATCCTTTGCGATCGTGGGTAGTTCCTAAGGTTTAAATTGAATCGTTTGGTTTGTAATTTGCTAGATTCTATTGGTTCGGAGGCTTGTTTGAAGGGAAAAGTTGTGGTTGAGCTTTGAGTTTGGCCATTAGAGCGAGGTAAGTGTCGTGGTTAACCTTGGCTTGAGGGATTAGGTATTATTTGCCTATTTGCTATGTGTTTGAATGTTAGGTACAACGTATAGGTGAGGTGACAAGTACCTATGCGTTGTTGTCGAGTTATCACATGCAAGTTGGTGTTGTTCTTGTAATTGTTGCTTTCTTTGATCATATTGTCCATGCTAAGACTAGCTACTCGTTATGTTGAGCATTCTTATCATGTTTACGGACCTTGGTATTCATTGAGTATTGATTCAGAGTTGAGGTTGGTATTGTGGCACCAAATGGTGAAGTAAGACTTGTTGTTGTCATTTCTATCTCCCTGTTATTATTGTTCATTGTTTTGTTGAGGGAGAGTGTTAATGCACGAAGGGTCATGCCGTACCATGTTTTGTGAATGTTGAAGGGTGATGCCGTGCCATATTATGAGTGTTAATGCATGAGGGTGATGCCGTGCCATGTTATGAGAGAGTTAATGCACGAAGGGTGATGCCATGCCGATTCTATTGTTTCGTCTGGTGAGGTTGAGAGTGAAAGCACGAAGGGTGATGCCGTGCAGTTTTCTTTACCGCGTTTACTTATTTCTATCTGCTTAAGGCATATTGGTTGATCAAGTTCTTATCACTTCTTTGATTCTTCATCTTGTGATCCCCTTAGCATGTCCCCCTCCCAATATTACTTGTCTTGTTTCTTTTATTGTTGTTATCGGTATAAATATTGTTATACTGCACAGGTTTGTTTTATGGGTGTTTTGTCTTAGCCTCGTCACTCTTCCAAGGTTAGGCTCGACACATACCAGTACATGGGGTCGGTTGTACTGATACTGCACTCTGCACTTTCTGTGCAGATTTCGGTACCGGTCCGAGCTGATCCTGAGTTTAGCTGCTGGCTTCATCTGATCGGAGATCCAAGGTAGACCTGTTGGCATCTGCAGGCCCTGGTGTCCCCTTCCATACGTTCTCTTTACTGTTTCTTTTTTATAAAAAACAGTTGTATTTCCTTCAGACATTTATTTGTAGTTAAATCTTAGAAGTTCGTGAATTGTTACTCCAGATTATGGGTAGTATTATGTAACTAGGTTGTTATGAATTTCTGCACTCTTTTTAATTTGTTAATGTATAATTGTTGTTAATCACTGAAAGGTTTAAGAATCAGCTTAATGATCTCTAATATTGATTTGCCTAGCAAGTAAAATGTTAGTTGCCATCACGGTCCCGACAGTGAAAATTTCGAATCGTGACACAAACATAAGTGAAAAAGGATGTGAGAAAATCTAGCGCTGCATTTTTTCTTTTTTAGTACCCACGCCATTTGGAAGATAAAGAAATTATAAATCCAGGTTTATTTGTACATGACAAAATGATTTGGACAACTATATAGACATTATATATATGCAACATCCAATAATATCTGCTAAAACGGCAATTTCCATACATATGACGTGTATGCGCGCGCGCGCACACATTTTCAATATCTCACAGTTTTTATTTTACCAAAGTAATTTCATTAAAGAAGAAACGACATACATTTTTTTTTTTTGGGTAAATGAAATAGCATACAATTCTTCCTTTCTTCCTATTAGGAGTGTACATGGACCAAGTTGGTTTGATTTTTATCAAAACCAAAGCAAATAAATTATATCGATTTGGATTGGTTCAGTTTTGTCGGGTTTTCAGGTTTTTCGAGTTTTTTTCTTACATGAATATTATTTCAATCTTACTTTGTTAAATTTTTTATAAGTAAATATATGTTTAGTAAAAATTAAAAGAAAAATGACAAACATATGATCTTTTAACATATTCTTATGGGAGAATTTCTTAGTAACATATGATAGCTATTTTTTTAGTTGTCTCATAATAGTTTTTCATTGATGTAAACTTTCAAGGTTAACTGAATTTTATAATTAAGCATAAAAATATTATGATACCTATATAAAGATATGTTCTATTTAATTTTAAATTATCGAAATACCACTTCAAATTCAAAAAGATATAAGAATTTAATAGATATCTTGACATATATATATATATATAT
>NC_031996.1:19869668-19870428 GCF_001879085.1 Nicotiana attenuata | reverse complement strand
TATATATATATATATATATGTATATATATATATATATATGTATATATATATATATATATATATATATATATATATATATATATAAGAACAAAGAGATTGACGCATTTCACTAACATTTGATAAGAAAGTGACCCTACACCCCATTATTTAAAGATAATAAAAATAGAGTACTTCATATATAACTAAATATTACATCCTATAAGAGAATCGCAAATATTTTTGGCCATTTTATAAAGAAAATTTTATAAAAAGTCTTAAAAGTATATATAAAAATTATATATTTATATGTCGGTTTGGTTCGAATTTTTTTACTCACACCAAGCCAAGTCAAACCATACTTAATCGGATTTTTTAATTGGTTTGGTTTGACTTTTCGATTGATGCGTTTTCCGGTTCGATTTGTACACCCCTACTTCATATATACTTCTCTACTACGGAGTTCGATTTTTATTTTCCCCCAACAACCAGCTGCTCACTTAGTTACTTTTCTATGGGACGAGGAGAATACGAAATAATTCATACTTTAGTAAGGTAAAGAAGAATACGAAATGATCTGAAGAAGAAATTTATAGAGATCTTTACATCAAACGCAGCTTTGAAATTGAAGGTAGAAATTAGTGTGATGTTACAGTGTTTATATTTTTATTTGGCACTCTAAATCTCCATATATAATTCTAAGCCTTACGGAGAATTAAGTGGAAATCTATATATATATATATATATATATATATATATATATATATATATATATATATATATA
>NC_031996.1:19841252-19869609 GCF_001879085.1 Nicotiana attenuata | reverse complement strand
CTTCTCATTTAATTAATTACTTCATAGAAACTAATAATTCTGTAAGTATTAAATAAGAAGAACGGTTACTTGGAACGTTTTTTGGGGTGTTTAATAGGAGACTCTAAACGTTGATTGGAAGCCCAAGATAAAATAGTCGTCCATTCCTCAAATCTCTCCAAACGTCTCAAATAAACTGTACCCTCCCCCAAATAGAAGACAAGGCAAATTCGGAGTCGCTGGCGGCAGACTTCCAATTCGAATTCAGATCAGAGTCGGAAATCAGGGATCACTGATCAGCAAAGTTATTGTTTGCAAGAACTCACAAGCTTCAAGGACAAGAGTCTATGCTCCCGAGAAAAAAAACGTCGACAGTTCATGACTTTGCAGGTCCTTTTTCCTTTAATTATCCTAATTTTTTTACTCAATTTTAGTTCTATTTATTGATGGAATAATTTGAGAGGATGTCAAGAATGCTCTATATATTGATATTCAAACTTGTGAAGTGTATACAAATAAAGCATAGTTGATTGAAGTGTTGGTCACTCATTTGAGGTTTAGTTGGAGATTCAATCTTACTATTCCAAAAAAAGAAATTTTTTTATGGTTAAAATGATTTGTTGTTATAGTTAGACTTGTCGTAGTTTCTTTTCCTTTAATTTATGTTATTTCTTGCTATTTACTTGTCTCCTTAAGTATTGGGCATTTTCAGTTTGACATAGGTGGTCTCAAATTTACTTGGACAACGTTGCTATTTATACAGGATTTTAATTGTCAGTAATAGATGGTAGAATCATGAAAAAATATTTAATTAGTAGACATTAGTACTGGTTAAATTATAACATAATTATTTTAACTATATATTCAGATGAGGGATAGAAATGCTTCATGCTTCAAACAAATCCCACCCTGAGAGAGGCTCTGAAACAGTCACGCGTGTAATGGAAACATCAACATTAAAAGGTAATTTCGTTTAAACTACACAATGCTGACCTGAATTGTGATATATTATTCTTGAGTGTCAAATTTCCTTTTGATGTTGACTCATATTTTGAGGAACAAGTAGAATAAAATATTGAAACACCGGACTCTTTTGCCCTATTAGGAATTTATTTCTCTTTTACCAAAGTGGTCGCCTTGGCATCTGATGTTGTACTACTCTTTTAATAGGGAATAGGGATGCGGAACTAAACAAATTATGGCGCACACAGCAGAGTGGAGACTACACTTTTCAAAATGACTGAGTTAAAAGGATATAGACAAACAATTTGTTCTATTTCAGATACATGATTAATAATCGCAACTATGTTACTTGCTTCAGCCATGATTAATAATCGCAACTATGTTACTTGCTTCAGCCAAACAAGCATCATTCTTAGTAGAACTTGATATAGTTGAGGTGTACTTTTGAGCTTTACTCGCTGTGCCATAATATTGAGTAATTTCAGAATGAAAACTTTATATTACTTGATAGGTGCTTAAGTAACTAATATAACTTATAATGCAAACGAAACATCACGGCGGAAGGAAGATATAATATCTAAAAAGAATACAAATAAGGAAAAAGTAATTGTACCTGGTTTATTTGTCTATTTTGAAGCTACGAGTAACTTGATTGATAATGATAAACCCTGTATAATTAGTCGTAGAAATTTTTTCCTGAATGAAAATTTTTGCTTGATGCCAGATCTGAAAATTCGTGGTACATAAAATGAGCATTAAGATATTTTTCTTAATCCTAGGAAGAAATTTGTAGTAAGCAGAAGGTGCTTTTGGTTTGAAGTTGGATGAAAATATAGTTTTTGCTTAGTAAGTATATCTTTATGCTGTAACAAAGATTTTTAAATATACCAGTTGTGTATTTCAGAAAACGTGGCATAAATTTTGGTCTGTCAAATGGTTGGAGGCCTCATCTTTTTGTGATACTCCTTTATGCCAAAAATGGTCTTATGCATTGGTATATAAATTGATATGTTTAAGTATCATTTCGTGCGGTTTTAACTTCCTTTTGGCTAAGATCAAGTCTAGCATTATGTATTTTATTGTTTCTCCTGCAAAATTTGATATATTTATCATATAGGGGCTACATAATTATATTTTTGTTCTTTCAGTGTAATATTACTATCATTTGTTGTTTTAGATTTCCGTAGAATAAATAGGCATGATAAAAGATTTAAAAAATGAAATGGTTAATGACTTCTCCACTTCCTCTTCTCTTTTCCTCCCTCTATTTTTCCTTCTACTCCTTTGTCTTTTATTTTTTGAGAAAGTGGCATGTTTATGTGTGTTTGCCTTGGTTGTTTAGTATCGAATTTTATATTTTTTCAATTAATTTAATATTACAATCACAAACATATAAAACTATAAAAATATAAAGAAAACTAAATGCTTTTTATTAAATATTGCAATAGTGACGTTTTCTCAATTTTCGTTCAGTGTTTTAAAAGTTATATTTTCTCTCTTTTCCTTTAATACCTTATTTTGGAAATCCAAAAGTACTCCTAACACAAAAGTAGATAAATAGAATGAAAATGAAGGATAATGCAAAGATATTATAGAAATACAAAACTATGCTTTCTGTTGAATTTTTGTTTATTTATTACTCTTGAAGTTATATCATAGAATTTTTACTATAACTCATGGAAGAACTATTTGTTGTGTTGATTTTTAATTTCGGTTTATATAATATCTCCTTTTTAGATCTTTTGTTTTCAAAATTGAATTGTTCATTAGCGATGGCTTCATTTTGTGGCATGATGTAAGATTATATCATCAAAATATCGCAAATAGCACAACAAGGATGTTCATTCAGGTATATTACCTTAATTAATTATTCAATTTTATTAACACCAATAAAAGAAGATCCTGCAATTTAGACCTTGAAATTAGCCCGATGAAGTTCTTGCAAAGGAGTAAAAGCGAGTCTTGAATATTTTACAAGAAGCAACCAACCTTAGAAGCGCGTTACATCACAATTAATGATGCTATGGTTGAAGAATATAGAGAATATAAAATTAATCAATGAGTAAAGATTAATTTTTTAAGTATAAAAAGTTTAATAATATATTTTCATTCATATCTAGTTTTTTTAAGACCGCGGGCAAATTGACTAGTTAAGTAATTAATAATGGAACATTTTCTTTTTGGTAACATCGATTGCTGTGCAGATAGTAGAAATTATTAATGAATTAACACCCGCGTCATGCTAAGAAATCAACGATAAATTAGTTGTGAGGTAGCGTTGTCATATATAGGTTTCAACTTGTGCAGATTCACCCAAAATATTAAATAGAAATCTCAAAATCAGTAAAAGAATAAGCAAAGAAAACTAAAATAATATCTAGTTGTTAGCATGAGGAGAAAAAAGAAAAAAAATGAAGTGTACCAATACAGTGGGTACACTGCCAAAAGCCAGAACAACATATTCTTTTTTTTCTTAACCATTTGGTATTTATTCCTTCTCTTTCAATTTAGAGGACACATTTTTCTTATTAGTCCGTTTAAAAAAGAATGACACATTTTTACAATTGGAAATAATTCAACTTTAAACTCTTCATTTTACTCATTTTACACTTGATGAGAAGCTTTTATAACTACACAAATGTCATGGCCCCACAAAGCTTTTACCCCTTAAGCTTTTAAAAACACAGGTTTCAAAAATCATTTTTTTTAAAACTTCGTATCGCATCAAACTACCTTATTTAAATTGAAACGGAGGAAGTAGTATTTATTTGCATAACTTAGATTTGAGCTGTGTAGGATCATTTACGGGTCTACTAATTGGCTCGAAACATTTTTTTGCTAAATTCAGAAGAGAAGATTTCTGGTCCTAGGTATTATCTATAGAAGAAATTACACTCTATGTCACTTGGCCCACTATCCTAACAAAATACGGCCCATATTTTTCTTTCTTACCCTGTATGGCCCAGTTCTATACTGTTGAAATTTTTTTTTCACTGATTAGCCCTCGCCGCCCACACTCTTTTTCAGACTTTCTCTCCACCCCACTTTCTCTTTCATTTTCAATCTCTTGCTCTTTCTCTGTCTCTTTCTTTCTCTCTGGCTTAATAGTCGAATTCTTCTTCAGATTTCCTTGCTCCGTTCATTATCTTCCTCTTCCACAAAATAATTTTGTTGAACAATCCACACCGGATCTATCTTTTGTAGTCTTTTTCTTTTCTTTGAACTGGAGTTAGCAGCCAGTGGTTTGGGATGTTTTTCAGCTTCACTTGAGTCCAACCAACTGAGAGGATTGCGATTATAGACGGGCCAGTTGGGGATGGTGACAAGGGCAGTAAAGACAACACCACCAGCATATGTTAACAGCATAGTCTGAAACGATCCCAACGCATAGCCTTTCTTCTTCTTCTTCTCACTTTAAATAACTTCTGAAGGGAGGAAGAATGATGTATATGTTGTATATACATATATATACTTTGTATAATCATGTATAACCATGTATATTTGTGGGTATTCTCATAGTTATACAGAATTATACATGATTATACACAATTATACAAGATTATACATAATTATACATGATTATATTTGTGTGTATAACAATGTATATAAGGTGTTTAATAATGTAAATTTTTATTTTTTCCAGTGAAATAAGAATTTCCCTTGCAAAACTTTAAATTTTACAAAAAAAATATAAAAATAAAATTATAGACTCTAAGGATGAATATATTTTTATTTTTTGCTTCAACTTGCTGATATTGTTTACTATACAGAGGGAAGTAAAAAATAAATAAGAATGAAAATGGAAAAAAGGGTAAAGATAAAAATGAAAGAAAAAAAGTGAAATCTGATTTAGGCGTGATTTTGGGTGTAGTTGATGAAGTTGTGAGTTAGCGCTGAAATTATTTGTGGGCTACCGCATGAAAACTGTATTTGTGAGTTAGGTGGCTGAAAAGTGCTTTCCCCAAGTGTACTTATGTGAAATTATCCCTTATCCATATGGTCTAACACTCAACACGCACGAGATAATGAGTCTTGTTGGATGCGAGTTTGGCATTTCGTGTGTGAAAGAAAATTTGTGATACATTATAGAAAAGCAAAAAAATAAAATATGAAAATAGATTCAAGATTCAACGTCTGACACCAGGGGCGAATACACCTTTTGTAGGGGTGGTCAGTTGATCATCATTCGTCGAAATATTATGAAAAATTACAATATGTATACAAGTAAAATATTGATTTTAGATATATAAACATAAATTGAACACCTTTGTCGGGATTTTTTTTTTTTACTTCTTTTAAGTTTGAACACCCTTGAAAATATTTCTGGCTTCGCCACCGGTCGACACTGACAGTCATGAGGCACGCAGACTACAATTGCACTCTGTGCAAATAATATTTCATTTGCCACAAAAAAATGTTTCTTCTCGATCGGTCTAAACAAGTACTCCGTCTGTCTCAATTTATGTGAAAGTATTTGAATGAGCATGAAGTTTAAGAAACAAATGAAAACTATTGAACTATTGGTCTAATAAAAACGATAAAGATTTGTGTAGTAAGAAAACATCCAATTAAGGGTAAAAGGGAAAATTTAAAGAATTATTACTAAATATAGGGAGCTATTCATTCTTTTTACGTCTGACTAAACAAGAAAAAGTTTACATAAATTGGGAAAGAGTGTCATGGAGGAAGCATATAGTTACCCAATCCAGTCATTCTGATAAAATACAATCAAGTATAGAAAACCATTTCATCTATATAGTTAATTTTCCTGTAATGATCTATGGTATACATGGCACTAGTTGAAAAAATTTAAGAATTACGTCTAACAATTCTCTCTTAATTATACAAAGATTCTGGCTGGCTACTATTTGTTTAATACCCTCACGCCATAATTCTTTCTGATAACTATTCTGTAGCTAAGACTATTCAACAATGTCTAGGACAGTTAAAGATGATGATCTCATTGAAGTGGACTAGAGACCTTATTTATAGTAGAGAATCCTGCCTTGATTGAGTTGGGAACGTGGTAGAGAATTGCATAAGGTGAACGTTAGAGGATTGCCCGGGTAAAATTCTAGAAAGAAATAGGGAAAAAGAGAATCCAGGAGGCCCATGAATATTAAAAAGAAAAGAAAGATAAAGACGATTGCGCCAACTTGATTTAGTATTACCGCCGCAAAGAAGAGCTTCCGAATTTTCATGATAAGAGGGGATCAGAATTTAATAAATTTAAACTTTCTATTTCATATATGTTGCAACTTAGGACTCACCCAAGACTTGGCGCGTCAGTGTGCTACTGAAGGTCCGTCATGTCTGCTTTTGGTAGGGAACGCGTCAGGAACTAAGTTTAGGAATCTTTTGAGTAGGGGAATGCATGTATAACTGATCTTGGGGCAACCACTAAATTATATCAATAATGCACAAAAATTTACAAAGTTTACTTACTTTTGGGACAAACTTCAAATATACTCGCCTTCCCAAAATAAGCAAGCACATAGAGGCCAAGTGTGGAAGAGAACTACTTGCATTCTTCTATTGACTAACAAGAATATATATACACGTCAAGTAGTAAACCTTAATCCTAACAAATATGAGAAACTAGTCCTAACAAATATGGAGAACTAGTCCTAACAAATATGAAAAAGGAAAATTACCCTAGTCCTAAACATACACAAATATATTACACACGCCACATGCCATACACCACGCTTCTTTAGTACCCCCCTCAAGTTGGCGTATGCAGATTACAAATGCCCAACTTGCACAAGAGAGAAACATATTGAGATTTTCCTAAAGCCTTCGTAAAGATATCTGACACTTTCTCATGTGAAGGCACAAAGCTAGTACGAATATTCCAGTTGTCAATCTCGTTTTCATGAATAAAATGGCAGTCTATTTCAATGTATTTGGTTCTTTCATGAAAGGTTGAATTCTTTGCTATGTGCAATGCTGCTTGATTGTCACAATAAAAATGAATAGGGGATGTGCAAGTCACTCCCAAACTAGATAAAATTAACCATTTTACCTTACAGATTGTCATTGTCATTGCCATTACACGATATTCAGCCTTTGCAGATGATCGAGAGACGGTATGTTGCTTCTTAGTCTTACAAGATATGGGTGAGTCACCCAACGAGATAAACCAACACGTGAGCGAGCGTCGAGTCAAGGGACAACCAGCCTAATCCGAGTCACACCATCCATAGAGATGTAGGTCACATTTGTTTCTTAATAAAATACCTTATCCCAGATTCCCTTTCAAGTAGCGGACAACCTGTAAATTTGCATCCCAATGCTCCTCTTTTGGTTGCTGCATGAGCTGAGATCATATATGAACACTGCAAGACAGTTCCGGCCTAGTGAAGTACAGATAAACAAGCCGGGCGATCAAGCAACCATAGTGCTCTAGGTCATCAATCGCCCATCCACCCGCCAATGCTAGCTGATGGTTCTGTTCCAAAGGCTATCCCCAGGCTTAGCACCTAATAACCCAACCTGTGAGATATTATCCAAGGAATATTTTCGTTGGCTCAAGAAGATGTCTTCTGAATTTCTTGAGACTTTCAGCCCCAGAAAATATTTCAATCTACCCAAATCCTTCGTGTGAAAGAATTTGTCAAGATATGTTTTGAACTCGCGGATTGCCTCGGGATCATTGTCGGATATAATCAGATCATTAACATATACAAGGACATTTACTCAAACGTCACCCTTATTCAGAGTAAAAAGAGAGTAATCAAAGTATGGATGCTTGAACCCGTAGTCCTCCAAGGTAGCCGACAACTTAGCAAACCAACACCTCGGCGCTTGCTTTAACTCATAATGGACTTTCGAATTCTACACACTTTTCCTTGATTTGCAACTCGAAACCTAGGAGGTAATTTCATGTACACCTCATCCAGAAGATCCCTATACAGGAAGGCCTTATATGCATTCATTTGGCATAACTCCCAATTCTTTGTCGTTGCTACAACTAAAAATATATGTACTGTCACCTTCTTTCCCATAGGGGTAATGTTTTATTAAAGTCTATCCCCTCTACTCTATGGTTCTCGAGAATAACTAGTCGGGGCCTTGTGTCGCTCAATTGTTCCATCAAAGTTGTACTTTATCGTGTTAACCCACCTACAACTGAGAGACCTTTTATTAGGAGGCAAATACTCTATTACCCATATTTTGTTATTGTCTAGCGCTTGTATTTCTAATCACATTGTTTCTCTCCACTTGCCGTCTTTTATGGCCTTAGACAAATGAGCCGGTTCATGAGCCACAATGATTGCTGCAAGGAAAGCCCTTCGTTGTTCAGCAAATTTATCGCAATTCACATATTGTGTTAAAGGATAAGTCATACTTGAGTGATGTTGTGAAGTAGATGGACTCAATTTATGTACAACATTACTAATATAATCACGCAATTAGACCGGTGTGTGTTTTTGGTGGTGTTCGCATCCTAACTACTCATCCTCCATCATTTCATCTTCCTTAGTTTCAGCCTCCATCTCCTGGTGAAATTTTCCTCTATCTCGGCTTCATGATGATCCTCCACATCAAACTGGTCTTAAAGAGCTCGGACCGATTCACCGCCCCCTCGCTTCAGACTCTTCATCCTCTCTTAGTTCCTCCACCTCATTTTTTATTTTTGTCTTCGCTAGTATTATATGTTTTTAAAGCGAAAGGAAATTCAGTCTCATATAAATCAACATCTCGTGAAATGAGATATTTTTTCCTCTTTAAATCATACACCTTCCAACCCTTCTTTCCATAGGGATATTCCACGAAAACACACTGTGGCTTCTACTTGAATATCTATCACCCTTCCTCCCCAAGCATCGAGCATAACATATTGAGCCAAAAACTCGAAGATGTCCATATTCAGGTACTCGACCATATATAATTCATAAAGTGTCTTTTCACAAGATTAAAGATGGAGTTCGATTAATCAAGTGACAAGCCGTCAAAACACATTTCTCCCCCCCCCCCCAAATTAATTGGCAAGTTACCTTGATAGCGCAAGGTCGGGGCTACATTCAAGATATGAAGATATTTTTTTCCACTCTCCCATTATGTAGGGGTGTTCCGGTACACGAAATTTTAAAAACAATCCCACATTTAGGAAAAATAATTTATCACACATGTAAACTATGTTACATTATCAGTCGTGAAGGTTTTAACTCACTTGTTGGATTGCATGTCTATCATAGCAAAGAAATTCTTCACTGTTTGCACTACTGCCTTCTTATCAATCAATAAAAAAATTCACATAGCATGCAAGAACAACAACAACAACAACAACAACAACCCAGTAAAATCCCACAAGTGGGGTCTGGGGAGGATAGAGTGTACACAGCATGCGAGTAATAACTACAATAGTCAAAAAATATGATGCACCACAAGACAAAGTTGTTCGATAAGATCCCCACAAATCACAATGAATCAACGAAAAAATGCTAGAAGCTCTATGAATCACAATGATTATGCGACTGCACAAAAGTGCTGCGGTCCGCACTCTTCAAATTTTGGTCTTGGAACAACTCTCTGATTATTCAATCTTGCGGACCGCATAATAATGATTGCGGCCGCACTTGATCTCATACGGCCACACATTTTTGGTGCGATCCGCATTGTCTGAGCTGGCTAAAACCTCCTCTCTGAATCTCACTCTACGGCCGCACTAGAATTGTGCGGTGCGCACTGCTAGCCTCTTTTCCTAGTTTTGTCTCTTGTTCACTTTTGACTCCTTTATGAGTTGATTTTGACTCCTTTAGCTCATTTCCCAATACTCCTGCAAGTAAGCAGATTTTGTTAGTTTCCGAGAATACCTTAAAGCATTTTTGAGCTAAAACACAAGTAAGAGAGAGTAAATAAGCGGTCAAAATCCATACTTATCACACACTTCTCTAAATTCCATCTCTGAGATTCAACAACAGATCTATGGCCACAAGGATAATTTTGCTGTCCACGCTTTATTCTGCGCCCCGTAGAAATACTTCTGCGACCTCACTTTTGGTCTACTGCGCCCCTTCTTGAGTTGTGAGCCAGAACACTACTTTTTGAGTTGGGTTTCTTCATTTGAGTCCAAATCTCCAACACTCCAGCAATTTGCACACTTCCATTAGTTTTGGGAACATAAATCAACACTTTCGGACCAAAACAAAAGTAAAAAGGTACTAATAAGTGGTTAAAATCCAGACTTATCAACTCCCCGAAACTTAAGTCTTTGCTTCTCCTCAAGAAAATAGATTAGTTGCCACCTCCTCAGAGTGAAAGGTCACTGTAGCGAGTCAACGGTGAGCTATTCATACTCAGTTGGGACCAATAATTACCCACACTACTCATGCATTATCAACAAGGTGACAAGTCAAGTATCATGCACATATATTTCTAATGTGATATTTCAGCTTCAAGAATTGACTTTACTCATCAAGGACTCTTGTTCTATCATGTAGGTCATGGTGAACTCCAAACTCTTCCTCCTGTACCTTCAATTTGCCAAGCTCACTTCACCAGTTAGCACTAAATCTTAAGATTCATGAAAGGTTCACTCTTCTCTCACAAGAGAATGTCGCAAGTACGGCTTCAAGTATCATAGGCTTGCCTCTCATGTAGATCACCACTAATGTAAGCTCAATCGGTTCGAAATCAAGTAGGACTTCTTTCGGGTTGTAATGAAGGCTTTTGAATTGGGGTAGGATACTATATGTGTCACGACCCAAAATCCACTAAGGGTCGTGGTGGCTCCGGACACTGTTGTCAGGCAAGCCAACTAAAATACTTAATTAGATTCCAATTTTTAACAATTTTGAAACCAAGATTTTCCTTTAAATTTTATAAGTAAAAAGATAACTGCTTCAATTCAAATTAATTACTAAGCAATCAATACAAAATATTTCAAAACCATCCCAGAACCCGATGTCACAAGTGCATGAGCAATTTCTAAGAAATAATATAATACAACAACCGTCCGGAATACAATATTGGACAGGAAATAAATACAGATAACTGAAAGAAACTCTGCTGGCTGCGGGTCAACTCGAGAAGTGCAGCTCACCTAAGTCTCCGTATCAACCATGCTGCTACGCCCAGTAGGCCACTAGAGTTACATATACCTGTGCAACAAAAATGTACAGAAGTGTAGTATGAGTACGAAAATAACGTGTACTCAATGAGTATCCCGTCTAATCTCGAAGAAGTAGAGACGAGATGGTCGACTTCGACACTTACTAGTGGTCCAGTAATGATATATCAAATATACGCTAAATCGTGGATTTTTATGAACATGATTATAATTCGATAGGTTGAAGCAAATAAACAATTCCTCCTTTTATAGGAAACTTCCAAATTCCTTTTTATCATTTATACAATTATTAAGCCGGAAAGAGGCTATAACAACTTTAATAAGTTTCAAGGCAAGCAATACAAGCATTTCGCAAATCATGCCGAGGCGTACGGCCCGCTCCAACAGAAAATAAACTATGCACTGTACAGGGTCGAACAGAGTGAACCATAGATGCATCTATTACCCCGCTCGTGAACTATCCATGCGACGCGGTCAATATGAAATAAACAATCCCCCTGCTTGCGAATCATACGTGCGACGCAAGTTCACATAGAAATACATGCTCAGATAGCCAATTAGGAATTTATCGGGGAATATTTATTCAAATAAAAGCCACTCTCTCTTTTAACAATTTAAGAGAAGAAGTTTAATCCTTTTTGAAATTATTTATTAATTCGATGTGGTTTAAGCAATTCGAGCTGTCAATAAGTTTACAATTAATCCAAGTATAGCATGCTTTTGGGTCCTAGACTACCCGGACAATAGCATAATAGTAGCTACGCATGGACTCTCGTCACCTCGTGCGTACGTAGCCCCCACAAGTAGGAGCACATAACCAATTAATTCACCTATGGGGACAATTCCCTCTTACAAGGTTAGAAAGGAGACTCACCTCGCTCCGAAGCCTATATTCCGATTCAAGAACGCGCCCAAACCTCCACATTCGGAGCCGAACACTCCAAAACTATTCAAATAGGGTAGGAACTAGTCAATACATGCTCAAAAGTTCATATTCTAATTATTAAACCAATTTTCGAACTTTAAATGCAAGGTTCCTAATATTCATTCTCGGGCCCACGCGCCCGAATTCCGAAAATTTTTGAAGAAAATTGTTACCCATAACCTTAGGATCAAGAATATATGATTTTTACTTGATTCCCTAACAATTTTCGTGGTTAAATCTCGTTTATACCAAATTCTAGGTTTTTCATCTAAAACCCTTGATTTTCCTAAATTTTCACATGTTAATCTACCCATAATCTATGTATTTAACTTATGATGTGTAGAAATTACTTACCTCTTTGATGATGATGGAATCCCTCCTCAGATGCTCTCAAAAGTCGCCTAAGGCCAAGTGGGAAATGAGGGAAATGGGCTATGTCTCGGAATAAAAAGCCACAGCTCCAGACGCAGAAGTCGCATTTGCGACTCCAGGCTCGCAATTGCGATGTCGCATTTGTGACAATTGCATCGCAAATGCGAAGCCTAGCCCACCCTGTCCTGGTCGCATTTGCGACAATTTCCTTCGCAATTGCGAAAGTGACAGCCTCGCAAAATCGAATCCCTCGTTCGCAAATGCGAACTTCCCCCTAGAAGCCCAGGCTCGAAAATGCGAACGGGACCTCGCAAATGCGAGGTCGCATTTGCGACCAATGCAACGCAAATGCGATCATACCAGTACCAGCAATCCTATTTCTTAGCAAATCACTCCGAAGCTATCGCGAATCACACCCGAGCCCCCGGGGCTCCAAACCAAACACTTGCACAAGTCTAAAAACATAATACGGACTTGCTCGAAGTCTCAAATCACACCAAACAACGCTAGAACCATGAATCGCGCCCCAATCCAAGCTTAATGAACTTTGAAGTTTCCAACTTCCACTTTCGATGTTTAAACCTATCAAATCATGTCCGATTGACTTCAAAATTTGCACACCAGTCATATTCGACATCACCGACCTACTCCAACTTCCGGAATCGGATTCCAACCCCGATATCAAAAAGTCCACTTCCGGTCAAACTAATCAAAAACCTTCAAATTCTATCTTTAGCTAAAAGGCTCCAAAATGACCTACGGACCTCCGAATTCACTTCCGATCGCGCTCCCAACTACAGAATCACCATACGGAGCTATTCACAGAGTCGGAATTCCAAATGGACATCGATAACACTGAAATGCACTTCAAGCCAAACTTATGAAATTTCTTCCAAAATGCTAACTTCCACAATAGGCGCCAAAACGCTCCCGGGTTATCCAAAACCCGAACCGGGCATACGCCCAAGTCCAAAATCATCATACGAACCTGGTGGAACCTTCAGATCCCGATTCCGAGGTCGTTTACTCAAAAATCCGATCTTAGCTAATTCTTACAACTTAAAGCTTCTGAAATGAGAATTCTTTTTCCGAATCAACTCCGAATTTCCCGAAATTCAATTCCGACCACGCGTACAAGTCATAACACCTGAAATGAAGCTGCTCATGGCCTCAGACTGCTTAACGACGCACTAGGGCTCAAAACGACCGGTCGGGTTGTTACATTCTCTCCCACTTAAACATACGTTCGTCCTCGAACGTGCTGAGAACTACACTAAAGTAGTCTGAAATCACTGTTTAACTCCTCATACACCTTCCCGTGCTACCACAACTCAGTTGAGCATATTAGCTCGATCAATTCTGAAGATATTCCCTTTATTCAAGCAAATATGCCTTAGAGCCTAATTCCAACATCCGAAATTCTATGCCCGACCTATTTCTAACATACGCTCACCATATCAACATCTACACGCAGCACCAAAACACGGCTGCATACCTTAGCTGAATTTACCCCTCGCACCATTTTTTCATGGGACCACAATAACATTCTCTGATCAATTTAGTCGAAATTCCATGACTCTGATGCTCACAACGCACCTCATGATATGCATAGCTCTTACTCTAACTCTTACAATACCGCCACGACGGAAGATAGGCATAGAATTTCATAACCAATTGCTGAATCAACAAATCATTGGGTCTATACTCCTGACAAGAACCCTCACCTCATTTTGAACCGATTAATGGTCTTGGTTCCTTAATATACTTCATATACTCAGATTACAGTGATCTCGAGTTCAATGATCTCGTCTCACCCAGTACGAACTGCTCAGGCAATAAGCCACCCCGACATGACCAAAAGTCCCATATGATGCTACAATGTGCCAATAGGCTACCATATCGAACGCGATATAAAGGAAAGCAAACTTTGAGAAGGAAATTCAACTACACCGCTCGCGAATCATACATGCGACGCGGGCACACAGCTAATATAAGCTTTCCTCATAAAATAGGAAACAAAACACATAAAAACAGATACGGGGAACTGTACTCAGCTTTACACTGTTGCGGCGCGCAACTCGATCCGAACAACATAACCATGGCGGCGTGCCACCCGATCCACCCATAAAACTCGCATAAGGAGATATGCACCGAGCTAGATTGCTCATTTCAATAATATACCGAATATTGGTCACAAGCACACTAAGTGCATAATTCCATCCCTGGGGAGACATATAGCGCCAGAAGCCACAAAACTCAAGCACAACTGAGGTGCGATATACGATTTGAAATCTCAAAAGCCATCTTGCTCATATAACATCATCTCTACGCGGATCCTCAACACATAAGCAATTTCTCAAGCCGCCTCCCAACTCGCACGGCGCAACGTATCACTACATGAAATATCCAACAACAAAATAACACCCTGACTACTCCTCCATAAGGAGCGCATTACTAAATTGAACACGTTTGGCCTGATATAGAGCCCATATTCACATTTGAATCCATCCACCGACCTCAAGCCGATTCTGATCGCACTGAACTAGTCTAATTACCTTTCAAAGGTCCATAATAACTCCTCTTCCGCTCATAACACATAAGAACATCCATCATACTCGGAGAAATCATCCGCAGTCCACCACTCAATAGATTGAGTGCCCTCCAGGCATATATTCTCAAATCAACGATATTATCGCAACCTTCATACTTGGCTTAAGTCTTTAATCAATCAAGTGACTACCTGCCACACTCATACAATCTTCTGATGAGACACACTCCCACAACCTACCATAACAAATAACTGGGTCGTACCTCCAAACCACCGGCCGCACTAACACTGAAAAGCAATTAAGAATCATTAACCAGGATGCAAAGCCCTTTTTACAAAACACCGATCTCAGGTGACGCTCAAGACAATACCAACTTACCTTAAACATCGAAACTTCTTTCCTGCTCATCCGAGCTCGTGACATCCTTGTCAACACCGAACTGCTACCTTGATCTTCACTTCAAATTCCATACCACTCACTACACCCAACATGCCGATATACGATAGAACTCGTATTTCATCGTAGCTTCGGAACCACTGTTAGATTAACAGTTCATCATATAAAACTTTCCACTTAACTCACTTCAGGAGGACCATAGAAACATACAGGTGGATTCTCATGACCGTGGAAATATGCAAATCTTTAAGTAGTGGTCTAAGCCACCATAGCCCTTTCGGGATCCGCCTACACATAACAGGCTATAACACTAGAGTACTTTCTGAATATCACCAACTACGGCGGCCGACAAGCCTCGCACGCACCGCCACATTTCACTAGCGTAACTCGATCACGCTGAAAGAACTACTCACTACCAGCAACACGCCAATTTGACTATGGCTACCCAATCCCTCTTCTTCCAATTTATCCTTAATTGCCATAGAAACAATGATAACTCCATTCAACACTTAACACACTCCATCCACACTCATCCCGAGTGACCCTGAATCACGAGTCCATGAGACTCACGAGTCCATGCTGTCTCAAATCCCACGAACCATTTTGTACCTCCCAATTCCTACATCGCAAGCCAAAACATCATAGAACATTCCGTGCCTCTACTCATAGGCTGTTATTGATCGCTGCCAACTCCACGCTACTATAAAGTTAGAAGAGAGGGTCCAATAGCTTTTACCCGATATGAGGGTCGGCATCGAATTCCTTAGAGAGCTAGAAATTGGAGCTGGGTATCTATCTAGACTAGAATCGCGTGTATGCTTTTAATTGATCTTCTTATCATTTTTGGGTTTTTCAATTATAAACTACTGATATCAAACTACTAGTTGAATCTAAATTATGCTACGAACTAATTGCTAAAGTTGTATCTAGTGGGAAGAAGGCACTAGGTTCATGGTATCACCTAGGTGGCTAATTGACGGGTAGATGTTACTAAGGTTCGATTGACATGATTGGGGCTTATGCTATAACCGTTGCACAATTTTACCCACTCTCACACCTCTCGGTAGAGAGAGTGATTTTGCCTAATTGACTCTCTCGAGACCAAGTGGGTAGGAAAATTAGATCAAGCAACTAAGGTTCAAGTAGGGTGATTACTCTCTCGAGGTTTAACCCGTTAATTGGGACTATCATTTCTCATGAGTCCATCCCAATTCCTTGTTGGGTCAATCTTGGAGACTTAGACTCTCTTTCTCAAGAAGAGTCAAATCCACAAAACACAAATCAGTGTTTGCAACCACCAATTTATAGATTAAAATATAAAATCAACCCAAATAGCAAACACCCATAGTCAACCTAACCCTAGATGGCAACACCCATCAATTACCCACACTAGGGTTGAGCCACAACCCTAGCTAATAGGTTTAGCTACACATGCTTGAAAGAGAAAACGAAGAAATAGGTTATGAACAAGACATGATAACTAAATACTAAATTAAATTGCAAGAATCTATTGCTAATTTAACGCTAAGATGCCAAAAATGGCTGCAAAAGTTGTTCTCACGAGCGCAGTTGTGTTCTGAAGATAACAGATGACCTAAAAAAGGTAAAATGTTCTATTTATACTAAGCTGGAAAAATTGGACAAAAATGCCCCTACGGGGTCAATGCGGGCCGCACAAAATGGACCGCGGCCGCACAAAATGGACCGCGGCCGCACAAGGTTCTTGAAATTCAAAATTTAGCTCTCTGAAGTTGGGCTCTGCGGACTGCATAAAATGGACCGTGGCCGCAGAGGAAGCTGGCGCGGTCCGCGCAAAGACGACCGCGGACCGCATGGGTGTGGACTCTGAAAGCTTCAACTCTCTGAATCTCTATTCCACGGACCGCACAAAATTGACGTGCGGCCGCGGAGCCTTCACCGCGGACCGCGAGATATGTACCGCGACCGCATTGCCCTTAAGCCCGGTTTGCCAACTCTCTGAATCTCCTAGTGCGGCCGCATACCAATTTGCGTGGTCCGCACTAGGCCTTCTTTCCTTAGATTTCTTGGTCTTTGATCCTGAACAGGTTTCACTCATTTTTGAGCCGATCTTTGATACTTCGTCACTTTGTCGATCAAACTTGCGGTCAAGCACACTTATGAGCCTTTTGGGATTAGTTTATAACCAAAGTGTAAGCAAGAAGGAGTATAAAACATGGCAAAATCCCTAGTTATCAACTCCCCCAAACTTAAGCTTTTGCTTGTTCTCAAGCAAACAAAATAAAACCCACCCCTTAAGGGAAAATCCAATTATTTTCAGCTATCGTAAAGTATCCTCAACAAGCATCAATTGGGACTAACAATTGCCCTCAATACGAATGAATCATTAACACATTTAACTTTTGAAACACCATGGATTAAGTGTGACACAAGAGCATCAAGAGTTCACTCACTACCTCAAAGAACTCTCTCAATTACTTAGGTCATTGTGGAACCCAAACTCACATATCCTCAACTCTCCTTAAGCAAACCTCACCTTTTAGAATATGGACACAAAAATCGAGGTTAATGGGAATTCACTCATCTCTCTCAAGAAAAAGGTCACAAGTCCGGCTCTAGGTACCATATGCTTGACCCTCATGTAAGTATCCACTAATGCAAGCGTCATTCAACTCAAGATCATATAGGGCTTTTGTGGAGTCAATGTGAAGGCTTTTGGGTAAGGGTAGGACATGTTTTTGTTCAAGTGGGTTCAATCTTCCCTTAAGCACTTCTTTTGATTCATTTGGCACAAATCTCTTGACTCTTTGAGTCATTTCACTTCTTTCTAAGGGGTTAGAGAGACACATTGTCACTCTTTCTTATGCATTTCAATTCTTTTTTCCTTTTTTAGCTTTCCACGCCTGTCTTTCTTTGCTTTTCTTGAATCCCGTTTTATTCTTTTTCACATTGAGCATTATTTTTGTCTTTTGCTTTTCTTTCTTTTTCATTGCCTTTCCTTTTTCTTCATTTTTGTGCCTTATACAAACTTTGTTGTCATCTTCGTCTCTCCCCCCAAACTTTACACTTTGCCATGTGCTCAAGGAAAGAAATGGGTGCCAAGAGAAGGTATATTTTGAGAACGGGTATAGGCTTGTAACATGGTTTTTTGAAAGAAGAAGGTTTAAGGCTCAAAAGGGTTAACTAGGGAATCATATCTTTGGTAGGCTTATGGAATTGTTCAAAATGTCATTTGGATCAAGGAGAGCCTATAATCACTTCTCAAGTCAAATTTCACTTAAGATTTCGCCTCAACAGACATTCAGGGCAAGTTCTAGACCAATGGCACGGGACTTGGACTAGCAATTCGATTTCTCACCACACAAGCTAAGGGATTGCTAAAGACATCGAGTCGGGGGCCCACAACAACCTTAGACATGATTTGAGCACACAATGGTCCCGAAAGAACCACTTGATGGATATTGGCCAACGCAAGAGTCTCAAGGCCACGACTTTCACCATCCTAAACACAACATTTTTGTCTTTGACCATGGGATCAAAGGCAAATGTGCTAGGCCCAAGTGAAGCTTTTCTTGAGGTACCCTTAACTACAACTACCAAAAACAAAAACAAAAACAGACTCAAACCCTTAAGAAGGTTGTCACGCCATCTATTATTGGGAAGAGCCACCCGGTTCACGCAATACTCCTCCTTTGGAAAGAACCGTGGCATTAAGAAAACTAAAGGCTTATTAAAAGCGTCAAAACAAAACAAAAAGCTACGAGCCTATATAAGCAGCTAAAAACGAATTTTTTTTCGAAAAAATAGAAAATAGAATAAATATGTACAAACGGGGAATGAATATACAACGGGGGATGAATATATACAATAACGTAACTTTATATACATACCAAAAGGAAGATAAAAAGTACGATGAAAGTAACTAAATGTAAAGTTATATACAGACCAAATACCAAAAACAAGAAAGCATAAAATAGTATCAATATTTACAGTCATCCAAAAATGAAGGGCGCACCCCCTCGAATAAAAGCTGGCATTGTCCCCAATGCCAACTAGTCTATATAAGCGTCAAAAAGAGAGAAAAAGGATATAGATGACTCCCTAAGCCTCGCCCATCTGCATAGGAACATGAGTGGTCCCTGGGTCCTCGATATGCTCGGGAACCTCAGACTGGTTCCCGGTCTTCTGCTGCGCAGCTGCTGGGACCTGGGACTGGACCTGGACCAGCTGTGGATCTGGTACATCTTGTGGCTGACTGGAGGAAGCCTCCGGTGGGTCTGCTAATAGGATGATGGCATCATCTACTCTCGGGATAGTCCTCTTCCTCTTAAGAGGCCTCTGTGACTGCTCCGAAACTGTGGTTGCTGCTGGGACTGCTGCTGAAGCTGGGTCCTCAAATAATAAATCTAAAGGCAGCGGGTCTGCCTTCAGTCTCTCTACATCCGCCTTGAGCTCCTTCACGGACTCCCTGGAAGCCTGTGTCTTACGTAGCTTCTTGTGCTCCTTGGCAAGCTCTTTGAGAGCCTTGCCATGTGACGCCACTGCCTTCACCAACTCGGCTTGGGTGCTAAGGATCTTCTCCTGGTTATCAAGCAACTTCTTCAAAGCATCCTCTATAGACTGTGGGACCTGAACTGGCAGAGGAGCCGACTGAGCTGCAATGGTGGAGGTCAAACAACTTGGATGAAGCAGTAAACATCCAGTTGTTCAGGCTCTGAAGTGTCTGGTGCAGTCTGTGGGCAGTGATAGGATGGGCCCAGGAAGATGGAATCTCCGGGCCAGCTGAGGTGGAAGGACAAGGAGGCAAATCTGCAGTAGTGGAAGGTCCGAGAGGCATGACAGCAGCTGTGGAGGCAGGCTTAGTGGAGGCCTCTACCTCAACTGGCTCTTCAGACTGGCCAGTTGGGGCAGAAGTAGGGGGCTTGTAGTTCTTGTCCTTTGGGTTGTCTGGCCCCCTCAAACTGTACCACGAGAATAGAGCAACCGGTTCGGCCTTGACATCATACAACTTCTTTTCCACTTCTAAATCCCGAAAATACATAGAGAGAGTGTTGGGGAAAGGGTAGTTTCGGTTAGCTTTCGCACCTATAAGAGAGATGATGCGGGACATCACATTCCCCACATTGATGGGGTATCCCGCCATGATCGATGCAACCAACACAGCTCGATGAATAGGAAGAGTCTGGTCATGTGTGGTAGGGTCCAACCTGCTGCAAACGAAGGTTTCCCAACCCTTAGCTTCAAAGTTCAGAGTCCCCCTCCGAATTTTTACCCCCACACTCAACCATTCAGGAAAGGTACATGGGATTGCCAAGTACTGGGCTAACAATGGACGGCTCCCCTCACCCATCTCTAACTTTGCCAAGTATAGAGTCTCGTCTTCTTCGTTGAAGCCCAAATATTCATTCAGAGACTGCCCGTTGAACAACACCTTTTTGTTCCGAATCTCGGTCACTTTGGAACCCTTGACGATGTGGGCCACATTACAATAGAATTCCCTAACCATATGTTCATTTGCATCAATACACTCTTCCATAAAAAATTCCTAGCCCACTCTAGTTCTAAATTCCCTCTGCACGTTAGGGTTGAGGAAGTAGATCTTTGTCATTAAAGCTCCTCTCCGGTATCAAATGCCTCACCGGCCACCACTCCCTAAACTTATGATATGCAACATGGATTACAAATCTATCCTCCCACTCCTCAGGTTTCCTAGTTCGAGCAACGCCTCCGACTTGAGGATCACCACCTTCAGCACCCTGTACCTCCTCTTCATCTCCGCCTGCACTCTCCCCAGATAATGAAGCTGTGGGGGAGGTGGAGTCGTCTCCACTACCTGCTTCCGACCCCTCAGAAGAATCAGAAACTACATTCACTAGCCTCCGAATAGTGGGTGATGCTGGAGGGGTATCAGTTAGTTGAAAGTGGGTGGTGATGTGAGTTGGGACTGAGTCTGTGGAGATGTCATGGGATGGCATATACTCACTCCCGGAAGAATGGGAAGTAGCTTTATCTGCATCTTTTATCAACTTACGGGTCTTTTTGATATTTTCCCGAGCTTGGGGAGTGAGTTTTACCACTCTGTTTCCTTTGCCTCTTCGGGAGGAATCACCTGTCCCGGGTTGTTTTGTTCCTTTGCCTCCTTGTTGTCTAACCATTATCTGCAAACACACACATCTAGCTTTGTTAGTCTAAGCACAGGCAGTGAAACAGATGCAGAATGAATTGCAGAATAGAAGTTTAGCAATTGCAGAAACAATTGCTGGAACAGGCCAGTGCGAACCGCACAAAATGGCAGTGCGGCCGCACTGAAGCCACCGCGGACCGCACAGAAATGACCGCGGTCCGCACAGGTTTAAAGCCCCTAAAATTAGCTCTCTGAACCTCACCACCCCGGCCCGTACAAAATTGCATCGCGGCCGTGGTGGGTCAGCGAGGACCGCACAAAGTGCAATGCGACCGTGCTGGCACAGAACATTTCTCAGAACAGAAGCACCGCGGACCGCACAAAAGTGACCGCGGTCCGCGAGGGGTGCTGATTTAGGGCACTGAGTTAGGGTTTAAGTTTTTGTTGCAATTTAGTTCAATTCAGCACCTACTTTGTCCCTACTCAATTTCCCACTCATTATGCACATCAATCACACAAAGACTAGTATTTAAAACTAACCTAAGCTAATCAAATAGAGAAAAATAAGAAAAAGAAGAAGCTCTGGGCTACTGGTCATGAAAATAAAATGAAGCTATAAAATTAAACAAAGAAAAATGGATGAAATGTTACCAGATGTGAAGATGGAATGCAAGTGTTCAATCTAAGCAAAGAGTTACGTGAAAAAGAGAGAATGAACAGTAACTTTTTAGGTCTCCGAGTGATTAGGGTTCGAAAAGGGTAAAAGGAGACCCTTGAGGTCTATTTATAGAAAAAGGGTGTGGGACCCAGTCTTACCCACCAGCGCGGCCGCAGAAAATGGACCGCGGACGGCGCTAGGTTTGTTCAGCAGAAGTCTGTGAAGGCAACCTCCGCGGTCCGCACAAAAGTGTCCGCGGCCGCGGAGGTCCACCGCGGTCCGCACAAAATGGAATGCGGCCGTGGTGGCAAACTTCAGAGAGTCATCATTTCTTGCTCACACCAGTGCGGACAACACAAAATGGACGTGCGGCCGCACTGGAAACTTCAGAGACCTAGCAATTTTGCACTTGTGCCCTGCACTGCATCAACTCAATCCCTGCAACATCTCACAACCAATTAGCTCAAAAATCAATCCTAACTACCAAGAAAATCAAAGAAAATAAAAAGAAAAAGACATGGGTTGCCTCCCAAGAAGCGCCTGATTTTACATCGCGGCACGACGTATGTTACCGTCACATCACTTCAAATCAAGAAGCGCCACCACGTGGCTCTCATCAAGCTCTCCAAGAAGCAATAAAAAGCACGCCCAGCAAGTTGGTTTAGCATCCGATCAATGAATGGCAAGGGATAATAATCCTTGCAGGGCACTCTGTTCAATTGTCCATAGTCTATGCAACCCTGCCAACCTGTGACTGTTCTTGTAGGAATCAACACATTATAAGGATATGTCACCATTGCATGCACTGCTTCATTTAATCTTCTTTGATGCTCCAAGAAAGGCGTTACATCATCCTCCAAGATAATTTCAGGCTTAAAGATTGTGGGGATGAGGTGTGGAAGAAGTGGTTTTAACTCCAACACTGGTGGCTCCTCAAGTGTTGGCTTTGTTGGTGGGTTTGGAGGAGTTTCCCGGTTTGCAAAAGTTTCCCGGTTTTCGAGATCCAAAGACATTTTACTGGGCTCACAAGATTCCATATCATGTAAAGCAACTATGCACTTCACTCTACTTGCATCATAGTTGACATCCCGATTTAGAGGCACGGCCACAAGGGGGTCTTCAACATTAATCATAGAACTTGTATCATCCATTATCACTGCTGTGACAATGTCCACAAATGAGCACACCTCGGTGCTATTAGGTTGCTTCATGGATTTGCAAACAGGGAAGACGACTTTCTCATCTCCAACGCGGAAAGTCAACTCACCCGCTTCAACATCAACCAATGCCTTCCGCGTTGCTAGGAAAGGTCTCCCAAGAATAATTGGGACTTCAAAGTCCACTTCACAATCCAATATGACAAAGTCGGCCGGCAATATGAATTTGTCTACCCGGACAACTACGTCATCAATTATACCCAAAGGCCGCTTCATCGACCGATCCGCCATTTGAAGTCTCATTGAAGTTGGCCTAGGTTGCCCAATTCCCAATGTCTTGAAGACCGAATAAGGCATCAAATTTATGCTAGCCCCCAAATCACAAAGGGCCTTGGCAAAATCCGCACTACCGATAGTGCAAGGGATAGTAAAAGCTCCGGGCTCTTCAAGTTTTGGGGCCATAGAATGCACGATAGCACTAACTTGATGAGTCATCTTTATTGATTCACAATCCATTGACCGCTTTTTCGTCACCAAATATTTCATGAACTTTGCATAGTCGGACATTTGTTCAAGGGCTTCCACAAATGGCACATTTATGGATAAGCTCTTCATCATATCAATGAACTTTTTGAATTGATTATCATTTCTTTGTTTTGCAAGCCTTTGAGGATAAGGCGGAGGTGGCCTGGGTAAAGGTGCCTTGTCTTTGGGCACCACCGGCTCGGGCATGTCAATCACGTGTTCCCTAGACGGGTTCACGACATCTTGAGTTTCCACCTCGGCCTCATCAATATCTATCCTCACTTCATTGTTCACATTGTTCTCAACCACATCTTCAACAATCAAAGGACTCACATCTTCTTGGAACCCAACATCATCATCCACAACTTGATTTTCTTTCGAGGCATTCACATCACCGCCTCTCCCGCTTCTCGTTGTAACCGCCATCACCATGATTGTTCCCACCCTTTGGGTTCACTACCGTATCACTTGGTAGAGCACCCTTAGGGCGAGAATTTAACGATTGAGAGAGTTGGCCTATTTGCACCTCCAAATTCCGAATAGAGGTATTGTGGGAAGCCAATTGAGCATTGGAATCTTGGTTCTTCTTCATCATTTGTTCGAACATTACTTCAATTCTTCCCATATCATTGCCCGAAGAACTAGACCCTTGAGATTGAAACGGAGGTGGATTGTTCGGTTGTTGATACATTGGGGGCCTTTGGAAACCTTGCACCCGATTGCCTTGATTTCCATTGTTATTCCACCTGCCTTGACCATTGTTGTTATTCCGATTGTTGTTGTTATTCCCATTCCAATTCCCTTGGTTGCCCGAATCGTTGTTCCCCCAATTACCGCCTTGGTTGTTGTTGTTCCAATTACCACCACCTTGTTGATTGCCGTAATTTCCTTGGGGTCGCCATTGTTGGTTTGAAGAGTTGCCTCGACTTCCTTGATAATTATTGACATATGAACCTCTTCGCTTTGCTCATCATAACACTCATTTGAAAAACCACTACCATCATTGTTGTCATACTGTTCACAATTCCCTTGAGATTGTTGCCCTCTTTGCCTCCTTTTAAGCATATTCACTCCCACCATGGCGTTGACTTGACGAGGATTTTGGACTTGTTGCAATTGCGCCTTCGCCAATTGATTCATAGTAGTAGTGAGCTCGGCAATAGCTTGACCGTGATCATGCAATTCCTTGTGCAAATGGATGACAGTGGGGTCACCTTGGGGCACATTCGCTCTACTTTGCCATGCCAAAGAAGTGTCGGCCATTTCATCCAACATATCACAAGCTTCATTGTAGGGGAGCTTCATAAAGTTAACTCCGGCCAATTGGTTCACAATGCATTGATTAGTGGTGTTGATTCCCCGATAGAAGGTTTGTTGGATCATATTCTCCGTCATATCATTATAGGGGCATTCCTTCACCATTTTTCTAAACCGCTCCCAAATCTCATGTAAAGTTTCCGTGGGTTCTTGCTTGAAAGCCAATATCTCATCTCGAAGTGCCGCCATATGCCTGGGCGAGAAAAGTTTAGCAATAAATTTATCCGCCAACACATCCCAAGTTGTGATGGAATGATTGGGGAGTCTCTCTAACCAATCCAATGCCTTTCCCCGAAGTGAGAATGGAAAAAGTCTCAACCTAAGAGCATCTTCGGACACATTCGCATGTTTGCTACCCCAACATGTATCCACGAACCCTTTTAGATATTTGTAGGCATTTTGATCCGCAACTCCCGTGAAATACCCGCGCTGCTCAAGTAAGGTCAACATCACATTAGTTATCTGAAAATTGCCCGCTCGGATTCTGGGTGGGACAATAGCACTTGCATATCCTTGGTTCGGTAGCACCCGAGGAACCGCTCTTGGAGGTGGCGGAGGAGGGTCTGGAACGTTGTCATTAGCATTGGCCTGGCGGCCTCGTCGTGGTCCAGGAGGTACAAGAGGCACCTCATCGTCTCCAATATCCTCAACCTCCTCCCCCGCAAGCACATTTCCAAGAGGGTCGTTTGCATTTAAAGCCATTTTGGTACATGTAGTAATCACACACACAAATTAGTAACAAAGAAGGAAAGAAGAACAACACACAAATCTAACTAAATAGATAGCCAAAACCGTTAGCTCCCCGGCAACGGCGCCAAAAAGTGATCGCTGCCAACTCCACGCTACTATAAAGTAGGAAGAGAGGGTCGCAATAGCTTTTACCCGATATGAGGGTCGGGATCGAATTCTTCAGAGAGCTAGAAATTGGAGCCGGGTATCTATCTAGACTAGAATCGCGTGTATGCTCTTAATTGATCTTCTTATCATTTTTGGGTTTTTCAATTATAAACTACTGATATCAAACTACTAGTTGAATCTAAATTATGCTACGAACTAATTGCTAAAGTTGTATCTAGTGGGAAGAAGGCACTAGGGTCATGGCATCACCTAGGTGGCTAATTGACGGGTAGATGTTACTAAGGTTCGATTGACATGATTGAGGCTTATGCTATAACCGTTGCACAATTTTACCCACTCTCACACCTCACGGTAGAGAGAGTGATTTTGCCCAATTGACTCTCCCGAGACCAAGTACGTAGGCAAATTAGATCAAGCAACTAAGGTTCAAGTAGGGTGATTACTCTCTCGAGGTTTAACCCGTTAATTGGGACTATCATTTCTCATGAGTCCATCCCAATTCCTTGTTGGGTCAATCTTGGAGACATAGACTCTCTTTCTTAAGAAGATTCAAATCCACAAAACACAAATCAGTGTTTGCTACCACCAATTTATAGATTAAAACATAAAATCAACCCAAATAGCAAACACCCATAGTCAACCTAACCCTAGATGGCAACACCCATCAATTACCCACACTAGGGTTGAGCCACAACCCTAGCTAATGGGCTTAGATACACATGGTTGAAAGAGAAAATGAAGAAATAGGTGAAGAACAAGACATGATAACTAAATACTAAATTAAATTGCAAGAATCTATTGTTAATTTAACGCTAAGATGCCAAAAATGGCTACAAAAGTTGTTCTCACGAGCGCAGTTGTGTTCTGAAGATAACAGATGACCTAAAAAAGGTAAAAATGTTCTATTTATACTAAGCTGGAAAAACTGGACAATAATGCCCCTGCGGGGTCAGTGCGGGCTGCACAAAATGGACCGCGGCTGCACAAGGCTCTTGAAATTCAAAATTTAGCTCTCTGAAGTTGGGCTCCGCGGACCGCGTAAAATAGACCGCGGCCACGGAAGAAGCTGGCATGGTCCGCACAAAGACGACCGCGGACCGCATGGGTGTGGACTCTGAAAGCGTCAACTCTCTGAATCTCTATTCCGCGGACCGCACAAAATTGACGTGCGGCCGCGGAGCCTTCACCGCGGACCGCAAGATATGTACCGTGACCGCATTGCCCTTAAGCCCAGTTTTCCAACTCTCTGAATCTCCTAGTGCGGCCGCATACCAATTTGCGCGGTCCGAACTAGGCCTTCTTTTCTTATATCTCTTGGTCTTTGATAATTGAACAGGTTTCACTCCTTTTTGAGCCGATCGTTGACATTTCGTCACTTTGTCGATCAAACCTGCAGTCAAGCACACTTATGAGCCTTTTAGGATTATTTTATAACAATTTATAACCAAAGTGTAAGCAAGAAGGAGTATAAAACATGGCAAAATCCCTAGTTATCAGCTATCAAGTTTGATTCTTAACCGTACTGATAGGCTCGAATCATTAGGCATCATACTTTAACTTTTGAATTCACTAGGACCGTTGTTGAGAGCCACCCACTCTGACTTGGCCCCGAATATAATCAACTCCATGAGTCTTCTATCACATGAATACCCTCTTGGTGGAGCACCTGGCAGAATCACTTCCCTTGGACCTCGCATCTATACGAAACACAAATCCTGAATCCTTTCCAAATCTGAACACAAGCCAATAAGACCAACCATAGCACACCTTTAACAATCCCTCTGCTCAAATTCCCACCTAAGCTCTTTTCTCATGGCTGAAATAACTCATCAACATGCTAATAACCAGAAACTTCGCAAGTAGTTAACCATGCAACCCAATCATAGGCAGTGGGGCTCTCCCACTTAGCTCAAAGCCACTATTACACAACTCTGGAGTTCATCAGGATTCTTAATCTCTTATTGACATAACCTTGCGCAATCAATCGCCAACATTCTCGATATTTTACTGTAGAAACCCCCTTTTTATACTCTGAATCATCAACAACATTCGCACGACCGTTCCCTTCGCTGTATAACCAATAGAATTCTTCGCAGAAGCCTCGCCAACCACGCGACCGCTAACCTGCTAACAGGAATAACCCACCTGTAGAAATCTGATGTTCTAAACGTCAATACCACACAGGAGGGGGGGTGATTTGTGTGGTACCTAATTTTCGCTCTAGAAGAACCTGGTTCTTCTAGGTGTACTTACTACTACTGTTTGCGGAATTAAGAGTACGTAAAATAAAGAACACATAGATTTTTACGTGGAAAACACCTGGCTCAAAAGGTAAAAAAAACCACGACCTACTACTCAGTAGGATTTTCCCAAACTTCCACTAAAATCACTGAGCCAAAACAGCATTTACAAAACTCTTGTAAACCTAAGGATTAAACTCTAATCCCAGTGTGGCACACAACATCAACTGTTGCGACACC
>NC_031996.1:19741566-19839233 GCF_001879085.1 Nicotiana attenuata | reverse complement strand
GTCAACACAAACTGTGACACACTTATTAAGCTATATTTCAAGCCATCTATCAGGTAGACATTCTCTATGGAATGAGAATCTGTTTTGCCTACCTTTCCAACCCTAATGATCTCACCTTTCTTTCCATTACCAATGGAGACATTACCTCCTTTTCAGTCCTCAAGTGAAAGGAACTGGTCCTTGTCCCCAGTCATATGTTTTGAGCAGCCACTATCCATATACCATATTTGGCTCCTCCCTTTCACTTGGACTTGCAAAAGGAAATCATGGGTTAGTCTTAGGAACCCAAACTAGTTTGGGTCCCTTTCTATAAGCAAAAGGGTGAATCAAGTTCCTTCTTGCCCATCCAGGCAGCTTGCCTTTTTCTTGAACAAAGGCTTTGTTCTTTTGACTGGCCTTTACTTTTGCATTACATTCATTTTTGTAATGACCAGTCTTGCAACAGTGTATGCATATTTTATTTTCAGGAAGTGTGAGGTACTTGCTTTTAGGGTCCCATTTTGGTGCTTGAGTCCCATAGCCAAGTCTCTCTTGTTGCTACTGTGATGCTCTTGCAACCAAGAGAGTGCATCAGAAGCCTTGTTCCACTTGCAAGTTCTGTCTAGTTCATGTTTCACCTTTTCTAGATCTTCCTTTAAGACTTTGATGAATTCATCTTTCTTATACAATTCATCTTTCATTTTTCCCAAATTTTCTTCTAGAGTGAGATATGTGTGATCAGCTTTCTTCTTTCCTGTTCCTAGTTTCAGTTTTAAGTTTTCAGACCTAAGTTCTAGGACACTGTTGTCAAGTTCAAGAACCTGGTTCTTCAACTCAGCATTTTTGTTATCACTCTCATTTGCCCTAGACTCTAGACTTTTGCATTTAGCTTTTAGGATCACACATTCCCTAGACAGAACTTCCTTCTCATTGTTAATTATTTCAGACTCATCAATGAAGTCTAGTAATAGCTCAGCCAACCTTTCTTTAGACAGGAATTTAATCTTGTCTTTGAGATGAAGAATACTTACCTCTTGTTCATCATCTGATTCTCCGATGGCCATCAGTGCTTGTTCTTCTTCATCTTCATCTTCTGAGTCTTCATCTGAGGTTTCTCCCCAAGCAGCAACCATAGCCTTGGTTGAACCTTTGTTTCTTTTTGGTTGAACATGTTCCTTCTTCCTATTCCTTC
Source organism: Nicotiana attenuata (assembly GCF_001879085.1). Lineage (NCBI taxonomy): Eukaryota > Viridiplantae > Streptophyta > Magnoliopsida > Solanales > Solanaceae > Nicotiana > Nicotiana attenuata. The sequence continues at coordinate 19,838,062 of NC_031996.1, read as the reverse complement.
GTTCAGCTCTTTCTTTCTTCCAATCAATTTCCCATTGAGGGCAGTTCTTGATCATGTGATCAGTCTTACCACACTTGTAGCAACCCTCATTGGCCTGTTTCTCAGGAGCTCTTGTCTTGTTGAAGGTTGTACCTCTTGAAGAACCCTTTCCTCTCATCAGGTACTTTTTGAAATCTTTAGTGATCATATCCATCTCATCATCTTCCAGATTCGAACCTTCAGCAATTCTGAGAGCTAAGCTTCTCTCCTTCTTTGGGGGGTATCCATCTTCATGGTTTTCCTTCTCATTTCATAAGCAGTCAGATTTTCAATCAGTTCATCCAGTCTGAGAGTAGCAATATTCTTGGATTCCTGAATAGCAGTGATTTTGTTTTCCCATGTGACTGACAGAACCCTTGTCAGAATTTTCTCAACCTTGTCTTCTTCAAGAATAAGCCTTCCAAGAGACTTAAGTTCATTTGTCAGTGTAGTGAACCTAGTATACATCTCCTGGATAGTTTCTCCTTCCTTCATAGTAAAATTCTCATATTGAGAATACAGCAGTGTTCCTCTTGATCTTTTCACTTGAGGTGTTCCTTCATGGGCCACTTGCAACGTGTCCCATATCTCCTTAGCAGTAGTACAACTTTGGATCCTACTGTACTCATCTGGACCTAGTCCACACACAAGCCATTTCGTGGCCTTAGCATTTTTCTCCCACTTCCTCAGGTCTTCAGCAGTACAGTCAGCCCTTGTCTTTGGCACATCAACTCCTTCAGCATTCTTCTTCGTGGTTGCTAGGGGACCATCAGTGACTGTGTCCCAGAGTTCATAGTCTTCCCCTATGATGTGATCTCTCATCCTGTTCTTCCACCAAGAATAATACTGACCATTGAAAAGTGGAGGCCTAGTAGTGGATTGGCTTTCCCATTTCCCAGGAGGTGCACTCATGTTGATCTTCTCCTAAGGTGTTAGCCTCTTCAAGGATAACCTGCTCTGATACCAATTGATGTTCTAAACGTCAATACCACACAAGAGGGGGGGGGGGTGATTTGTGTGGTACCTAATTTTTGCTCTAGAAGAACCTGGTTCTTCTAGGTGTACTTATTACTACTGTTTGCGGAATTAAGAGTACATAAAATAAAGAACGCAGAGATTTTTACGTGGAAAACACCTGGCTCAAAAGGTGAAAAAACCACGACCTACTACTCAGTAGGATTTTCCCAAACTACCACTAAAATCACTGAGCCAAAATAGCATTTACAGAACTCTTGTAAACCTAAGGATTAAACTCTAATCCCAGTGTGGCACACGGCCTCAACTATTGCGACGCTTTCAAGTTAACTCTAACTTGAATACTCAAAGTACCTAATACAATTGCTTCTATGAAAGCTGGAAAGGTACAACTTTAAACCACCTACTACAATTGAACTAGAATAAGAATAAACACAATGGAATTGGTTTTTCTATCTTGTCCAAGTAGCATCAGGAATGCACACTTGAATCTCACATAAATTGCTTGCAAAATTGCCTCGCTCTTTTGCTCTCAATTTAGTTTCACTTCTGCGTTTGTACAACACCTGTAAAAGAGAACAATCACAGTTATTTAATGAGTTAGTAATCAGAGTTTGATTGATACTCAATTGCTGATCCTTTGTCGAATTAGAGTCCTAGAACAATACAAACTCCAACCCTATCCTTTATCCGGATTGTGTCCTCTTCCCATGAGGATACTTTCTTTCCTCATCCAATATGCAACATTTTCGATCAGTTCAGGAGATATTGCTGCTTTATCCTTGAGACTTATCTACTTCACATGTATCTCACATGTATAGGTTGATAAACACTATGTCTCATATGATGGACCTGGTCCATGACTGAGTTCATTTGTCATTCTTCAAAACTTCACCTGAACTTGGGCCAACAAAATCACCTCCCAACATCTTCCAGCGCTGCTACACGAGGTACAATCACTACGACATCAATAAGCCATCCTGAGTCCGAGCTCACTCTCCAGCTGCACAAGTCCGGCAACATTCTTCCAATTCAAAGTTATATTGCATCCTTCTTCATTCAAGCAGCTCCTTCCCGTTATATCAAATCTCCTGCCGCATGATAGCCCATACTTCAAATTAATTCGTAGGCCCAAATCAATCACTAAAATTTCCCCAAATCACTCCAAACTCTTATTAAGGTGCATATTCATCCTACCACAATGCCCATATTCAACTCCGCCACTCTCCCACTTTGGTGGAACTCATCCCTTTAATCGACTACTCGACCCTTGGCCCCTTATACTCGGTCTTCTAGAAATTTTTAGCCACCGCCTGACACTTCCCACAGGTCTATCCTCATCCTTTGCTGCTCAGTTGTTGCCTTAAATAAAATCTATCTTCGTAGCACTTGTACCCACCATCGCTACCAACTTTAAACCTTTCTGAAGATCATCTTTCTCGAGGCGTCGACATTAGAAACACCGATTCAATCCTTAACTACCGCACCCTGCGATATCTGACAGCCGCATTTTCAATACTATTTCACCATAGCTTGCCCGAAAGGCGAATTGCAGAAGACCATAACACCGGCGAACTTAACACATATAATTGAGAACGGCAATACCATGTCGCAGATGAAGATTACACCACACTTGAAAACACCCAGCCTCGCTATTCCATTAACCCAAATCTGAACATTCTTAGCCTGATTGCCTTTCCCCTGTCAGGAATAAAATACTGATTCTCTAGATTATGCACTGAGTAAACCTCCCTTTAAGTCATTCACTGCCCCGACACATAGGCAAATGTCCTACCATCATATCAATACTGCGGAACAATAGGTTATAGCATCATGGCAACTTGTGCCTAGCCTCAGAGCCCTCAGAAGTACCGCTACTGGGCTGAAACAATAAAATATCCTTCTACAAAGCGACGATAATAATCCGATCAGCTATACCGGGAGAAACATCTCGTATCACATCTGTAGTACCATTACGGTTCTTCAATTCTCGATTTATAACAAGCGGTTCGCGTCGCGTAAGATTGAGTAGGAATGAATTAAAGGCATACGTCTCCAAGGATCAAATCGCACGATAAGGAATCATGAAGGGAAGTACTCCTAACAGTCCAACAGCCACCCGAGGATAAGTACAGACGTCTCTGTACCGATCTGCGAGACTCTACTAGACTTTCTCATGACTCGTGAGACCCTAGGAACCTAGTGCTCTGATACCAGGTTGTCACGATCCAAAATCCACTAAGGGTCGTGGTGGCGCCGGACACCGTTGTCAGGCAAGCCAACTAAAATACTTAATTAGATTCCAATTTTTAACAATTTTGAAAACAAGATTTTCCTTTAAATTTCATAAGTAAAAAGATAACTGCTTCAATTTAAATTAATTACTAAGCAATCAATACAAAATATTTCAAAACCATCCCAGAACCCGGTGTCACAAGTGGATGAGCAATTTCTAAGAAATAATATAATACAACAACCGTCCGGAATACAATATTGGACAGGAAATAAATACAGATAACTGAAAGATACTCTGCTGGCTGCGGGTCGCCTCGAGAAGTGCAGCTCACCTAAGTCTCCGTATCAACCATGCTGCTACGCCCAGTAGGCCACTAGAGTTACATATACCTGTGCAACAAAAAATGCAGAAAAATTGTAGTATGAGTACGAAAACAACGTGTACTCAATGAGTATCCCGTCTAATCTCGAAGAAGTAGAGACGAGATGGTCAACTTCGACACTTGCTAGTGGTCCAGTAATGATATATCAAATATACGCTAAATCGTGGATTTTTATGAACATGATTATAATTTGATAGGTTGAAGCAAATAAACAATTCCTCCTTTTATAGGAAACTTCCAAATTCCTTTTTATCATTTGTACAATTATTCTCAAGCCGGAAAGAGGCTATAACAACTTTAATAAGTTTCAAGGCAAGCAATACAAGCATTTCGCAAATCATGCCGAGGTGTACGGCCCGCTCCAACAGAAAATAAACTGTGCACTGCCGAGGGTCGAATGGCGCGAACCATAGATGTATATATTACCCCGCTCGCGAACTATCCATGCGATACGGTCAACATGAAATAAACAATCCCCCTGCTCGCGAATCATACGTGCGATGCAGGTTCACATAGAAATACATGCTCAGATAGCCAATTAGGAATTTATCGGGGAATATTTATTCAAATAAAAGCCACTCTCTCTTTTAACATTTTAAGAGAAGAAGTTTAATCCTTTTTGAAATTATTTATTAATTCGATGTGGTTGAAGCAATTCGAGCTGTCAATAAGTTTACAATTAATCCAAGTATAGCATGCTTTTGGGTCCTAGACTACCCGGACAATAGCATAATAGTAGCTACGCACGGACTCTCGTCACCTCGTGTGTACGTAGCCCCCACAAGTAGGAGCACATAACCAATTAATTCACCTATGGGGACAATTCCCTTTTACAAGGTTAGAAAGGAGACTCACCTCGCTCCGAAGCCTATATTCCGATTCAAGAACACGCTCAAACCTCCACATTCAGAGCCGAACACTCCAAAACTATTCAAATAGGGTAGGAACTAGTCAATACATGCTCAAAAGTTCATATTCTAATTATTAAACCAATTTCCCAACTTTAAATGCAAGGTTCCTAATATTCATTCCCGGGCCCACGCGCCCGGATTCCGGAAATTTTTGAAGAAAATTGTTACCCATAACCTAAGGAGCAAGAATATATGATTTTTACTTCATTCCCTAACAATTTTTGTGGTTAAATCTCGTTTATACCAAATTCTAGGTTTTTTCATCTAAAACCCTTGATTTTCCTAAATTTTCACATTTTAATCTACCCATAATCTATGTATTTAACTTATGATGTGTAGAAATTACTTACCTCTTTGATGATGATGGAATCCCTCCTCAGTTGCTCTCAAAAGTCGCCTAAGGCCATGTGGGAAATGAGGGAAATGAGCTAAGTCTCGGAATAAAAAGCCATAGCTCCAGACGCAGAAGTCGCATTTGCGACTCCAGGCTCGCAATTGCGATGTCGCATTTGCGACAATTGCATCGCAAATGCGAAGCCTAGCCCACCCTGTCCTAGTCGCATTTGCGACAATTTCCTTCGCAATTGCGAAGGTGACAGCCTCGCAAAATCGAATCCCTTGTTCGCAAATGCGAATTTCCCCCTAGAAGCCCAGGCTCGCAAATGCGAACGGGACCTTGCAAATGCGAGGTCGCATTTGCGACCAATGCATCGCAAATGCGATCATACTCGCACCAGCAATCCTATTTCTTAGCAAATCACTCCGAAGCTATCCCGAATCACACCCGAGCCCCGGGGCTCCAAACCAAACACCCGCACAAGTCTAAAAACATAATACAGACTTGCTCGAAGTCTAAAATCAAACCAAACAACGTTAGAACCATGAATCACGCCCCAATCCAAGCTTAATGAACTTTGAAGTTTCCAACTTCCACTTTCAATGTTTAAACCTATCAAATCATGTCCGATTGACTTCAAATTTTGCACACCAGTCATATTCAACATCACGGACCTACTCCAACTTCCGGAATCGGATTCCGACCCCGATATCAAAAAGTCCACTTCCGGTCAAACTTCTCAAAAACCTTCAAATTCTATGTTTAACTAAATGGCTCCAAAATGGCCTACGGACCTCCGAATTCACTTCCGATCGCGCTCCCAACTCTAGAATCACCATACGGAGCTATTCATAGACTCGAAGCTCCAAACGGACATTGATAACACTGAAATGCACTTCAAGCCAAACTTATGAAATTTCTTCTAAAATACTAACTTCCACAATAGGCGTCAAAACGCTTCCAGGTTATCCAAAACCCGAACCGGGCATACGCCCAAGTCCGAAATCATCATACGAACCTGCTGGAACCTTCAGATCCCGATTCCGAGGTTGTTTACTCAAAAATCTGATCTTAGCTAATTCTTACAACTTAAAGCTTCTGAAATGAGAATTCTCTTTCCGAATCAACTCCGAATTTCCCGAAATTCAATTCCCACCACGCGTACAAGTCATAACACCTGAAATGAAGCTGCTCATGGCCTCAGACTGCTGAACGATGCGCTAGGGCTCAAAACGACCGGTCGGGTCATTACAATATGGGTAAGTGGTTACACCTTTCCTTAAGCACTCCACATTTTTATTTTTTGGCTCACAATTACCAATTCTTAGAGGCATTCTCTTTTTCTTGGGGGGGCTAGAGAGACTTGACATCACTCTTTCTTGTTCTTTCATTCTTTTTCTCCCTTGATTCTCATGTTAGGGATCATTACCTCTTTTTGAATCCATCAATCCTTCCTTCTATTCTTTTTCTTGCATTTTTTTTCTTTCTGTTTTCTTGCCTTCTCTTTTCATAGAGATAATTTCTTTTCTCTTTTTGGTGCCTTGATACATTTTTCAAATTCCTCAACTTTCCCCCCAAACTTATGCCTTAAGTCACTTATTTCAAAAGAGTGTTAAGGAAGTCCGGGTGCCAAGAAAGGTTCACGAAAAAATGGGTAAAGGATTATAACATGGTTATCAAATAAGAAAGGATAGAGGCTAAAATGGGGTTGACTAGGGATAACAACATTGATTGGCAATAGAAAGCTCAAACGGACCAATGTCACGACCCGAAATTTCCACCCTCGGGACCGTGATGGGGTACAATATTTCACTTGCTAGGAAAGCCAACATTAGAATAATTTTAGCCATTTTTAACAGTTCAAATCAAATAATAGTAAGGAAACCAAATAACTGGAATAAATCTGAAATGGAGTGAATAAACCAAAATAGTAGCGTTGTCTAAATCCATCCCAGAACTAGACTCACATGTGCACGAACGACTAGAAATGTACAAAAATGGTCTAAATAAAAGTAGAATTGTCCGAAATGAAGTAAACATCTAGGATAAGGTAGAAGGAGACTTTAGGGCTACGAACGCCGAGCAGTTGTACCTCAAGTCTCCGTACTGGTGATCAATCCGAGAAATCTACTGACCGCTGCTAGGACCGACTCCAAAATCTGCACAAGAAGAGCAGAGTGTAGTATGAGTAAACCGAACCCATTTACTATGTAAATGTCGAGCCTAACCTCGACGAAGTAGTGACGAGGCTATGATAGGACACCTACATAAACAACCTATGCTAGTATGTATGTACGAAGTAGTAACAAACACAAAGATTAACAATGTACAAACTAGGAGGGGACATGCGAAAGGGAAAAGATACGATAATTACAGCAGGAGAAATATCACGTAGCAGCCAAATAAATCATCAACAATGAAGACAGGTAGCTGATAATATAAAAATGGCACTGCACCACCCTTCATGCTTTTACCCTCATCCTTACCATGAAATGATGTCATAAGTAACATGAAATGGCACGGTATCACCCTTTGTGCTTTAACTCTCTTCCTTGCCACAATATAATGAATAAATGATATAAATGACACGGCATCACCCTTGTTACTTTAACTCTCCTCCTCACTATAAATCAATAAATGATAATATAAAAATGGCACGGCATCACCCTTCGTGCTTTTACACTCTTCCTTACCGTGGATCAATGATATTATAAATTCAAAAAAGTAATTTAAACGCGGGGATTTGTATTTATCGTCCAATATTATCCAGGGTACCAACCTCAACTTCAAATACATTCAATAATTATTAAATGGGCAATAAATACGGAAAGAATGATCAAATAAGTAATAGCCTAATCTAAGCATAGAAATTGTAATTAAATAGAAATAAATCACAAAAAAATAAGTTTCACCCGCATGCTTTAACCACGGCACTTACCTTGCTTCGCAACTCAAGCAATTGCTCGACTAAGGCCTTTCCTTTCGAACAAGACTCCTAACCAACCAAATCTAGAAATTTATTGGCCAACAATTCAAATTAAACTTTAGAAACTACTCACAATTCGAAAGAGGTTCAATATAAATAATTTTTAAAAAAATTCAACCCTCCGAGCCCGCACCTCGGAATCTGATAAAATTCACAAAACCTGAATACCCGTTCCGATACAGGTTCAACCATACCAAAATTAACAAATTTTGATATCGAATCACCCTTCACATTCTACAATTTTGAATAATTTTACAATTTTCTTAATTTTTACTAATTTAACAATGAAATATTTATGGAATCATGAAATACAATCAAATCTGGGTTAGGATCACTTACCTCAAGATTTCCTTGAAGAACCCTCAAAAAATTGCCACTCTCGGACATGTTTTCAAAAATAAAATGAAAAAAAGAAGGTGAAATGCATTTTTGAGCTGCCCAGGCAGCTTATTTCCAGGCAGGTCGCATGTTAAAGAGGCGACCCGCTTCAACAGTTTTCCAAGCAGAAACTGCATAGAGAACTACAGTACCGTCTTTAGTAAATCGATCATAACTTTCTGTACAAAAGTTTAAATGATGAATGGTTTAATTTTCTGACATCTAGACTCAAAGGGATACAACTTTAATTTTTGGATCATCTCCAAATTTCTTATAGATTAAAAGATATAAGCTTCTGAAGTCAGACTAACAAGCCTGCAAATTCGAGGTTCTGCGGCCCAAAGTGCCGAATTGCTCAAACTTATTCAAAAGTTGCCCGAACCTCTCGGGGCCTCAACCAAACATACACACAGGTCATAAAATATGATACAAGCTCGCTCGCGCGATCTAAATACCAAAATAACACCTAGAATTTAGAATTGAATGCTAAAACACATGTATTTTCAAAGAAATTTCAAGAACTTCAAAATTTTCAACCAATCCTCCGAATCGTATCAATCAACTCTGAATCGCGCCAAATTATACAGACAAGTTTCAAATAGCGAAATAGACTTGTAAAAACTTTTAAAGCCAAATTCCGACCCCGTTAACCACAACGTCAAACTCGGGTCAAACATTAGCAATTCAAGCTTTGTAAAATCAAAACTTTTAGCCTACGCACCTCGGAATAACTTCAAATTTTGTACACAAGTCATAAATACTTTTACGAAGCTGCTCGAACTCTTGGAATCCAAACTGGGACCCGGTATCAACAAAATCCAATTATGGCTAAATTTAGGAATTCTTTAAACCTTTAAATTTCTAATTTTCGACAAATGGCGTTAAATAAAGATAGGGGCTTCCGAATTGATTCCGGGCATACGCGCAAGTCCCAAATTACGACACAAACCCACCGGGACAGTTAAAACACCGATCCAGATCCGTTTGCACAAACCATTGACCGAAGTCAACTCAAATGACTTTTTAAGGCATGATTTCACATTTTCGTCAATTTTATCATAAAAACCTTCCAAAAAAAATACGAGCTTCACACGGAAATTTAGAAAGCTCGAATGGAGCTATTCGAAGTCTCAGAACACAGAAATGAAGGTTAAAATTAAAGATGACCTATAGGTCATCACAACCAAGAAAGCCTACAATCATTTCCCAAACAAAGAAAAACTTAGGATTTCGCCTTGAAGCACATGTGGGACAAGTTCTAGACCATTCGCACGGATATTGGACTAGCAACAGATCACCTCACCCATCACGCAAATAGACCATAAAAGAGGATAGATTCAAGAGCCTACAACAACCACAATCAAGTTAAAGATCACTATGGTCCAATAAACCACTCGATGGTTACTAAATTCAACTCAAGAGTCTCAAAGTCACTAACTAGAGCTATTTTCTTTCAAAAATCTTGTTTCAAACCATAAGCACGTAGTTAAGTGTTTTGGTACCAAATGAAGCATGAATAACTCTTTTTTGAGAATGACTTGATTAGGCCTTTTATTCATTATTGCTATTATAATTATTACCTAAACACAAAAACGGACTCATTCCCTTAAGAAGGTTCTCACGCCATCCATCATTGGGACGAGTCATCCGATTCACATAAAAACTACCTTTGGAAAGAATCGTTGCATTAAGAAAACCAAAGGCTCATTATTAACGAAAACATAAAAAGAAGCTACTAACAAAACAAGAACTAAAGTGGATAAATAAAGAAGCTAATGAACAACAACTACTAAAGATAAATAAACTACAAATATGAAAACGAACAGAATCATCCAATTATTACAGTCCACCACCACCACCACCCCTCCCCCCCTCCGAATAAAAGTAAGATTTATCTCCAATGCTTAACAAAATAAGAGTAAAAAGAGAAAAGGCAAAAAAAATCTCCCTAAGGATCCTTGGACATCTTAGTGTCCCCAGCAATATCATCTCTTGTTGGGTCAGCCATCATCATCATCAAATTTGGGAGTGGAGGGAGTGGCAAGCATCGTACATACTACCTCAGCACTGTCGGTAGCAAGGCATGGCTCATTAGACTGGCCTGCTGGTGCAACCGGTGCAGATGGTGCAAATGAATCTGGGACGGACTGGTATGGGTCAAGTAACATAGTAGATCCCCAACCGTCGCAATTCTGGTCACCTCCTTCCTGATCTTGTCAACCGATTTCTTGCTTGCTTGAGACTTCCTCATCTTCTTCACTTCTTTTGCCAACTCCTCTATAACCGACTCGTGTTGTACCATAGTGTCCATGATCATCTTTTGGTTTTCACGAATATTCTTTAGCTTCTTATCAAGATCCGAGGAGACCTGTGGTGCGTGCGTTCATGACTTCACTGCAACAGTACTGGATATGTCAGACAGCTCTGGATCTAGTTGTTGAGACTCGCCAATGTTTGGGGACTCACAGAGTAGATAATAGCGTTATAGGTATGGGCACTGGCCTCGGAGCTATAGCAGCGGCTACCCTGGGGGCTGTGGTATAACCTGAGGGTGGTGACGAAGGCATAACAGTTGGCACTAAAAGAGGGCTCATCAGAGGTAGATGAAATGTCCGCTGTCTTGGTGACTTCCACCGTCGACTCATCAGATTGTCCTGTGGTGGTAGAAGCTGAGCTCTCTTCTTTGGGTTGGTTGCATCCATCAAGGAGTACCAGTTAAACGGCTTCTTTGGCTTAACCTTTATGTCATATTTCCACGACTATACCTTTGAATCAGTAAGGTACTCTGTACTGGTATTGGGATAAAGGTAGGCCTTGTTGGTCTGCTGAGCCATCATTGAAATCATAGAAGCCACAAGAACAACACGTGGAAGATGCAAATGAGTCTTGTTCTGGCACGGATCAAGTCTACTGCACGCAAAAGTTTGCCATCCCTTCGCCTAAAAACTCAATGTGCTCTGGTGGATGGGTAACCCAGCAGTGATCGATGGTGATGGTGGCCCCGGTGGTGCTAAGATCTCTGCTAGCCATGGTCAGAATTCTTCTTTCATATCGCATGTCTCTAGATACTCCTTTGGCTCCAAGTCCTCAAATCCCAAGTATGTGTTTAGTGTGTGCTGATCAAACCTCTGCTTGAGTTTGCGTACTTTTGTCACCTTCGTTCCCTTCTTGATTCGAGAAACAATGGCACAGAAATCTCGAACGAGGTACTCCTTGGAATCTTCAACTCTCTCAGTAAACCAAATCCAACCCTTTTTTGATCTAAACTTCCTCAACACTGTCGGGTTGTATTTATCCAAATCCTTCAAAAGAAACTGCCGCTCAAGTGTCATGGACCTCACCGGCCACCACATACGGAAGTTAGTGAAGGAAGCCATAAAAACAAACCTATCCTCTTATATCTCATTTTTCTTCGATCTCTCCGCACCCGTGGATGTACCATCTCCCCCTCTACCACTATCAGGGATATCCTGTACAGTCTGTGCATCTGTGTTTGGGGCAACTGCCGGCTCAGAGGTCTGGCTAGCACTTTCTGATCCCTCAAAAGTGCTGTGCGATGAAGAGGCCTCATCCATGAGCTAAAATTGCCCTTGTGTCCTAGACTGTGTGATTACCTACTCCTCCAGAATAGAGGCTGAGTTACCCTCGGAAGCATCCCTACACGGGACATAGGCTGCTGGAATTGAGATCTGCGGTCCGCATATTTTTGATGTGGGGCCACAGAGAGGAAGTGCAGACTACACAATTGCAAGTGCAACCGCACTTCTGTCACAAAATATCAGAGGCTCAGAAGCCCCTCTTTGAAGACAGTGCGGAGGCTATTTTTCGGCCGCAGAATACATTCGCGGGCTGCACATTTTTGAGTGAAGCCTCACCAAGATTTCTACGATCCGCATATTTGATGTGTGACCACAGAATCATATGACTTCACCAGGTTCCCCAAAACACCAATCTGCGGACCGCACAAATTCATGTGCGCCCGCAGAATTCAAAAGTTACGAATAGGTTGTCTTTTTCTACTTAGATTTTGAAATTACTTGTACAAATAGACATGGAAATATGGTATACACATGAAATCTCACTAACCCAATCCCATAGAGCACTTATTATCAACTACCCAGTTCAGATCTACCCCACATGGACACATGGATGAACTCTAAAAACAGATGGCCTAAAAAGAAACTAAAATTTCAAAATTAAACTAACACAAGAATTTAACATGACATGAAGCATACTAGATAGAGTGAGTGCACTGGGTGTGTAAGCACATGTAGGTGTGTGTGCGGACACTGAAAATCTCTCATGAAAATTGCAGAGTAATAGTGATTTTTAGGAGAGTGAAAAGTGAAAAATGAACTCAAAACTTCTATTTATACCAATAGGCTTAAGAGGAAAAAGGGGTCGAGTGCGGCCGCAGATTTCCATGTGCGGTCCGCACTCTATAACTTGGGTAAGCCTTCTTAGATCTTAATGTGCAGTTCACATATTTTTGGGTGCGACCGCAGATTTCCACTTGCGGTCGCGGATTAGCCCTGCACTGACAGGCTCCAACTTCAGAGAGTTGACATTTTTACACATTGGAAAGATTCCAATTGTGCGGTCTGCATGTGTAATGTGCGGCCAGAATATCCTTCTGCTGTGGCACAAAGAATTGTGCGGCCCGTTCAACTAAAGTGTGATTCGCAGATCCTTGAACACTTACCCATTTTTTATTCACCCTTCTTGCATGTCACACTCAACCCAGTAGCATACTTCAAATCAAGTTAGAACACAAATAACATCTAACTACAAAAGAAAAAAGAAAGAACATGGGTTGCCTCCCAAGAAGCGCCTGATTTAATGTCGCGGCACGACATAGAATACCCTCAAGTGAAGTGAATGACCGCCACCACGTGGCTATCTCCAACCTTGCCCAAGTAGTGCTTCACCCGATGACCATTGACTTGGAATACTTTATTGTTTTTGTTCATCAAGTCTAATGCACCAAAAGGTGTCACACCAACAATTTCAAATGGACCACTCTACTTGGATTTTATCTTCCTGGGAAACATTCTCAACCTTGAGTTAAACAATAATACAAGATCGACCACCTTGAACTCTTTGATCCAAAAGTATTGTCAAGATATTTCATCTTTTCTTTATACAAGGACAAACTCGCATAAGCATGGTACCAGAACTTATCGAGCTCATTCAAATGTGTAACCTGCAAGCTAGCAGCTACACCCCAATAAAGATTCAGCTTCTTTAGCGCCCATATTGCTTTGTGCTCTAGTTCACCGGAAGATGACAAGCTTCTTTGAACACCAACTAGTATGGAGACATTCTGATAGGTGTTTTGTAAATCGTCCGATAAGCCCATAATTCATCATCAAGCTACTTGGACCAATCCATCCGATTAGCATTTACCGTTTTAGACAAAAAACTCTTTATCTCCCGGTTAAGACTTCCACTTGCATACTAGGTTGTGGGTAATAGGGAGTCGTGACCTTGTGAGTAACACCATACTTGCTAAGTAAAGTGTCAAAAGCTTTGTTGCAAAAGTGTGACCCCCATCACTTATAATTGGTTGTGGAGTACCAAATCTTGTGAAAATATTCTTCTTCAATAAAGCTACTACACTTCTCACCTTGTTGTTAGGTAAAGCGACGATCTCAATCCATTTGGACACATAATCCACCGCGACCAAGATGTAGGTGTTTTCACAAGAGCTCACAAAAGGGCCCATGAAATCAATGCCCCAAACATCGAAAATATCAATCTCTAAAATGGTTATGAGAGGCATTTCTTTTTTCTTTGAGATTCCACCGGTCCGTTGACATTCATCACATCTTTTCACCAACTCACAAGCATCCTTGTAAAGAGTAGGCCAATAGAAACCACAATTAAGCACTTTGTCCGCCGTTCTTGCTCCACCATGATGACCATCATATAGCGAAAAATGACAAGCCCCAAGTATATTACCTTGCTCTTCTTCCGTTACACACCTCCTAGTAACCCTATCCGTCCAAATCTTAAAAAGGTATCGTTCATCCAATAATAATCTAGACAATCTATTTTGAGCTTCTTCCTTTGGCTTGAAGAGAACTCATCCGGAATGATTCCACACACAAGAAAATTTGCCAAGTCCGCGAACCATGGCTCCACTTTCATTGAAATTTCCTAAAGTTGTTCATTGAGAAAGGAGTCATTGATTTCAAGGCCATCATGCGGCCTCCCCTCATCCTCCAATTGAGACAAGTGGTCCGCCACTAGGTTTTCACTACCTTTTCTATCTTGGATCTCAATATCAAAATCTTGCAATAAGAGTACCCATCTCATCAACCGAGCTTTGGTGTCATTTTTTCTCATAAGATAAAAAAGTGCCGCATGGTCTGTTAGACAATAACTTTGGCACCCATCAAGTACGGTCAAAACTTCTTAACTGCAAACACAATAACATGGAGCTCTTTCTCTGTAATGGTGTAGTTAACTTGGGCACTATTCATACGCTTACTAGCATAGTAGACAGGATAGAAAATCTAGTTGATACGTTGCCCCAAAACATCCACAACCGCTACGTCACTTGCATCACACATGAGTTCAAAAGGAACACTCAATTTTGGGGCGGTGATGATAAAAGTAGCTGACAACTTGAGCTTCAACAATTCAAATGCTCTTATACAATCATCATTGAATTTCAACTTGGCATCCTTTTCAAGGAGCTTGTACAATGGTTTCACTACTTTAGAGAAATCTTTGATGAAGCGCCGGTAAAAACCCGCATGGCCTAGGAAACTCTGCACACCTTTCACCGAAGTTGGCCAATGACAATTTTCGGTGGCCAACTTCAATTCCATTCCTTGAGATTTTATGGCCAATGACAATACCTTCCTCAATCATGAAATGGCATTTCTCCCAATTGAGTACCGAGTTGGTTTCATCATATCTTGCCAACACTTTATCCAAATTTGCAAGACAATCAACAAAAGAATCCCCAACCACTGAGAAGTCATCCATGAAAACTTCAAATGAGTCCTCCACCATGTCCATAAAAATAGCCATCATACACCGTTGAAAAGTCGCTAGTGCATCGCAAAAACCAAATGGCATCCGCTTGAAGGCAAAAGTACCATAGGGATATGTAAAGGTTGTCTTCTCTTGATCTTCCGGAGCAATGAGAATTTGGTTGTAGCCCGAGTACCTATCAAGAAAGCAATAGAAAGCACGGCCGGCCAATCTATCGAGCATTTGATCTAAGAAAGGAAGTCGAAAGTGATCCTTCCTCGTTACTTTGTTAAGCTTGCGATAATCTATACACACCCTCCAACCGATCACCGTTCTTGTAGGTATCAATTCACTCTTACCATTGGTGATCACCGTTCTGCCCCCCTTTTTGCGTTATTGAACCGGAGAGGTCCATGAACTATCAGATATGGTGTAGACAACCCCGACATCCAACAACTTGATAATATTCTTCTTGACAACTTCTTGAATAGCCTCATTGAGTCTTCTTTGATGTTCAATGGACGGTTTATCACCATCATCTAACTTGATCTTATGCATGAAAAATGCGGGGCTTATAACCTGAATATCCGCCGAGGTCCACCCAATAGCCTTCTTCCTCTATTGTAACACTGCCAATGTGGAATCTACCTGCACGTTTGTCAAATAAGAGGAAATAATAACCGGTAAAGTAGAACAAGGTCCAAGAAATTGATACCGAAGGGGTGTGGAGGCAATGGCTTCAACTTCAAGGCAGGTGGCTCTTCTTAGAAGTCTTTGTAGGAGGAGTCTTCCTTTTCTCAAGATCCAAAGACAATTTTCAGGGTGGGCAGTTGTACGACCCTATTCCTTGCAAAGAGTTCACGCATTTCATGAAACCATCGATCTCGTCATCATCAAAGTTGAGCAAGACGGCCTCCAACTTATCACCATCACTGATAGTAGCACTTGTATCATCAACAATAACATTGGTTACCAAGTCCACAAAAGAACATACCTCATTGCTATTTGTTGGTCGCGTGGACTTACACATATGGAATACCACTTTTTAATCACCAACCCGGAAAGTGATTTCCCCGGATTCTACATCACAAAGAGCCTTACTCGTAGCAAGGGAAGGTCTCCCAAGAATGATTGACACTTCATAATCAACTTCACAATCTAGAATGATG
This sequence comes from Nicotiana attenuata, assembly GCF_001879085.1. NCBI lineage: Eukaryota > Viridiplantae > Streptophyta > Magnoliopsida > Solanales > Solanaceae > Nicotiana > Nicotiana attenuata. Next base: position 19,821,686 of record NC_031996.1, on the reverse strand, counting down.
TAATCCGCCGGGAGAATAAATTTATCAACCCGGACTAAAACATCTTCAATCACACCCAACGGCCTTCTTATGGTACGATCGACCATTTGCAATCTCATAGAAGTGGGTCTTGGTTGCCCAAACCCCAAAATCTTGAAAACAGAATAGGGAATCAAATACATAATTGCCCCAAGATCACAAAGAGCTTTAGCAAACCCGACACTTCCAATTGTACAAGAAATCATGAAAGAAATGGGATCCTCCAACTTAGGAGCCATTGAATGAACAATCGCACTCACTTGATGAGTGACTTTGATAGTCTCAAAATTCATCATAATATATTTCATCCACCGCTTCTTTATCACAATATATTTCATAAACTTTTCATAATCGGGCATTTATTCCAAAGCTTCTACCAATGGCACGTTGATTGAAAGATTCTTCATCATTTGAATGAACTTCTTGAATTGATTCTCGCCATTTTGGTTGGAAATTCTTTGAGGGTTTGGAGGTGGAGTCTTAGGCAATGGTGCCTTTGCCTTTTGCACTACTGGCTCCAGTATGTTAATGAGGTGTTCCTTAGATGGGTCCACCTCCTCTTGAGTTTCTTCCACACTATCATCAATATCAATCTGAACTTCCTCATTTGCTTTCACCATATTGTTTGGGATCTCTTCTTCGTGCATCACTTGGTCATCATCAACACGTATCATTTCACTTGAGGTGGATGCATTCCCGCCTCTTCCACTTCTTGTGATAACTTCCATATCATGCCTTCTATTATTACCACCCTTCGGGTTCACCACCGTGTCACTTGGTTGTGCACCCTTAGGACAAGAATTTAGAGCTTGAGAGATTTGCCCCATTTGAACTTCTAAATATCTAATTGATTTGTTGTGTGAGGAAAGTTGGGCATCCGAATAGGCATTGTTTTCCATAATTTGCTTGAACATATTCTCAATATGTCCTATTTCAGTGTTTGATGAACTTGAACCATGGGAAGGATAAGAAGGTGGGTTGCTCGTTTTTTGATACATTGGGGGCCTTTGAAAACCCGACCCTTGGTTGTCTTGATTATTACCCTAACCTCTTTGGTTGTTCCCTCCCCAACTTCCTTGGTTGTTTCCACTCCAATTTCCTTGATTGTTATTGTTATGACAATTCCCTTGAATGTTAGAACTCCAATTGCCATGATTGTTTTGTGGTCGCCATTGTTGTTAGTTTGGGCCTTGGAAGTTGTTTCTTTGCCCTTAAAAATTATTCATATATTGCACTTATTCCTCTTGCTCATTATAGGAATCATCTTGATCAAAACTGCTATCATTTTGCACATAGTTCTCCACTAGGGTTTGCATATATGGACCATTGGTCCTCTTCTTGTTCACCAAAACATTCACTACCTCCAAAGCATGAACTTGCTTAGGAGATTGCACTTGATTTAGTTGGGCCTTTGCTAGTTGAGTCATGGTAGTGGTCAATTCGACAATGGCTTGCCCATGGTCTTGCAATTCTTTGTGGAGGTGGATCATATTTGGATCACCTTGTGGAACATTGGCCCGGGATTGCCAAGCCAATGACGTCTCCGCCATCTCATCTAGAATGCCACACACCACCGCATAAAGCGTAGTCATAAAGTTCCTACCGGCTAGACGATTCACTAAACATTGGTTTGTTATGTTAATCTCACGATAAAATTTTTGTTGCAACATGTTTTCCATCATATCGTTGTTGGGACATTCCTTAACCATTGTTCTATAGCGCTACCAAAATTTCATGTAGTGGTTCATTCAGATCTTATTTGAATGCCAAGATCGCATCTCGTAGTGTATCCATGTTCCCGGGAGAGAAAAACTATGCAATCAACTTGACTGCCAACTCATCTCAAGTGTGAATCGAATGGTTCGGCAATCGTTCCAACAAATCCAAGGCTTTCCCCCATAGAGAGATGGGAAAAGCCTTAGCCTCAATGTATCCTGGGAAACATTCTTTTTCTTTCTGCCCCAACATGTATCCACAAAACCCTTCAAATGTTTGTAGGCATTTTGAGTTGGTGCACGGGTAAAAAAAACCAGGTTGCTCAAGTAATGTGAGCATCACGTTATGATTTGAAAGTTGCCCGCCCTAATACAGGAAAGGACTATTGTACTAGCATAACCTTCGATGGGCAATATCTAGTGTTGAGCCGCTCGTGGTGGAGGTGGGAGTGGAACGGGCACGTTGTCAAGTGGCACCCGGCCTCTCCGGTTTGCCTGTGGCTCTTGAGGTACCTCATCTACTTGTTCCTCCTTGCCGTCCAAGTCCCCCGAAGGCAAATTTCTGAGCTCATTGTTTGCCATGTTTGTACCTATGATTTCTTAAATAAATTAGTAACACAAAAGGAAAGAAGATATTCCAAAAACACACTCAAATATATAGCTAACACCGTTTTAACTCCCCGGCAATGGTGCCAAAAATTGATCCACACCTAATCCACACTCAACAATGAGTGGAAGAGGTCGTTGGAAGAATAGTACCAACTATGAATCAGGGTCGATTTCCACAGGGAGCTAAGAATGGGTGTTAGAGTGTACACTTAATATGTGTAGAAAAAACGGTTTAGTACACTTCCAAACAAGTATGTGTTGCAAATTACTTCTATGAACTACTCTATTAATGATTAACTAGAGAGATGAAACTAGAAATTGACTAATTATTTTTTGTTGTTTCAAATAGGTAAAAAGCCTAGGGATTTAACCTTCGCCTAGGTATTTGCCTAATGGGTTAATTGCGTTAACACATGTTTTATTGATTGGAGTGTAATATAGCTCTCAACTCTAAGTTACCCACTCAATACATCTCGGTCATAGAGTGATTTTGTCCAATTTGACTTTCTCAAGCCCAAATGGCTATCAAGATAAATAGTTGATATGAGCTCAAGTCGGATTTTTCCTATCTCTAGTTCAAATCCTTTAACTAGGCTAGTCAAATTCTTAACTAGCCCAATTTCTTGTTAGCCAAGCTTTCCTAGACTAGGTCCCTTTTTCTCAAGTAAAGACCAAGTCAAAAAGGCATGAATCAATGTTTGCAACCATTAACTCTAAAATTAAAGCATGAACAAGGCTAAATAACAAACACTCAATTATAAACAAACATTAAATTACATACCTATACGGTTTACACACAAGGGTTGGGTCACAATCCTAGTAAATGTCTAGATACTCATAGTAGAAAATGAATAAAAGAAACAAGAAATACTAATTAAAGCTATAATATAAAATTAAAAATTATAGACTATGATATTTTTGTCCCAAAATGATCACAAATTACCCAAAATGGTAAACTATAATAGCTACAGCTAAGAAAACTTCAAAACATGACCCAAAAAAGTGATTCCCGTCTATTTATAGTGGTAAAAAATTCACTAACAAAAATGAACTTCGGGAGGTTATGCGGCCGCACAATTCCATGTGTGGTCCGCACTTTGCTTGATCTTGCAGGTTGAGAGATTCTGCAGCCGCACAATTTGATCTGCAGCTCCACTTCAGCTTCTGCGGCCACACAATTCATGTGCGGTCCGCACTTCAGGCAAGGCTTCAGTCTTGGTCGTTTTGCATACTCTCTGAACTTTTTGAATTCTTGTCAGTGCGACTATATTTTGCGGCCTCACAAATTGTGTGTGGTCCGCACATCTCTTCAGTCCATCCCTAAGCTTCAACATTAGATTTGTGGCTGCAAGGATAATTCTGCGGTCTGCACTTTCTTCTGTGGATTGCACTTTTGGTTTGCTGCGCCCTTTCTTGCCTTTTGAGCTGGAACACTCCTTTTTGAGTTGGATTTCTTCATTTGGGTCCAAATCTCCAACATTCCTGCAATTTGCACACTTTCATTAGTCTTGGGAACATAAATCAACACTTTTGGACTAAAACAAAAGTAAAAAGGTACTAATAAAAGGTTAAAATCCACACTTATCAAATGCCGGGTGGGACAGGCCATCGCGAATGCGCAACATTTCTCGTGAATGCAAAGGCCATTTTGGCCTCTGCTCTTCGCAATCGCGTCAGGCCCATCGTGAACGCGAAGAAGGTCTGATGCCCAGTGACCTAGATATCTCAAAGTCGCGATTTAACCAATTTTTCACCATTTCCAAGTTTGAGCTCGACCTAAAGGCGATTTTGAAGTGAACTGTCTGTAACGACCCGATCGCTGTTTTGAGCAACGGCACTTAGCTCCGTAGTTTGGGAGTGCGAGCAGCTTCGTATTTTGTATTGTGACTTATGTGAATCGTCTGTTTTGGTTTTCAGGTTATTCGGAATCGACTTGGAGGAATGAATTTCATGGTTTAAGCTTTAAGTTGGAAGAGTTGACCAAGTTTGACTTATTAGCATTTGACCTCGGATTCGAGTTTTAATGGTCCCCTTAGGTCCAGATAGTGATTTTGGACTCGGGCGTATGCCCAGATTTGCATTTGGATGTTTCCAGAAGGTTTCAGCACAGATTGACAAAAATTGGAAATTTGATAGTTAGGAAAGTTCATAAGTTTGACCGAGATTTGGCTTTGTGGATATCGGATTCGAATTGTGGTTCCGAGAAAATTAGACTAGCTTCATTATGTCATTTGGGACTTGTGTGCAAAATTTGGGTTCATTCCGAGTTTATTTAATATGTTTCGGCGCGAGTTTTAGAAGTTAAAAGTTCAAGGTTCATCTAAGTTTGATTTGAAAATGTTGTTATGCGTGATTTGAGGCCTCGAGTAGGTTTGTGTTATGTTATGGGACTTGTTGGTATATTTGGACGGGGTCCCGAGTGGTCGGGGAAGTTAAGGACGAGGTCCAGACCATTTCTCATTCTATTTGGTTGTTGGTAGCTGCTGGTACTGGTGGTGCACACTTGCCGTTGAATTTGCACAGATGCGATGGTCGCAGAAGTGACAAAGCAGCCGCAGAAGAGAAATGGAACTAGGAGATGGGCTCCACAAATGCGAGAAATGGGCCGCACCAGCGGAAGCGTAGAAGCGGTACCTTGGGTCGCAGGGGCGAGGTATGGCGAAAGTGCGACGGCAGAGCCGCATCTGTTGGAGCGCAGGTGCAAATTTGTGTTCCGCAGAAGCGATGGATGCTGAGGTTGGTTTGTTCACAAGAGCGAAGTTTGGCCGCATGGGCGGGTCCGCAGAAGCAGAAAATTTGTTCGCAAAAGAGAAAATAGTTGGGCAGAAGCTTTAAATCGAGGGTTTTGGTCATATTATTCATATTTGGAGCTATAAACTTCGGAATGGAGCGATTTTGGAGGCAAATTTCACCACAAGGATTGGGGTAAGTGTTCTACACTTGGTTTTGATTTTATTTCATGAATCTATCTTCATTTCTGGCAATCGGTCGATGAATTTTAAAGAGAAAATTGGGGGGTTTTGTTTAAAACTTCAAAAAGTGAATTTTTGATTTTGAACATCGATTCGGAGTCGTATATGAACGAAACTAGTATGGGTGGACTTGTAATTTAATGGGTTGTCGGGTTTTTGAGTTTCATCGGGTTTCGAGGTGCGGGCCCGGGTTGGACTTTTGGGATGATTTTTGGGCTTTTGAGTAAAGATTCGACCTTTATCAATTGGGTTTGTTTCCTTTGGCATTATTTGATGTATTTGAGTTGCTTTTTGGCTAGTTACGAGCCGTTCGGAGGTCGGTACGCGCGAGATGGCATTTGTGGAGCATCGTTCGGATTGCTCGGTATTGGATTTAGCTTGTTCGAGGTAAGTAACACTTCTAAACTTGGAGCTGAGGGTATAAGCCCCGAAAATACATGTTATATGATTTGTTGGAGGTGACGCATATGCTAGGTGACGGGCGTGTGGGCGTGTACCGTAGAGATTGTGGCGTAATTGTTTCTGTGGAATCGTGTAGTCAAATAATCTTGGCATTATCCATGTATTCTTTATGTGTTAAAGAAATTGAGCTGAGAATCATGTTAAAAATCATGCTGAGGCTATATGACGGTATTATTGAGACCCACATAGGTCATATTGCTGTTGAATTATTTGTTTAAAGTGCAATTTCATACTCAGTCATGTTCTTTCATATCATATCATATCTCAATTTCTGTTGCTATTCATTGACACATCATATCATCATTTTTGGGAAGTTTCATGGCTTTGTGAGCCCGAGAGACTGGAAAGATTGATGACTGAGTGAGGTGGAGGACCTGATTGTGAGTGATATTATGGGATCGGGCTGCACACCGCAACATGTTATATTGATTTTATGCCTGGATCTGTCTTGTTATAGCGCTTGGGCTGAAGGAGCACATCCGGATTCTGTACACACCCCCAGTGAGTGCAGTTGATTTATATTGGAGGATGGATCTTCCCTGGGCATGGATATTGCCAGAATCATTTGTATTTGGGGATGGATCTTTCCCAAGCTCGATTGGCCTTATACAATACTGAGTAACTGACTGTCAGTTGTGGATCTTCCCTAGGCTGGAATGGCCATATACAGTATTGAGCGATTGAGCGTGTCGAGTGTTGATATCCAATTTCGCCCCCATATTTTTTCAAAAAATATATATATACTTTCAAAACATCATTTTGGCAACATTATTTATTTTACAAATCTATACAAACATTTTCTATAATTTTCCATAATTTTTAGAGCTTTAAATTGATTTTTTCTGCATTTAAATTACTTGAATAATTATTAATTTATTCCGTCAAATTATTTTGTGATGACTTAATCATCAAAATTAATATTTTGCATCCTAATATATGTTTCATAATATTTACTTTATTTCGTATAATTATGTTTGCACTATTTAAGCTATTTACCTAATTTTGCAATAATAGCCTATATTCATATATAATTGCTTTTATCTATACTATTTGTGTCAAAATAGCCTGCTATATTTTTATAACGCTAAATTATTATTTTTAATCATTTTATTGCATAATAATATTTTTATTAATTTATTAAGCATTTTTATAAATTATTTTTGCCAAATTTTTTGTATTTAAATAATAGCCTATTTTTAAGACCAAAATTCAGACCCAAATTAGCCCAATTACCCCTTGCCCAAGGCCAAAGGACCCTGTCTAATACCCGGTCGGTACCCATTTCCAAAACCCGATCCAACCCTTTTTTAAATCCTGACCGTTGATCTCTAAGATCAACGGCCCACATCTAATACGCCCCTTTAACTAACCAAACCCCCCAAACCCTAACCATTCCCTCTAAAACCACCGCCTCAGAATCCTCTCTACTCTCATTTCCTCTAACCCTAGCCGCCTCACTCAAACTTTCTCCAAATTCGTCTCAATCATGGATTCCTTCCATGATTTTCTTACCTTTTATGTGATTCCTTAGTATTCCTTGCAAGATTATGATGTTATATGGTACTTGCCCCAAATTTGGCAAGTACCAGTACCCAAGAGGGATTCCACCGCCTTCAGTCTATGAAATTTAGACAATATTTCGTCTATATGCATTCTACATGGTCCGATTCTGTGAGATCGTCGACTATCCATGCTTCCTTTTTGAACTAGGGTTTGAAATGTTCCCTCGTCTCTTCCTAGTTCTTGATAGATACTTTTCCTTTATCCTGTTTGACTATTCTTTTCCGTATCTCTTTTTAATTTGCCATGTTTCCGTATTTTCTACTTTATTTTCTACCCTAAATCTGACTCAAAATGATTTTTGGTATGATTTTTTTCGTTCTCTGTTTAATCTTCTATATTCCTTTATTTTTAGTATTATTTGTGTTATAATTGTTATACCCTATTGATTTACTGAACCCCCATTGTTTATGTCCTAAACAACCGATTCTAATTGATTCTTGTATATCTTTCCTTATTTGTGTTTTAATAATTTATTTCCATATTTACTTGTTTGATTTCTACTATATAAACCCCTCTCAAAAGAGATTTTGAGGATCGGGAATCTGAATACTGTTTTCCACTACTCTCTCATTCACTTACTGTTACTTTCAAACTCCCTGAAACTATTGAAACCTCCTCCAGTGCAAGCAATACTCGAAGCCCATTCTCGAGGCTCTTGTGAACTCTGAAGTATCAGGAATTTAGGGTTGTTGCTTCTACACTCTGCACTTTTTTGATCCAGCTTCTAGTTAGTATCTAAACCTTCATAATGTTTAATTTCTCTCCTGCACATGTGTGTGAACTTTGATTCAACTGTGATGGTATTCAGCTTTGATGTCATTCTGTGACACATGAGAATAGTCTACTGTTCATGCCATGCTTCACTATAATTTGTATTCTGTGATCTCTTATCTCCTAAGATTAGATCTAGACCCTGTAGCATCTTAACATGTTAATTTTGGGCTTCAATATTATGGTTGTATTATGTTTTTGCATATTGTGATTAGATAATGCCGTAGCTCTGTGGAAACCTCTTTACTTGAATGAACTTTTACTGGGTCTTGCGTATATTGGAGTGTCTCACAATACTGCTTTAAGACTTGTTTAAACCTGTTTCATGCTATCCTGATTCTCTAAAGGCAAACACTCTATTCTCTATGACTCTTGTGCTAGCATGTTTTTCCAGTATGACTTGGTTCATATGTTGTTCTCTGCTTTCCATGGTTATCAATATGTGTATCCTTCCATTATGTTCAGGTATAGATTAATATGGCATAAGATTAGACGTAACCTAATTAGAACCTTTAATTGTTAGTGTATGTTTTACAAACCTGCTTCTTCTTCTAATTCACACACACATACTGTCTGCTAGCAAACACAAGTAGAAAATGCTGCAATTATGTTTATTGCTATGTGTTATTAGGAATCTTTCCTATAGGAACAAATGTCAATGGACTATCTTTCAATTCATCTCAGCATATTCACTAGAAATCATGCCAATAGGATTCTTGATCGCTTTCTTGCGTATTGTCTCGCACTGTTCACTAGAAATCATGCTAATAGGACTAAGTATAACCTTAAAATCAGTTCGAGGTGCTAATCATTAGAGACCACGTCTATAGGATATCATTATTCGTTTAAAAACCATTAATGATGCACCTCTCAACTCTGTTCACTTAGACCATTATCAAAAGCATGCCTAATTCTAGACTTCATTGTCACATAGTGCATAAATCACTTAGGCACAACATCTACAAGATTAATGACTAGAAATCTGCAATTCTTCTTAATAATCAATATGTGACATTCGTATATCTTGTCAATGAATAACGCGGATTCTTCAAATTGCTTGCATGTCTGGATGCCTTTGAAATCATGTCTCTAGGTTTTATAATACCTATAATCTTTAAATTAGTTAATTTAGAATAGCAGCACCGCATATAGGATATTGGAATTCAGAATCACCTAGAATCCATGCATATAAGGCTCTAAGTCTCAATTCTGAAATTATGTATTGCTTAAACTGCCCGTGTGCATTTGTTTGTTTATGTGTGGAGGATAACTTGGGCCTTTAACTGTCTTTATGTGAACTCCTACATGTCTTGCTTGTCACCTAGTTTTTGCATTTTTGAGCAACCTAGATAAAGTCTAGAACCATCAAAATAGAGGTCCAAAACCTCATGGACCATAAGTATGGAACAGGTAGTGCACGCATAGGGTACGACTTATATTGAACTACTGCGCTTTAAGTAACAACTTGAAAATAGTAATCGGGTAGCAGGAGATTATAGTCTATGCCCGCTGGATAATATGAGTAACACCCCATTCAGAGGGAGTTACGAAGTACTATTTATGTTGCACGCGGTGATCCTTTAGGCTAAAAAACTTAGGACCCCCCCCCACCCCATCTTATTCCTATTTATCTATAAGCCAAGTGTTGAAAGTTTGATGATAATAAAAAAACTTCCCGAACTCCTCGCTTTCTTTGTCTACATTTGTCTGGCTAATTCATATAATTCAAGTTCTATTGGGACCCACAGTTATGGACCTCGAAGAGTTCCTAACACCTTTTTTCGAGATAATTTCGAGCCCTTACCCGATCTTTGTTGATGAAAATTAGTTAATATAGAGTTATTTGCAAATAGGTGTCCTAATGCACCTTAAACCCGTTAGGTGGCGACTCTTCTTCTCTTTTAACGCCTTCCTTGAGTTGTCACGACGTCGGAACCCGATTTTGCGAGAAAAAGGGGCGCGACATCGAGTGATTGAGCATGATGAGTGGAAAGTGTCACACAGTGAGATTGAGTACTCTGAGAGTGTGAGTACGTGAATTCATCACTGAATACATTGCATTTGGCAGTGAATTCATCATCAGGCCGAGAGATACTCCTCATCTAGTGCTAATCGGATTTAGGGGGGTCTATCCTTATGCTCCTATCGGGGTTATGAGGCAAGCTGGGAGAAAACATGTTATACCACGAGTTTCTGAAATGGTTCAGTACAAAGCGGACTCCTAGGGGAACGCCATTCCATTCAAGTTCAAGGCACAACACATGTGGCATCAAAAGATCATTGTGGAGAAAGATGCCATCAAGCTAGCTGGGTATCATGCCGGCCATGTGCACTTCTATCCATCATGGTTGGTAGTTTATATAGCAGGAGATGTTAAGCCAGGGATTAATCTGAAAATAGGGTTATATACGACGCTACTGAAGCACAAGTCAAATACAGGATGTTGCACAAAAGGGTTTTTGAGTCTGAAGCCAGGCATTTGGAACAACATAAAGTGGACATGGAAGCAATCAACGAGTGGAGAAAATCTCTACTAAGTCAACAAAGAGGTTTGAGTATTTGGATCAGGGGTTGATGGAGCTTGAGGGAAAGATGAGGAAAAGGATCTCGGACTGTCAGAATGCAGAGGGCAACGAAGGAAGGCATCTAGCAAGGGCGTATCTGTTGCTGGACATGCACGACCTGGGGAATCTGATCGATGGAGCAAAAAAGGCCAAGCATGGAGAAGGTCCCTCTTGGACCAAATAGATTAGGAATGATGTTTTACTTGCTTTCTAGAATCGTTTTAGACTTTGGTTGTAATAAGGCCAATGCCATTAGTGACTTTTTATAATTACTGTCGTTTAGTAGAGATTTGGTTCATTTATTAATGAAATGACGCAGTTATTGGAATCGATTTTCTCCAAATCTATATGTCGCTTAGGCCTACCGCGGGCATAATGAGGTCCCAATTTAGGACACGAATTTATTATTCCGCAATATGTGTTTAAATACCGCAAACATCCTTTTAATACTTCTTACTAACTCGTTTACCTTTTTGTTTTCTTCCTTTCTTTGATTATTTATTCCCATCCCCTAACGTTGGTTCATGTATTCTGGCATCATCACATATCATACCAGATCTAGAGGTCCTCCACCTCCTCCTCCTCCAAGTGATCCTAAAAGAAAAGGCAAAGCCAGAATGGATGATATGAGCGATATCATGAAAGACAATGCTACACAATACAGAGAATGTCGAGACTTCGGATGGTAGGAGTACCCCGGCACCAAATGACCTGGTTTTATGGTTAGAACAAAAGATATTGGAGTTACAAGGGGAACTTGATCAGGTCCAGAACTTGGAAAATCTTTCCCTTACCCTAAACGTCCCCGACGTCAACAACCAAAACACCCAAAACCTAGCACCTCCCCAGAACACACAAAACCAACAAACTCCTCCCGCACCTCATCAATATGGCACACCTCCACAAAATCCTAATCCTCTGCCTGTGCCGACCCCTCCACAACATCATCACCATCCGACCTAGTATCCACAAACCACCACCTACCACACTCCTCAAAACGCACCACAACCTACCCCTGATCCCCAAAACTCAACCAACAACCACCACTATGCCCAAATTCCTGGAGTGCATCAAAGCAACCCTATATACGTGGAAACCTTACCCCACACTCCACAACAGACCCTGTACATAAGGGGGTCCGCCGAGAAGGACCTACTCATCATGAACATGGCATAGGAGCTTAAGAAACATACTAGTCGAGTCCAAGGTGTTGAAGGCAGTAAAGGCATCAAAGGTTTGAATTATGAGGATTTATCTATTCAGCCGGACATAGAACTACCAGAGGGTTACAGACCTCCTAAGTTCAAAATGTTCGACGGGATAGGTGATCCGAAGGTACACTTCAGAACATATTGTGACAAGTTCGTAGGGGTTGGTAAAGGTGAAAGAATCCGCATGAAGCTATTCATGAGGAGCCCTACTAGAGACGCCCTGTCCTGGTACATCAGTCAAAACCCAAAGAAATGGGTTAACTGGGTTAGCATGGCGCCAGATTTTATGGATCGGTTCAGGTTCAATACAGAAATGGGTTAATCATTTTATTGCATAATAATATTTTACTAATTTATTAAGCATTTTTATAAATTATTTTTGCTAAATCTTTTGTATTTAAATAATAGCCTATTTTTAAGACCAATATTCAGACACAAATTAGCCCAATTACCCCTGGCCCAAGGCCAAAGGACCTTGTCTAATACCCGGTCGGTACCCATTTCCAAAACTCGATCCAACCATCTCTTAAATCCTGGTCGTTGATCTCTAAGATCAACGGCCCACATCTAATCTGCCCCTTTAACTAACCAAACCCCCCAAACTCTAACCATTCCTTCTAAACCCGCCTCCTCAGAATCCTCTCTACTCTCATCTCCTCCAACCCTAGCCCCCTCACTAAAACTTTCTCCAAATCTGTCTCAATCATGGATTCCTTCCATGATTTTCTTACATTTTATGTGATTCCTTAGTATTCCTTGCAAGATTATGATGTTATATGGTACTTGCCCCAAATTTTGCAAGTACCAGTACCCAAGAGGGATTCCACCGCCTTCAGTCTCTGAAATTTAGACGATATTTCATCTATATGCTTTCTATATGGTCCGATTCTGTGAGATCGTCGACTATCCATACTTCCTTTTTGAACTAGGGTTTGAAATGTTTCCTCATCTCTTACTGGTTCTTGATTGATATTTTTCGTTTACCGTGTTTGACTTTTCTTTTCCGTATCTCTGTTTAATCTTCCATGTTTCCCTATTTTCTTCTTTATTTTTTACCCTAAATCTGACCCAAAATGATTCTTGGTATGATTTTTCCCGTTCTCTGTTTAATCTTTTGTATTCCTTTATTTTTAGTATTATTTGTGTGATAATTGTTTTTCCTTGCTGATTTACGGAACCCCCTTTGTTTATGCCCTAAACAACCGATTCTAATTGATTATAGTATATCTTTCCTTATTTGTATTTGAATAATTTGTTTCTATGTTCACTTGTTTGATTTCTACTATATAAACCTTTCTCAAAAGAGATTTTGAGGACCGGGACTCCGACTACTGTTTTCCACTACTCTCTCATTCACTCACTATTACTTTCAAACTTGCTGAAACTATTGAATAACCTCCTCCGATGCAAGCAATGCTAGGAGCCCATTCTCGAGGCTCTTGCAAACTCTGAATCATCGGGGATTTGGGGTTTTTGCTTCTACACTGCACTCTTTTAATCATGCTACTGGTTAGTTAGTGTTTAAACCCTCATAATATTTAATTTCTCTCCTGCACATGTGTCTGAACTTTGATTCAACTGTGATGGTGTTCAACTTTGATGTCATTCTGTGACACATGAGAATAGTTTATCGTTCATGCCATGCTTCACTATAATTTGCGTTCTATGATCTCTTATCTCCTAAGATTAGATCTAGACCCTGTAGCATCTTAACATGTTGATTTTGGGGTTCAATATTGTGGTTGTATGATATTTTTGCATATTGTGATTAGCTAATGCCTTGGCTCTGTGGAAACCTCTTTACTTGAATGAACTTTTTCTGGGTCCTTTCTATATTGGAGTGTCTCATAATACCGCTCTGATACTTGTTTAAATATGTTTCATGCTATTCTGAATCTCTAAAGGCTAATACTCTATTCTCTATGACTCTTGTGCTAGCATGTTTTTCCAGTATGACTTGGTTCATCTACTATTCTCTCCTTTCCATGGTTATCAATATGTGTCTCCTTCCATTGTGTTCAAGTATAGATTAATATGGCATTATATTAGACTTAACCTAATTTGAACCTTTAATTATCAGCCTATGATGACTGATTATGTGGTACTTTGATTATGTGAACCTGGCATTAATTTGCTGGTCTACTGGAGCAGTTGTGTTGTATGATCCTTCTATGAATTTTTGCCCATCCTCCCTACTTGTTACTTTGGTATTCTAAATCCTTATTCTTAGCCGGCTGAAAGCCAAGTCTACCTAGGTTCTTTGTTGGCATCCCTAGTGTGAACATTGCTCGGGGTCCATCTGAGGCCCTTGTGAACTCTGACACGCTAGAAATTTGGCCTTAGTCATTCCTCTAACTCCAAGCCATCCCTGTTGCTCTACTCCCCTATCATGTACTGCGTTTTGGTGCTGTTTTGTCCCAAGTGATGCATTATTTGGTGTTGTGGCTCATTGGAAGGGGGCTGAGCTCCCCTATGGACCTGTGATCGTATGGTATGCTATGTTGACGACCCAGTAAGGCTGGGTGTTTAGTTGTTTACTTGGGCCCGCTATAGACCTGTCTATTGCCATGTAACATTACTATGTTTATTTGTTCATTTGGGGCTGTAATAATACCATTGTATAAACGATTGGGGTGCTAGCAAAAGGGGAAATGGGTAGAATGTAATATTTGCATGCAAAATGGATAGATAATGTGCCTATAGGACTTGATAATTATGTGCTATACGTGTTGTTCAATTACTATGCGCACTACAGAAACCATGCCATTAGAGGAAGCACACACACATACTGTCTGCTAGCAAACACAAGTAGAACATGCTGCAATTATGTTTATTGCTATGTGTTATTAGAAATTTGCCTATATGAACAAATGTCAATGGACTATCTTTCAATTCACCTCAGTATATTCACTAGAAATCATGCCAATAGGATTCTTGATCGCTTTCTTGCTATTGTCTCGCACTATTCACTAGAAATCATGCTAATAGGACTAAGTATAACCATAGAATCAGTCCGAGGTGCTAATCATTAGAGATCACGTCTATAGGATATCATTATTCATTTGATAACCATTAATGATGCACCTCTCAACTCTGTTCACTTAGACCACTATCAAAAGCATGCATAATTCTGGACTTCATTGTCACTTAGTGCATAAATCACTTAGGCACAACATCTACAAGATTAATGACTGGAAATCAGCACTTCTTCTTAATAATCAGTATGCGACATTCGTATATCTTGTCAATGAATAACGCGGATTCTTCAAATTGATTGCATGTCTTGATGCCTATCGCTTGGAAATCATGTCTGTAGGTTTTATAACACCTATAATTTGTAAATCAGTTAATTTAGAATAGCAGCACCACATATACGATATTGGAGTTCAGAATCACCTGGAGTCCATGCATATAAGACTTTAAGTTTCAATTCCGAAACAAGTATTGCTTAAACTGCCCATGTCGCCTAGTTTTTGCCTTTTTGAGCAACCTAGATAAAGTCTATAACCATCTAAATAGAGGTCCAAAACCACCTGGACCATAGATATGGGATGGGTAGTGCACGCATAGAGTACTGTTGATACCCAATTTTTCCCTCATATATTTTAAATATGCATATATATTTTCAAAATAGTGCACATGCATTATTATTAGATTTACAGAAATGCACAAGTGTTTTTATTATTTTTCTATAATTTTTAAAGGCTTTATATCAATTTATTTCAGCATTTTTATCATACAAATATCCAATAATTACCCCTCATATTATTTTTATGATGATTTAATCATCTAAATTCATCATTTATGCCCATATAGTGTTTAAAATATTTTAATTGCATTTTTATAATTGCATTTGCATTTTTAAGGCTATAATTGCATGTTTTGTAATAATAGCTCATATACATGCATAATTACATTATTTACATAAAAATTACAATTTATATTTTTGTAATGTTAAGTAATTATTTTAAAGCTTTTTCATGCACAAATGAAATTTTTTATTATTTATTAATTATTTTTATAAATTATTTTACTGATTTAATTGGGTATTTAAAATCTAGCCATTTTTTCTTAATTAATTTCAGGACTTAGCCCAATTATATACACCAGCCCAATACCCAATACCAAATACCCAATACCCAAATACCCGTTTACCCTAACCCAGCACCCATTCTTACCCGACCCAAATTCCTCCTTTTAATCTTGGTTGTTGATCTTTCAAGATCAACGACCCTCATTCGTCTGTCCCTTTTTAATTAACCTAACCCTCTAACCTTAATTCATTTCTCCCCACCTGCCGTCATTGAATCCTCTCGTCCTCTCCTCTCACCCTCTCAAACCCTAACCCACCATCTCACCCCAAACCCCCAAGAATCCCTGTTCTAATGGGATTATCCCATTGCTCCCTTACCATTCTAGGATTCTTCCCTTATTTAATACCCGATTCTGGAATAACTTAGGTACTTGCCTAAATATGGCAAGTACCCCAATTTGGTTCCGTCTAAATCGGCCTTTGACCTTTGAATCTGGACAATCTCAAGTCCAAAACACATTATTTGTAATGATTCTCTCATATCTCTCTTGATTTGCTAAGCCCTAAAGGTTAGGGTCTCAGATCCTCTCTGATTTGAACCAAATCTGGTTCAAACTATATCTTTTAAACATTTTTTTCGTCTATATTTGCTATGTTATTTATAGATCTGTTGACTTTTTTACCGATTTGTGATTTACTTAAACCTAGGGTTTCAAACCCTTTCTTTTACTTGAATTAAAACCGATTCGATTATGAGTTTCCTTTAATAAACTCTTACATATGTTTATTTGGTATGAATCTATGTTATTCTCCTTTCATTCTGGCTGATTTAGTGTTTTACCCAAAATTAGGGTTTCAGATCTTTCTAGATCTAATTTGGATTCGATTTCTTAATCACTTTTCTTTAATACTGCTGTTCATGTGTCTCTATGCATTTTATTACAACTCTTTGTTACTATCGACTAATTTTATTTACCCCAAAAACTAGGGCTTTTGAAATATTTACTGAGATTCCAGTCTTTCCATTCTTGCATGGTACTGATGTTTTCTTATCTTGTTCGACTTACCTGTTCTCATTATTTTCGTACCTTATTTGATCTGGTACTTGAACACTGATTGACTCTATAGTAAGACTTGCCTGATTTAATGCTATTAGGTTCAGTTAATTGTTAGAATCCGACTTAAATTTGATTCTACTTCTATTTTCATTCCTTACTTCTATGATTGACTTATTACCTTATTTGTGTGCTCTAACCCAGTGCTATTTAAACCCTTTCCCCTCTCCCCCTTCAGACAAAGCTCGAACTCTCCTATTCTCACTATTAAAAACTTAAGCTCTCTTGTTCTGATTTCTTTGCTAAGTGTCTCTTGATTTCGGCCGGCTAAAAGCCAAGGCCAAAATTATTCTGGAACCCCATTATTGTAGTATACTCATTTGCTTTCTCACTTAACTGGTATGCCCTAACTTTTGCAATTCCATTCTCTATGCTTTGCTTGACTAGTCAGTTTCAATTCCTAGCATGACTCTGTCTTCTATGTGATTATGTGATCTCATCTAGCAGCACTGTTAACTTAGGACTAATTTGTTCTGAATAATATGAATCCATTTCATAGTTTAGCCTATGGTTTAGTTGTCTCATGCATTGCTTGTTAATTATATACTTGTTCTGAACATTGCACACTAGGGATATGTAATCAGTTAGCTTGTTATTTAACTCATATGTCATGTTTGTTTAAACTCGAATGTTTCTGCCTGGCTGCTTCTGTGATTAAACCATGATTGTCTTAATTACTAGCATGAGTATTTAGCTTAACTGAACTTCAGCTTATTTGAACTACGTGTTTAAGCATGAATTCTGTATGTTTCCTTGGTGTAGCTCTGCCTGCAACTCTATGTCCTTAATCCTGTTTTTCTGAAATCCAACTAATTTTTAAACATAACCCTCCCTCTTTTACATACTCTTAGTCCCTTAGGTTCTCAACCACCCCAGTGTGAGCACTGCTTAGGGTCCTTGAGACTCCTCTGAACTCTGACACATTGGGGGGCTGGTTTTCCAATCTCTCATGAACTCTTATCTGAATGTGTGGTTCTGGTGTGAGCATTGCCCGGGGTTTCCTGAGGCCCTTGGGGAACTTTGACACACTGGAAGCCTGGTTCTAATGTGCTGTAGATGAATCATTGCTATACTTCAAAGCTGTTATGTGGAAGGCCTGGTTCCCAGGTTTATTTTGGCCTATGAAGGCTCTCTATAGTGTATATGATACTTATGTAATTTATTCGGCTATCCTGGTATGTAATAACTCTGTAATAACGGATTTGGGGATATTTAGTAAAGTTAGGAGGGTTCTTCTTATATCTTTTGGTAAAACTGGGTAGAAATCCTGCCTATAGGATTTAATTATGCTGGTTGAATTATGTGAGCATTATACCGTGCTTAGAAATCCTGCCTATAGGACTTTCATAATCATGTTGATTCTGTATTTTACATTTGCATACTAGAGATCCTGCTTATAGAAGTTTCGTTCAATTTTGTGCACTAGAAATCCTGTTCATAGGATCTGTACATGTTTTCAACAAATGTACATTAGCAAGCATGCCTATAGTGTCTTGTTATTTGAATTAACTATCCTTCCTGGCAATTTGTTTAATTTCTGCCCGTACACAATTAATAGATGTCATGCCTATAGGATTTAAATCTATTCAAACCTAGATATCATGCCTATTGGATTTAAATCCATTCAAACTTAGAAGTCATGCCTATAGGGTTTAAATCCATCCAGCAATAGATATTATGCCTATAGGACTAAAATCAATTTCCAATTTAGAAATCATGCCTATAAGGTTTAACTCAAATCAGTAATTAGAAAGCACGCCTGTAGGAAATAAAATCTATCTTTACGAGTTAAAATCAATGCTACACTTAGAAACCATGTCTATAGGTCTGTAATTAATAAGCTCGTAGAAATCATGCCTATAGGATCCTGTTCTGAATTCAATCGTTATTGTCAATCACTTAGGCAACGTATCTGTAGGATTTAATGATGATTCTGGGTTTATAATTGTGACATATTACTGCCTGAGGTGCCTAGATTCATGCTGAATAAAATCAGTAGGCAAACAAAATAGGTCTTGATGCTCGCCTTAATAAAGTTGTCTCTGCATTCTATTTTCTCACATAGGTATCCTGCCTATAGGATTTCTAAGTTAACGATATTTGCTGATTCAACTGCGTGCTTTATTGCCTATGTGTGGAGGTCAATATGAGCCCATACTTGCTCTTTATCTGAAAGTCCTATTTGCTTTTGTTTGTCGCCTAGATTTGACATTTTAAATAATATAGGTTGGTCTAGAACCATCCCAAATAGAGGTCCTAATACCTCCATGGCCAAAGGTAAGGGACGGGTAGTGCACACATAGGGTACGATTTAGAATTAACTAGTGCGCTTAAGTAACAACTTAAAGATAGTAATTGGGTAGTAAGGAGATGATAGCCCGTGCGCTAATGCTATGAGTAATACCCCGAGTTGAGGGAGTTACAAAGTATTGCATGGAATGATCCTATAGGCCGAAAAAAATTAGGACCACCCTTTACACTCCTGTTTAAAATAAATCGAATGTATTATTTGTCCAAATTGCTTTCTTCCCTTTTTTAGACTAATTCGTTTAATTTAAGTTCGGTCGGGACCCACCGTTGTGGACCTCGAGGGGTGCCTAATACCTTCCCCTCAAGGTAATTTTGAGCCCTTACCCGATCTCTGGTGATGTAAACTGGTTATATGAGTTATTTGCTCTCGGTGCCCTAACATACATTAATCCGTTAGGTGGCGACTCTTCCAATTCCCTACCCTCAAAGGGGGAGTTGTCCCAGAAATGTCGAAACCCGATTTCGCGAGAAAAAGGGGGCGCGACAGCATTGCGACTCTGCGGGGGATATCTTTAGGCTCTTACCATAGCAAACTTGTTTGTGAATTAGTCTTTAAGCATGTCTTTATTATTCCGTTAATACTCGCACACCCCTCCCCTTTCCATTCTACATGAATTTATTTGCCTATCTTCATTCATTTAAGATTTCTCTTTCATGTTTTATCACTTTTACTATGGAAACTGACTTGTCTCTTTGCTTTTCTTTCTTAAATGTCTTTACAATTATTAAATACCGCATTTCATCATTATTCATCGTACAAATACTTGGCAACATGTTATTTTCTTTTGCATAACTCCATGCTCAACATCATATTTCGCTCGTGTGTACTAATACTATAGTGGCGCTTAATGAGTTTTCGCGCTCTTCCTAAAATTACCCTTTAAATTTGGAAAGGCTTATTTGCGGTAAATTTGGAAAGCCTTTCCCTCTCAATTTGTCTTCTTGAGGGTACCAGTCTAGACATCTACAGAAACCTTACTTTGATAATAACTGTACATGCATCATGGTCAAACCTAGCCGGGGTTAATATGCTGTCCGCATAATAACCCTCTAAGAAAGCCTTGTCCAAAGTCCACCAGGATTTCCAAAATCCCAATGGATGCAACCACGATATGTGCATTATTTGGAGAGATGAATGCCAACATGCTAATCGTTAATGTGTAAGTAGTCGAATCCGGAGGGAGCAAGGGTCTAACCCTGTTTATTTTGCAGAAAATGAGGCACGGAGTCCCCAGGTTCGGCATGGTCCGGAGTGTACCGCCGTTGTTGTTAGGTTGGAGGGAAAACCTTTTGCCAAGCGACAAAATCACATAAAAAGGGTTCTTGGAAATCTACCTTCCTTATTGGACATCCAACCAAACAACATGCTGATCGAGGCTGCTACTATGTTCTGGGATAGAGAAAGAGTCGTATTCCGTTTTGGAAATATAGAAATGACTCCTCTTTTGGAGGAAATAGGAGGATTCGCTGGATTACCATGGGATAGTCCCGGTCTACTAGTACCAGAAAACCGCACTACTAGGGGGTTTCTAAAGATGATGAGTCTGAAAAAGAATGATGACTTGGAGTGCCTGAAGAAGTCCTACATACCCTTCGACTTCCTCTATGAACGATATGGACACAGCAAATATTACCGTACCTTTCATGATGAATTCTCCATTACTTCCCTGGGTTGGACTCATCGTATGGTTTTTGTATTCATCGTCTGCTTTTTGGGTATGATAGTGTTTCCAAGCCAAGGGGACAGAATTCACACCAGGTTGGCCATGGTAACCAAAGCTTTAATGGAGGGAATTGAGGGACAAACCTATACTATTGTTTCGATGATTGTAGCAGACATTTACCGGGATCTGGATCGTTGGAAGAAATGGTTCAAACATTTTAAGGTTGTAAATTGCTACTACAGATTTGGGTGTTAGAACATCTTCAGAGGGGTCAATACCGCCAAGAGTTTCCACGGAGACCATGGAACGATCACATAGCTTTCCACCATCCTAAAAGAATGACCTTTATCCTAGACAGATTTGCACAGCCGGAGAATGCTATTAATAGGCACAGTTTTTCAGCACTTTGACCGAGGACCAGGTTCACTGGATGTTCGAGTGGTTCCCCACCGATGAATTCATCATCAGATGTAGGGATGTTCCGCAGTTGGTGTTGATTGGGTTAGGGGGAATACATCCCTATGTTCCTATCAGGGTCATGAGACAAGCTGGTAGAAAACAAGTCATACCACGACTCTCCAAAATAAGTCATTACGGAGCCGATTTTCAGGGTGACGCCATTCCATACATATGTGAGGCCCAGCACATGTGGCACTTGAAGATTATCGTGGAAAAGATACCATCGAGCCAGATTGATATCAAGCAGGTCATGTGTATTTCTACCAATCATGGTTGGAGGATAACATAGCAGGAATAGTCGAGCTAGGGGTTGGTCAAGAAAACAGGGTCATAGATGAAGTCACTCAAGCACGAGTGAAGTATGAGAGGCTGCGCAAGACAGTCCTTGAATCTGAAGCAGGCACTTGGAGCAACACAAGTTCGACACAGAGTCAATTAACGAGTGGAAGGAAATAGCTACAAGATCGAGAGAAAGGCTGGAGTATTTGGAGCAGGGTCTAATGGAACTGGAAGGGAAGATGAGGAAAAGGGTCGCAGACTGTCAGAATGCAGAAGGCAACGAGGGAGGACACCTAGCAAGGGCATACCTGCTGTTGTACATGCACGACCTGGGGAATTGGATTGATGGATACAACAAAGTCAAATATGGGGAAGGTCCCTCCGGGACCAAGTAGATTAGATTTAGCTATTTTTTTTAAACGTTTTGGAATGTAATAAGGCAAATGCCATTAGTAACTCATTTATTTANAGGGAAAAGCTAAGATGGATGATATGAGTGGTATCCGGAAGGAAAATGCTGAGAATATTGAAACTTCAGACGGTCGAAGTACTCCAGCTCAGAATGATTTGGTCCTACGGGTTGGAACAGAAAATACTAGCATTGCAAGGGGAACTTAAGCATGTCCGCAACTTGGCAAACCTCTCCCTCACCCTAAATGTCCCAGATGTTAACCAACAAAATGTTCAAAACCCAGCACCTCCTCAAAACACACCAAACCAACGTCCACAAAATCCTCTCGCACCCCATCAATACACAACACCTCCCCAAAAATCCTAATCCTCCACCAGTGCCCCACTCCTCCTCAGCATCAACAACCTTCCTACTCATATCCACAAACCACTTACCATACTCCAAAGATACCCCACAACCTATCCCTGATCCGCAAAACTTGAACTAATGATCACCACTACGNCTATTGACTACTCTGAAATGGTTGGGTAAAGATTCCCATGAAATACGACTAGGGAGTATGAATGTGAAGGCATTTGATGGGTCTCAAAGGGCCACAATTGGGGAAATTAACCTGTGTTAGCAGATGGGCCCAACTTGGTTCGATATTGAGTTTCAAGTATCGGATATATCTGCTACATACAATCTTTGATTGGGACGACCTTGGAAGCACGCTGCTGGAGCTGTAGCTTATACACTACACCGGGCTGTGAAGTTCGAAGGGAACCATCAGGAGGTAGTCATGAACGGAGATGGAAGTAATCCCATTTACACTAGTCAAACTGTCTCGGTTGTCGAGAATAGAAGAAAGCTGGGTGGAGAAACTTATCACCGTATCAAGCATGTCAATGCGATTGATAAAGATAAATGGTGGAGTAGCAAAATAGAAAGCATACTGGCATGGTCAGTGTATGAACCCGGCAAAGGGCTTGGGAAGAATCTCCAGGGCATCACTAAGCTAATACAACTGAAACGTCATGGCACAACTTTCGGGCTTGGGTACCAGTATACCTGGCAGGAGTATGATGATTGGTCGCCACCATGGCGTGGTCCCTATTACCCTCTCGAGCAACCAGTGCCGCATCTGAATCAGACCTTTCACCAGGCCGACACAATATGGGGATCAGCAGAGGAGGAAGCTTTGGCTGGGCTGAGGAACCTGTTTCTAGAAGATGAGGATATGGATTGCAATGTGATAGTTGTGGAGGAGGAGGAAGAAGGCCTTACCATTCAGATAGTAGAGAGGGGAACATTTCTCAGGAACTGGACAGCCACACCATCAAGGGCCAGACGAGTCCCGGGGTAGCATGGCTACTAATGTTATTTGAAAAAAAAGGTCTTCTTTTCTAGCATTTAGTTATTAAATATCTTCCCTTTCAGTATTTGTTTTTTGGAAAACAATGTTTTGAAGTAATTCAGACAATATTTTGTTTAACATTTAAGCCTTTATAAAATAATTTGATGTTTTACTATCTTATCTTTCATATCTTTCTTCTACAACATTATTATTTCTTACCTAGATGAACCAACGACTGTGACATGTAATGAGACAACGCGATATAAGGATAGTGACTCGGAGGAAGAGATGAAATACCTGAGGAAGTTATTAGAGAAGTCGAGGATTCTGAGAACAAACCTAAGTCCAACCTGGACGAAACCGAGGCAAACAATTTGGGAGATTTCGAAACCATCAAAGAAACTCGCATAAGCATTCACCTATCACCGTCCGAAAAGGAAGAATACACTCTTTTCCTGAAAGAATATAAAGATATTTTGCATGGTCATATGATGACATGACTGGCCTGAGCACATCCATAGTGGCTCATAAGTTACCTACCAATCCAATGTGTCTGCCGGTGAAGCAGAAGCTCAGAAAATTCAAACTAGACATGAGCCTAAAAATCAAGGAAGAAGTTACTAAGCAGATTAAAGCCAAAGTCCTCAGAGTAGTTGAGTACCCAACTGATAATAGGCTAGATTTATGTAATTTGGCGATTGTTTATGCCCCAGCTTGATTATGTTTCAATGTCATAATATAGTTAATTAATGAAAAATGGGCTTTAATTGTGAATTTCATATGTAGCAGGATGAGGAGCTTGTATGAGGCCTTAAAGCTATGATTGGAGCTACATTGAAGCAAGAAAAACCCCTAGGAACTGAGTACGCGCGAAGACGAGAAAAAGAATAAAGGAAATAAAGGCCTGGACTAGTGCGTCCACTAGCGCGACCACGCTAGTCCAGATGAGGGAGGCAAAATGTTAGTCCACTAGCGCGGCCATTAGCGCATCCACTAGCGCGGCCGCGCTAGTCCCAGTTCCGGAAAGAAAATTTTCAGGTGTAAACTTGGAAGTCTGGGGGTAAATTCACTTAACTTATATAAGGTCAAGCTCTCCCAAGGATTGATTATCAAGGTTTTCATAGTTTAGTGCAAGAAAAAGGGAGGCAAGAGGCAAGGAGAAGATTTCAACATCAAGTTCATCTTTTCTTCCTTTTGTTTTTACGATTTGTGATGAAATTGAATATTATTGAGATGAACACTACTATGAGTGGCTAAAACCTATTGTTCTAGGGTCATGGGTGAAACATGAGTGTTGGTGTTCGGAGTTTAATTTGACGAAGTTGATTTTATCAAATTGGGTTGTTTATTTAATTCTGTTTTTAGTTATTTTGCTGAGTAGCTAATAGTGAAATACTATCTACGAATCTATAGTTGAACTTGAAAGTGGGAACTCTAGATTGCATATAGAATTAAATAGAGCAAGTTCTTGAACCTGGGCATCGGGGAACGGATTCGCAATTAGGATAGACATATACCTAATTGCCTTGCTTGGTTTAAATATAGAAATTATGAATGCATTCTTGTTAATCTTAATTCCATAGACATATAGGCATTAAATTAACTTGAATAGGCGAGTAAGGATTCGACAGATTCTTATGAGTAATATCAACCCTTTCAATCAACAATCCAGATAAATCAATTAGTTATTTTAAGCCAAGAACGCAACAAGATTGTTATCTAGCCCGTGACCCTGGAATATTCTCTCATACTGGTTGTTATTCGAAATTGCTATTTGTTTGGTTGATAATTCTAGTTATTTCATTAATTGATATTTTTTGGTAGTAAATTAGAGACGACTATATTTTGTGAAAAATCTCTTGGATCGACAAGTTAATTGAGTTTGAATCAGTCAATTGTTAATCACAAGTCTTCGTGGGAACGATACTCTACTCACTACTTTATTACTTGACGATCACGTGTACTTGCGTGAGTGTTTTGGTCGCAACAAGTTTTTGGCGTCGTTACCGGGGACTTAGAAATTAGCTACTTGACTGAATTGAGCTTTTATTAGTTATTTATTCAAGCTTTAATTTTCAATTCACCTTGTTTGTGTTAACACAGGCTCTTCTCTTGAATGCGGAGGAGTAGAAGCGCAAACAATCTCCTTCCTATTGATCCTGAAATTGAACGAACACTTCACAGAGTGAGAAGGGAAGTAGACGCTAGAACCAGAATTGAAAGAGAGTTTGACATCGTAGTTCAACCACAACCAATAGAGATGGCAGGTAATGAAGAGCACGCGGTGATTGAAGCCGCAAGGCCCAGTCTTGCTAATATGACTCAGGCTATTGTGAAGCTTGATATCACAGGGCACTTTGAACTCAAACAATACATGGTGCAGCTGATCCAGTCCACAGGGCAATATGTGGGTCTATCTCATGAATACCCGCAAAGGCACATTCAGAATTTCTTGGAAATTACGGACACTTACAATTATCCGAACGTTTCCAAGGACTATGTCAGGCTGACACTTTTCCCCTTTTCATTGCTCGGGGAAGCTAAGGAATGGTTGCAGACGGAGCCCGCGAACTTAATCCGCACTTGGGATGATCTAGCAAGGAAATTCTTAATCAAGTTTTTCCCCACTAAGAAGACAAAGTCGTTGAGGAGTCAGATTCTTGGGATCGAACAACGGGATGGCGAAACACTTCGTCAAGCATGGGAAAGATATAAGAAGCTACTCAGAGACTGTCCACATCATTTTCAGACTAACGAGGTATTGGGTCACACATTTGTGGATGGGTTAGATGATGCATCAAAGATGAATCTTGATTCAGCTTGTGGGGGTAGTTGCATGGCTAGACCGTACAGTGAAATCCAACTCTTGCCAAATAACTTCACTGCTAATGATCATAATTGGCACGGTGATGGTGATTCACGAAAGGCAATTAAGCAAAAAGCAGCAGGGTTGATTGAGCTCGATGAATTTTCAGCCATGAGAGCCGATATAGCGAAATTGGCAAATCAGATGAATAGAATGACAATGCAGCAACCTCAACCGATGCAACATGTACAACAATGTCTATTTGCTACGAACTGTGTGGCGACAATCATATGAGTGACATGTGCCCTACGAATCCTGAATCCATATACTATGTGGGGCAACAAAGCAGAGGTCCAATGAATCAGCATGCACAATATGGGAACACTTACAATCCAAATTGGAAGAATCATCCCAACTTCTCATGGGGTGGAAATCAGCCAAATCAGAATCATTATAGACCCCAGGGGAATTTCAATCAACCTCAGAAGCCACTCCAACAAATGGAAGAGAGTACAAATGATTTGCTAAAGAAGTTGTTGCTTGACAATCACAGATCAGGACCGATTTCAGAAATCTTGAGAGGCAGATGGGGCAGTTAGCAACAAATCAAAACACTAGACCTGCAGGGTCTCCCCAGTGATACAGAGAAGAACCTTCAAGTGAATGCAGTTACACTCAGAAATGGGAGGGAGCTAGAGGAAGTGCCAAAGAAAAGAAAAGACAAGCCCATACCCGAGGGGGAGTTGATCCCTAAGGCGACACACGAATCAAAAAATACTGATGCAATTCCAGATCCAGTGGAGGCTACAAGGCCACCACCACCTTTACCCCAGAGACTGCAGAAAAAGAATGATGATCGCATGTTCAGCAAATTTCTCTCTATGTTGAGCCAGGTTCAATTAAATATTCCACTCATTGATGTACTTCGTGAAATTCCAAAATATGCTATGTACATAAAAGATATAGTGGCTCAAGAGACATTATTGACTGAATTTGAGATAGTTGCACTTACTGAGGAGTGCACTTCAAGGGTCCAAAACAAGCTCCCTCAAAAGCTTAAGGATCCTGGCAGCTTTGCCATCCATGTGCGAATTGGTAATATTAATGTGGGTTGTGCTCTTTTTAATTTGGGGGCGAGCATAAATCTGATGCCCTTATCCTTGTTCACGCAATTGGGCTTGGGAGCTCCAAGGCCAACTACTGTGATGTTGCAGCTGGCTGATAGGTCGATAGCACACCCTGAGGGAGTGATTGAAGATGTGTTGCTGCAAATTGGGAAATTTATCTTCCCTGCAAACTTCATTATCCTAGATTATGAGGCCGATGAACTGGTTCCAATCATATTGGGGCGACCTCTCTTGGCTACTGGTGATGCAATTATTAAAGTGAGAGAGGGAAAAATGATTTTGAGGGTGGATGACGAGGAAGCAGTTTTTAATGTCTACAAAGCAATCCAACTTCCCCGCCACTATGAGGAGCTCTCAA
Organism: Nicotiana attenuata; assembly: GCF_001879085.1. Taxonomy (NCBI): domain Eukaryota; kingdom Viridiplantae; phylum Streptophyta; class Magnoliopsida; order Solanales; family Solanaceae; genus Nicotiana; species Nicotiana attenuata. The sequence continues at coordinate 19,793,902 of NC_031996.1, read as the reverse complement.
TGATATCTGTTGTTGAGGCGTATGAGCGAATTCTTGATATGAGTGTATATCTAGACGATTCTCTAGAGAAAGCACTTATGTTGTTCGATAGCCTGGGGATTGATGATGAGGTTGAGGAGATGATGCATATCCTAGATACATCTTGTGCTTACATGCAGGGGATACACCCCTTTGAGCCTTTGAATAGGCCAGATGGGCCTCCTCCAAAGCCGTCAATTGAGGAGGCTCCAAAATTGGAGCTTAAACCTCTGCCCCCTCACCTTCAATATTCTTATTTGGGTGACTCTGAAACTTTAACTGTTATTGTTTCTTCTTACTTGTCTAAGTTGCAGAAAGAGGAGCTGTTGAGAGTGCTACGTGAGCACAAGCGAGCACTTGGGTGGACAATGTCTGATATTAAGGGCATTAGTCCAGCTTTTTGCATGCATAAAATCCTCATGGAGGACGGACACAAGCCAAGTGTAGAGCAACAACGTCGACTAAATCCAATCATGAAAGAGGTGGTAAGAAAAGAAGTGATTAAGTGGCTTGATGCAGGTATTGTATTTCCAATCTCGGATAGCAAATGGGTAAGCCCCGTTCAATGTGTACCTAAGAAAGGGGGGATGACTGTAGTGGTTAATGAAAATAATTACTTAATTCCTACAAGAACTGTCACTGGGTGGAGGATTTGCATAGATTATAGAAAACTGAACAATGCTACCCGAAAGGACCACTTCCCTCTTCGCTTTATTGATCAAATGCTCGATAGATTAGCTGGCCAGGAATACTATTGTTTCTTAGATGGCTATTCGGGGTATAATCAGATTGCTATAGCCCTAGAGGACCAAGAGAAAACCACATTTACGTGTCCGTATGGCACGTATGCGTTTAAGAGAATGCCCTTTGGTCTCTGTAATGCACCTGCGACTTTTCAAAGGTGTATGATGGCTATTTTTACTGACATGGTTGAAAGATTTGTAGAAGTATTCATGGATGATTTTTCCGTATTTGGGTGCTCTTTTGATAACTGTTTAATGAATCTTGATAAAGTACTTGCTAGATGTGAAGAGACGAACCTGGTGCTAAACTAGGAAAAGTGCCATTTCATGGTACGTGAAGGTATAGTTTTGGGGAACAAGGAGTCCAAAAATGGTTTGCAGGTGGACAAAGCAAAGGTGGAAGCAATTTTCTCTCCCTTGTGCAGGTTGCTTGAGAAAGAGGTCTCCTTCAAATTTGATGATGCCTGTCTGAAAGCATTTGAAGATCTGAAAGGAAGGTTAGTGACTGTACCAATTATCATTGCTCCGGATTGGGAGCAGCCATTTGAGTTGATCTGCGATGCGAGTGACATAGCTATTGGAGCTGTTTTGGGGCAAAGGAGAAATAAAATCTTTCACTCCATCTATTATGTGAGCAAAACTCTGAATCCAACCCAGATGAACTACACAGTTACTGAAAAAGAGTTGCTTGCAGTGGTGTGGGCGTTTGACAAGTTCAGATCATATCTAGTGGGGACCAAATTCATCATCTACACAGATCATTCAGCTATCAGATACTTGTTTGAGAAGAAAGACGCCAAGCCGAGGCTGATTCGTTGAGTCCTCCACTTGCAAGAGTTTGACTTAGAGATCCGAGATCGCAAAGGGACAAAGAATCAAATGGCTGATAACTTGTCCAGATTAGAAAATCGGAGCCATGTGGCTGAAGGAAGGTCAATCAAAGAAACATTTCCTGACGAGCAGTTATTGGCAACTACTTCAAGCGATGCCCCATGGTATGCAGATTTTGTGAATTTTATTGTAAGTGGGGTGACACCACCAGAATTGACACCCGATAATAGAAGAAGGTTCCTACATGATGTGAGGCTCTACATGTGGGATGAGCCATTCTTATACAGGCTATGTGCAGATCAGTTGGGCGAAGATGTGTTCCTGAGGAGGAGATGAATGCCATACTGCATGACTGTCACGCTTCGCCATACGGAGGTCATCATGGTGGGGATAGAACCGCCCAAAAAGTTCTACAATCAAGTTTCTATTGGCCAAAATTGTTTAAGGATGCACATGCCTTAGTTAAAAAGTGTGGCAGATGCCAAAGAACCGGAACAATCAAAAAGAAGCACGAGATGCCGCTGCAAAATATTCTGGTAGTGGAGCTTTTTGATGTTTGGGGGATTGATTTCATGGGACCGTTCCCATACTCTAATGGTCATAGGTACATCTTGGTGGCAGTCGACTATGTTTCTAAGTGTGTGGAGGCCATTTCTCTTCCCACTAATGATGCAAAGGTTGTGGTAAGCTTTGTCAAGAAGCACATCTTCACAGGCTTTGGAACTCCAAGAGTGTCGATAAGAGACGGAGGAACACACTTCTGCAACAAATTGCTGAATAATGTTCTTGCAAAATACGGAGTTAAGCACAAGGCTTCCACTGCCTATCACCCCCAAACGAGTGGTCAAGTGGAAGTGTCAAACAGAGAGGTAAAGTAGATTCTGGAGAAAACAGTAACTGGAAATAGAAAGGACTGGGCCGGGAAGCTAGACGACACATTATGGGCATATCGAACTGCATACAAGACTCCCATAGGTACTTCTCCGTATAAATTAGTTTATGGGAAGGCATGTCACTTGCCCGTCGAGCTTGAACACAAGGCCTATTGGGCAATTAAAAAGCTGAATATGGATATGGACTTAGTTGGTGAGAAGATGTTGCTGCAACTCAACGAGCTTGATGAGTTTCGATTGCACGCATATGAAAATGCCAAATTGTATAAAGAAAAGACTAAGAGGTGGCATGACAAGAACATCCAACATCGAGAGTTTGAGCCGGGGCAAGAAGTTCTTTTGTTCAATTCGAGGTTGAAGCTTTTTCCCGGAAAGCTTAAGTTTCGTTGGGCAGGCCCTTTTGTTGTGGTAAGTGTGAGGCCTCATGGAGCTGTGGAATTGCGGGTATATGAGCTCAAGTGGTACCTTCTTGGTAAATGGCCAGAGGATAAAACATTATTGGGGTGGTAACATTACACGTCACAAGACCTCAGTGGACTTGGCGGATGCTTAAAAATGTGTTGAGTCGTTCCGCGATGTTAAATCAGGCGCTGGTTGGGAGGAAACCCAACGATTTGTTGTAACCGTCGTGCCGCGATGTTAAATCAGGCGCTGGTTGGGAGGCAACCCAACGATAGTTGTAGTTGCTAATTGTGAGATTTTACAACATACTAACCAATGCAGGTGACAAAGGGCGGACGATAAGGCTATCGACAGTGGTAAGAACAGGTGAAAAACATGAAAAAAAATCGCCCAGTAGCGCGCCTGCGCTACTGACCGCTCTACAGGCCGCGCTAATTGGGTGACATTCTGCCTGGGCTCACAAATTTTAGCGCGACCGCGCTACTAGCGCGATCACGCTAGTGGCCGCGCTAAATTGACCACATTCTGCCTGGACTAGCGCGGCCGCGCTACGACCGCGCTAGTCCCGCCCTAAAAACTGACAGTTTGGTTGTTTTAATTTATTTTATGTTAATTTTTTGTTTTTTGTTTCTTTAGTCTAAATTACCCCTCCCCCATCTAATAACCCCCACCCTCTGTAATCCAAATCCCACTCCTTCTTCTACTCTCCCCCATCGTATAACCCCAAGACCCACTTCCTCAAAACATCAGAAAAACCAAAACCCCTCCTCCCAATAAGTGATCCCCTTCTCCTCATAACCTCGCCCACATTCTTCCATACCTTCCTTCTCTACTCCCCACCTTCTAACACTACAGGTATGAGCTCTAGTTTTATTTTTTCTTGTTTTTTTTATTTTTTAGAATTTTGTTTGTGTAGGAAAATTTGTAACATATGTTGTGGTGTTTGTGGGTGGTAAGTGTGGGGTGTTGTTCCACTTGATTTGTAATTTTGGTGAGATTATGTAGTGGGTTGATGTTATAAATTGCTTAAAAGGGATTGTGAATGCCTAATACCCACAAGGTGTTTGTGGAAAGGCCTAAATGAACGTAACTATGTAGTTGTGACCACTTATGCGTGTGAAGTCTGAGTAACCGCAGTGCGTCACACTTTTGTGTTGGGCTGTGCTAATGTGTTCCCGTTTTTCAGGTATCATGGCACCATCTCGAAAATGCCGTGCCACAGGTCCATCCTCTAGCAGCCAAGCCGGCTCAACCAGGACACAAGGGGCAACCCCTGCACGCCCTTTTGACAGTAACAAATTTGTCTCAGCCAATGCTCAGGACTGCTTTGCGGAGAAGGCAACTAAAAAGCCGATTCCGGAGAGGGGTATTGACATAGGTTCAGTTCAGCAGCACTGTCCTCACATGTACACTGAGTTGGTGAGGCGGGGGTTGCAGAACTTTATTAATGAGCCAGGGGAGGGAAATGTAATGGTTGTGAGATAGTTTTACGCTAATGTGCCGGAGCATGACAATGGCGTAGCCACAGTGCGCCGAAAGGCGGTGAATGCCTCTATTGAGGCGATACGGACGGCGTACCATCTGCCCCCTCCTCTGCCTGATTATGATGACTTTTATGAGTATGGCCGTAACCCAACAGACGCAAAGCGGGAGCGATTCTTTGACTCGATTTGTGTACCCGGGAAAGAGGTGGTCTGGATGCAATATGGTGAGAAGTTTCACTCCTCGGCACTAACCTCTGAAGCAAAGTGCTGGTTGCATTTGATTAACAATCGTCTGATTCCGTCCTCCAACACTACGGAGGTAAATGGACCCCGAGCTGCTTTGATTAAGTGTTTCATCAAAGGTCATAACATCGATGTAGCCAAAGTGATGCACGACGAAATGTTCGTTCGCTAACCAGTAAAAAGGTATGGGTTTTTTTTCCCTTCTTTAGTAACTCAGCTTTGCAGGCAAGCTCGGGTGCCCGAAAATCTCCGTGTGGATGGGCTAGTACCAAAAGGCCACAAGTTCCGGGCCGACAAGGTCACCACGGGCAAGGAGCTAGCGGCAGCAGGTGGAGAGGATAGGATTGGCTCTGATGACTCGGAGGAAGAGGAGGCCGAGTAGGTGGACGTGGGGGCCNATTGTATAATGAGAAGACTAAGAGGTGGCATGACAAGCACATCCAACATCGAGAGTTTGAGCCGGGGCAAGAAGTTCTTTTATTCAATTCGAGGTTGAAGCTGTTTCCTGGAAAGCTTAAGTCTCGTTGGTCAGGCCCTTTCGTTGTGGTAAGTGTGAAGCCTCATGGAGCTGTGGAGTTGCGGGATATGAGCGCAAGTGGTACCTTCTTGGTAAATGGCCAGAGGATAAAACATTATTGGGGTGGTGACATTGCACGTCACAAGACCTCGGTGGACTTGTCGGATGCTTGACAATGTGTTGAGTCGTGCCGCGACGTTAAATCAGGCGCTGGATGGGAGGCAACCCATTGAATTGTTGTAACCGTCATGCCAAGACAATAACTAAGGCGCTGGTTGGGAGGCAACCCAACGATAGGTGTAGTTGTTAATTGTGAGCTTTTACAACGTGCTAACCAATGCAGGTGACAAAGGGCGGGCGAAAAGGCCATCGACAATGGTGAGAACAGGTGAAAAACGTGGAAAAAGAAAGGTTACCCAGTAGCACGCCCGCGCTACAGGTCGCGCTACTGGCCGCGCTACTAGCACGATCGCGCTAGTGGCCGCGCTAAAAAGACCACATTCTGCCTGGACTAGCGCGACCATACTAGTGGGCGCGCTAGTGGCCGCGCTAATCCCGCCCCAAGAAATCGACGGGTTGGTTTGTTTTAAGTTGTTTCTTTTTAGTTTTAGTAATTTTTCTTGTTTTTTTTCCTTTAGTCTAAAACTCTAAATTACCCATACCCACTCCCTCTTCTTATTACTCCCATAGAAAACCCTTCCCCAAATCACTCCCATCTTCTACACAACAGAAAAATCAGCAAACCCAAACCCTTTCCCCTATTATAACGATTTCCCTCCCCCCAAGGCTCACCCACATTCTTCCATACCTTCCTTCTCTACTTCCCATCTTCTAACACTACAGGTATGAACCCTGGTTCTAAATTCTTTGTATTTTTTTGCTTTTTCTCTTTATTTTTCAGAATTTTGTTTTTGTAGAATGCCTTGTTGTAGTAGTTTTTCTTTGTTTATGTGTAGAGAAATTGGTAACATATGTTGTGGTGTTGGTGGATAGTAAGTGTGGGGTGTTGTCCCACTTGATTTGTGAATTTGGTAAGATTGTGTGGTGGGTTGATGTTATAAATTGCTTAAAAGGGATTGTGAATGCCAAATGCCCACAAGGTGTTTGTGGAAAAGCCTACATGAGCGTAACTATGTAGTTGTGACCACTTATGCGTGTGAAGTCTGAGTAACCGCAGTGCGTCACACTTTTGTGTTGGGTTGTGCTAATGTGTTCCCGTTTTTCAGGTATCATGGCACCATCTCGAAAATACCGCGCCACAGGTTCATCCTCTAGCAGCCAAGCCGGCGCACCCAGGACACAAGGGGCAGCCCCTGCACGCCCCTTTGACAGTAGCAAATTTGTCTCAGCCAATGCTCAGCACCGCTTTGCGGAGAAGGCAACTAAAAAGCCAATTCCGGAGAGGGGAATTGACATCGGTTCAGTCCAGCAGCAGTGTCCTCACATGTACACTGAGGTGGTGAGGCGGTGGTTGCAGACCTTCATTAATGAGCCACGGGAGGGCAATGCAATGGTTGTGCGAGAGTTTTACACTAATGTGCCGGATCATGACAATGGTGTAGTCACAGTGCGCCGCAAGGCGGTGAATGCCTCTATTGAGGCGATACAGACGGCGTACCATCTGCCCCCTCCTGTGCCTGATTATGATGACTTTTATGAGCATGGCCGTAACCCAACAGACGCAAAGTGGGAGCGATTCTTTGATTCGATCTGTGTACCTAGGAAAGAGGTGATCTAGATGCAATACGGTGAGAAGTTTCACTCCTCAGCACTAACCTCTGAGGCAAAGTGCTAGTTGTATTTGATTAACAATTGTCTGATTCCGTCCTCCAACACTACGGAGGTAAATAGACCCTGAGCTGCTTTGATTTGGTGTTTCATCAGAGGTCTTAACTTCGATGTAGCCAAAGTGATGCACGACGAAATGTTCATTCGCTGCCCAGTAAAAAGGTATGGGTTCTTTTTCCCTTCTTTAGTGACTAAGCTTTGCAGGCAAGCTCGGGTGCCCGAAAATCTCCGTGTCGATGGGCTAGTACGAAAAGGCCACAAGTTCAGGCCCGACAAGGTCACCACGGGCAAGGAGCCAGCGGCAGTAGGTGGAGAGGATAGGAGTGGCTCTGATGACTCGGAGGAAGAGGAGGCCGCGCAGGTGGACGTAGGGGCCGAAACACAGGCCCAGGAGCCCAGTGCAGCAGCTGCAGCACCGTCTGGAGCGGCATCATCTTCTGGAACTGCTAGAGTGTCCCGTTTTGCTGCTTTGGAGTAGGAGGTGGCCGGGTTACGCTCCTCCATGACTGATTTGGGTACTCGTTTAGACACGGTAGCTGCCCAACAGGCGATGTCTGAGAAGAAATTTTTGGGCTGGCTGAGAGCCCTGGGTCGTGCGTGCCATGTGAACCCGGATACCGTCTCTGACCAGGAATGAGCCTTCAGGGAAGTTCCTTTACCTCACTGTTCATTCAATTCTTAAGCCATGGGGACATGTCTTCATTTTAAGTGCGGGGTGGGGGATATTTCATTGTATGTATGTAATTGTATCATTTGACTGTTTGATTTTGTTTGGTTTTGTTTTGTTGTGATTGTTTTGGTGTTGAGTAAGAGTTCATTAGTTTAAAATAGGTAAGTGGCTTGTCCCGACGACGGATCTCTTTTGGCGGGGTTCTTGAGGGACTAAGTCGAAAAAAAATTGGAAAATATGAAGACTCTTCCTTATGACGGATCCTTTGGACAATTTTCTTGAGGGAAGTTAGTCGAGAGAAAACACCAAAAAGATTTTTTATTTTAGTTTAGGTAGTGTAGTAACTCCCCCTTGGTTTTTCTTTGGGCCACGGTTCTTTTCCAAGGGTTTAGCTTGAACCGGGTATAGGTAGTTTTTGTTTATTTTATTTTTTTTAATTTTGAGATTAGGCTTAATGGGCTACGAGCTAAAATTAAAAGAGAACCCATAGCGTTGATACACCTGAACATAATAGACACTAGAGTGTAACGCTTAGTCTTAGTGGTTGAATCTCACTAAAGTGCCTTAAATTGTATGTTTGTCACTGACTTGAATGCTCGTAATGGAATGTCTCGATAAGCTAATCTGGAATGAGTCATATGCCGTGTGTGGTGAGGTTTTTGTGTAGTCCATGTATTGTACTTGTGTCTAGAACTTGCCCGGTTTGTGAGACGAAGCGAAATTTTAGGTGATGCTCGATTTGAAAAACGATTTTAGGCTTTCTTTGATCTTTTTTTTTTTGTGAGCTTAATTGCTTGCCGCAAATAAAATTTATCCCTAGTCAACCCTTTTGAGCCTATAGACTTTTATTTGGCACCCACATTACAAGCCTATACCCTTTTTATTCTTAATTGATATTGTTTTGATTCCTTTGCCTTTAAAGCACTTTAATTGCAAAATGAGCGCTAAAAGAAGTAAGAAGGGACTAAGTGTGGGGTGGCTTTTGAGTGGAGCCAATGAAAGGAAGAAAGGTGCACATGTTTTGTAAAATAATACACCACTAGCGGAAAAAAAAATATAGATGAATAAATGTCTTGTTCTTGCTGGTGGGATATAAATTAAAGTAGTGCCTAAAGAAAGAGGGAACATTATTGGGATGATTGTGTTTGTGAAAGTGAAGTGGATTGAAGAATTTGCGCTTAAAGGTGATTATGTGGTGTGTTAAAGTGCTTAGGAGGGTTAGTCACTATTCCTATATATATCCTACCCGTCCCTTAGCCCACATTACAACCATGAAAAAGACCTAATTGATTTTAAATCGAGCGAGCCTACATTAGTAGAGATTTACATTAAGGGCAAGCCTATGATACCAATTACATGCATGTGACTTCTTTTTTGAGAGTGAGTGAATTTTATCTATCTCAGTTCCTAATTTGTCTAAATATCATTATATGAGGAACTACTCTCTTGTGTGTGAATGTGAGGGCATTTGACTCGTGAAAGAAAGGCAAGTCTTGACTTCTGTGTAGAGTAGCTTGGGGAAGTATGAATATTGCACGGCATGTGAGAGTCGACTTTTGAGGCGAGGATTGTTCACTACTAGGCGTAACTTATGTGAATTGTTCTGGGTGTAATGCGTTAGGGGATAATGTTGAGTGAATGAACCTCTAGAGAGTGTAGTTTGATTGCTCGAGGACGAGCAATGAATTAAGTGTGGGGTGTTGATAATAGGCTAGATCTAGGTAATTTGGCGATTGTTTATGCTCCCGCTTGATTATGTTTCAATGTCATAATATAGTTAAGTGATGAAAAATGGGCTCTAATTGTGAATTTGACACGTTGCAGGATGAGGAGCTTATATGAGGCCTTAAAGTTGTGATTGGAGCTACATTGGAGCAAGAAAGGCCCCTCGGAGCTGAATACGCGCGAACACTAGACAAAGAATCGAAGAAATAAAGGCCTGGACTAGCGCGCCCACTAGCGCGATCGCACTAGTCCAGACGGCTGAGGCAGAATGCTAGGAAACTAGCGCGGCCAGTAGCGTGCCTAGTAGCGCGACCGCGCTAGACCCAGTTCCGAAAAGAAAAGTTTTAGGGGTAAAATTGGAAGTCTGGGGGTAAATTCACTTAACCTATATAAAGTCAAGCTCGCCCAAGGATCAAGTATCAAGGTTTTCATAGTTGAGTGCAAGAAAAAGAGAGGCAAGAGGCAAGGAGGAGATTCCAACATCAAGTTCTTCTTTTCTTCCTTTTGTTTTTACGATTTGAATGAAATTGAATATTATTGAGATGAACACTACTATGAGTGGCTAAAACCTATTGTTCTAGGGTCATGGGTAAAACATGAATGTTGTGGTTCAGAGTTTAATTTAACGAAGTTGATTTTATCATATTGGGTTGTTTATTTAATTCTGTTCTCAATTATTTTGCTGAGTAGCTAACAGTGAAATACTATCTACAAATCTATAATTGAACTCGAAAGTGGGAACTCTAGATTGCATATAGAATTAAATAGAGCAAGTTTTTGAACCTGGGCATCGGGGAACGGATTCGCAATTAGGATAGACATATACCTAATTGCCTTGCTTGGTTGAGATACAGGAGTTATAAATGCATTCTTGTTAATCTTAATTCCATAGACATATAGGCATTAAGTTAACTTGAATAGGCGAGTAAGGACTCGACAGATTCTTATGAGCAGTATTAACCCTGTCAATCAACAATCCCGATAAATCAATTAGTTATTTTAAGCCAAGAACGCAACATGATTGTTAGCTAGCCCGTGACCCTGGAATATTCTCCCCTACTGATTGTTATTCGAAATTGTTAGTTGTTTGGTTGATTATTCTATTTATTTCATTAATTGATATTTTTAGGTAGTAAATTAGAGACGACTATATTTTGTGAAAAATCTCTTGGATCGATAAGTTAATTGAGTTTTTGAATCAGTCAATAGTTAATCACAAGTCTTCGTGGGAACGATACTCTACTCACTACTTTATTACTTGACGATCACGTGCACTTGCGTGAGTGTTTTGGTCGCATCGTGGATCAAATGTCTAGAGATTGAGATGAATTTAAGGTCCATTGACATGAGCATCTATGGGTTCAAAAGTCAGTTAAATGGTCCGCTTGAGATTCATAAATATGGGAGGCGGATGTTTGAAAAATCTTGACTAGTTTGACTTAATGCTTCTGGAAATCTTTCTTAGCATACACGCTTCTTCTCTTTTACAATTCTAGTGAGATTTGCTCAAAAATTGCAAGACACAAGGCTATGTGTTGGAATCTGTTAGGTGAGGATGAGCATGGCCCTTTAACAGATTGAATATAAATACAATTGGGCTTCAACATTGAGCCCACAACGCCAAGCCCTATCACTGTAAACCATGATTCTAATTGCAATTGCATCTACTAGTTTCAATAACAAACATCATACTAATTTTAAAAAGTTCATCACTGATTTTGTTATACATGTAATAGCAATATAAAATCAATTACAATAATCATCCTTGCATTTGTAGTTGTGTTACTAAATTGAGCAACTTTCAATATCTATTTAACTACATTACATAAGACAATACACTCATGTCCAGAATTACATTAAGGTCCTAACATAAAAAAAATTATATTTCTACATGAGCAAATCGATCTACAGTGGCTTCAAACACTCTTGATAAAATATTTTTGGCTTTGAGGTTTACAAATTTGGCCAATTAATGGCCAGATCCATGAACGTCCGCCATATCTGTTGCAATAATGGCCTTTTCTCGTTATGAATCACCACAGAGAATCAGCCAAACAAAATATTATAAATGTGTCGAATCCTGAATTCATGTTTAATCAAAGATAACTAGTAACAGAGATTAATAGAGAAAAACTCATGATTTCACAATCTACTTTTGTGTCTGCTCAGAAGCAATGACATCAGATGGATTCAGAAGGAACTTCATAAACTCGTTGTAACGATCCGACCAGTTGTTTCAGGAATAATAGCCCCGATCCCCTATTTACTACTTTTCCCATATCTTTTCTGCTTATGTGACTTGTCGGGAGGTTTTGTTTGTAGTTTCGGAATGATTTGGGACACTTAGTCTCTAAAAAGAAAGCTTACGTTCTAGGATTTTAACTGTGTTTAGAACTGTGTGAAGACGACTTCGAATGGAGTTTCGTCAGTTCCATTAGCTCCGTTGGGTGATTTTGGACTTAGGGGCGTGTCCGAAATATGAATTGGAGGTCTGTAGCTGAATTAGGCTTGAAACAACGAAAGTTGAATTTTTGGGAAGTTTGACCGGAAGTGGACTTTTAGATATCGGGGTCGGATTCCAATTTCGGAAGTTGGAGTAGGTCCGTAATGTCGAATATGACTTGTGTGCTAAATTTGAGGTCAATCGGACGTGATTTGATGGGTTTCGGCATCGGTTGTAGAAGTTTGAAGTTTCAAAGTTCATTGAGTTCGAATTAAGGGTGATACGTGTTTTTAGCATTGTTTGATGTGATTTTAAGGCTCCACTAAGCTCGTATGATGTTTTAGGACTTGTTGGTAGGTTTTGATGAGGTCCCGGGGGCTTCGGGTGAGTTTCTGATGCTTAACGCACGTGCAAGAGAAGGATCGCAGGTGCGGTCTGGAGGAGCTTGGCTTGTGGTCTCAGGTGCGACCTGAAGGCCGCAGGAGCGGAGTCGCTTTTGCGGAAGCTTGAGCGCAGAAGCGGAAGGATCTCCGCAGAAGCGAGATCGCATGTGTGATCCCTGGTCCGCAAAAGCGGAAACCCTAGCCATAAGTGGAATCCACACCAGCAATGATTTTTCTGCAGGTACGATTAAGAACCCGCAGGTGCGAGAATCGCTGGGCGGAAAAGGATAAGTTCAAGGGTTTTATCCCATTTTCATTTTGGGACTTTGAGAGCTCAGATTCGGGCGATTATTTGAAGGATTTTTAGAGAAAACTTTTAGGTAACAATTCTTAACTCCTTTATGGTTATATTCCACTAATCTATAGTTGATTTCATCATTAATTAAGGAATTGGGTTGAGAAAATTGGGGAAAGGTTGGAAAGTTCATCAACCAAGTTTTTGAGTTTTGATTGGGTTTTCGATATCGGATTTGGATAATTTTGGTACAAGTGAACTTGTGAGTGAATGGGTGTTCTTATTTTATGACTTTTACCCGATTTCGAGACGTGGGCCGGTATCGACTTTTTGGGGCGATTTTCTAATTTCTTGCTTAAGCCTTGATTTCATTAATTAGATTAGTTTCTTATAGTTATATTTATGGTATCTAATTGCTTTTGGCTAGATTTGGTCCATTCGGAGTCGAAAATTCGTGAAAAAGGTATTGTTACTGATTGATTGACCTTAATTTGAGGTAAGTGGCTTGCCTAACCTTGTGTGGGGGAAATCCCCTTAGGATTTGGTACTGTTATGATATGTGAGCGCCGTGTACGTGAGGTGACGAGTGCGTACACGGGCTATTTGTTGTAAAATCTAATTTTTACTGAGTAATAACCTATTTCATCTTAATTGAGTTATACTAGCATGTGTAATTATCCTGTTTAGCCTAATATCGCATGTATAAGTGTCTTAAATGCTTATTTGAACTCTGTGCAGCATGCTTAGTGGATTTCTTACTTTTTCCTTGACTTGTACTTAGTCTAAACTGTAGGATTTCTTGTTGTAGCTATTATTTCCATTATTTTGAGCTGCGTATTTAATTTGAGTCTACGAGACGGTATCTCGGTAGCCCCAGTTCAGCCCAAGGGTAGGGCAGCAATTTCGGAGGAGGAACAGCGTCGGCTCGAGAGGTACAAGAAGTACCACCCTCCTACGTTCAGTGGATTGGCGTCAAAGGAACCCAGGGTATTCTTGAGCAGTTCCACCATATCCTCCGTATGAGTTGAGTGGGGTTTCTTTCACTATGTTCCAGCTTAGAGGAGCGACCTATCAGTGGTGGCGTGCTTATGAGTTGGGTAGTTCGGCTGAGGCAGCTTCAATTACTTGGACTCAGTTCTCGAATATGTTCTTGCGAGAGTATGTTCCCTAGAGTCTCAGGGATGCTTGGCGCGCAGAGTTTGAGCAGTTACGCGATGGTGCTATGACTGTGCCAGAGTATGCGGTTCACTTTAGTGATTTGGCTAGGCATGCACCAACCTTTGTTTCTACAGTTCGAGAGAGGGTCAGTCATTTATCGAGGGGCCCCATCCCAGCATCAAGATTAGCATGGCCCCGGGAGTTGGAGATGGATATCTCGTACTAGCAGGTTGTGAGTATTGCTAGGGGAGTGTAGGGCATGCTTGCTCACGAGAGATAGGAGAGGGAGGCCAAGAGGTCTCGAGAGTCTGGCTCTTATACTGGTACTCGTGCCCCAGCTCCAGTTCGGCATGGTAGGGGCTATGTGAGTCGCCCTATTCATTCAGCACTTCCAGCTGCCAGTGGTATTTTGGCTACTCCTAGACCCTAGGAGCCTTATTATGCACCGCCAGTATCTAATGTACCTCCTGCACGGGGTGCTTTCAGCGGTAAGTCCAGCAGGCCTGGCTCGAGCCAGCCACAGCAGCCACGCCCTCCGAGAGCTTGTTTTGAGTGTGGTGACATTCGCCATATGGTGAGGGATTGCCCCAGACTTAGGAGGGGAGCACCTCCACAGACTTCTCAGGCACTATGTGCTCCACCGGGTCCTCAGGCTATGATCACAGCACCAGCTACCATTCTACCTGCTCAGCCAGCTCGAGGTAGAGGTCGAGGAGGTAGAGGTCGCCCTAGAGGGGGAGGCCAAGCCAGATATTATGCTCTTCCTACTCGTACAGAGGCAGTTGCTTTCGACTCTGTCATTACATGTATTGTTTCGCTCTGTCATAGAGATGCGTCAGTTTTATTTGATCCAGGCTCCACTTATTCCTATGTGTCATCTTATTTTGCTCCGCATTTGGGCGTATCCCGTGATTCTATGAGTTCTCCTATTTATGTGTCTATACCTGTGGGAGATTCTATTATTGTTGATCGTGTGTATCAGTCGTGTTTGGTTGTTCTTGGTGGTTTTGAGACCAGAGCCGATTTATTATTGCTCAGTATGGTAGATTTTGATATTATCTTGGGCATGAACTGGTTGTCTCCCCATTATTCTATTCTTGATTGTCACGCCAAGACCGTGACGTTGGCTATGCCAGGCTTACCATGATTAGAGTGGAGAGTTACCTTAGATTATACTCCCAGTAGAGTCTTAGATTATACTCCCAGTAGAGTTATTTCATTTCTTAAAGCTCAACGAATGGTTGAGAAGGGGTGTGACGCGTATCTAGCTTATGCGAGAGATGTCAGTACTGATACCCCTACAGTTGAGTCAGTTCTAGTAGTGATGGATTATCCCGATGTATTTCCACCTGATCTTCTGGGCAAGCCGCCCGACAGATATGTCGACTTTGTTATTGATTTGTTGCCAGGCACGCAGCCCATCTCTATTCCTTCATATCGTATGGCTCCTCCTGAGTTCAAGGAGTTGAAGGAACAGTTACAAGAATTGCTTGAAAAGGGCTTCATTCGGCCCAGTATGTCACCTTGGGGTGCTCCGGTCTTGTTTGTGAAGAAAAAGGATGGTTCTATGCGTATGTGCGTTGATTATTGACAGTTGAACAAAGTTACAGTGAAGAAAAGATATACATTGCCTCGTATTGATGACCTATTTGATCAGTTACAGGGTGCCAGAGTGTTTTCCAAGATTGACTTGCGTTCAGGTTATCATCAGTTGAATATTTGGGAGCTAGATATCCCGAAGACAGCTTTCAGGACTCGATACGCTCACTAGGAATTCCTTGTGATGTCATTTGGGTTGAGCAACGCCCAGCAACATTTATGCATTTGATGCACAGTGTATTTCGGCCCTATCTTGACTCTTTCGTCATTGTGTTTATTGACGGCATTTTGGTGTACTCCCAGAGTCAGGAGGAACATGAGCAGCACATGAGGACTGTGCATCAGACCTTGAGAGAAAAGAAGTTATATGCAAAATTCTCAAAATGTGAGTTCTGGTTAGATCCGTGGCATTTTTGGGTCACGTAGTGTCGAGTTGGGGGATTGAGGCGGATGCGAAGAAGGTGGAAGCAATGCAGGGTTAGCCTAGACCGTCCTCAGCTACGGAGATCCGGAGTTCCCTTGGTTTGGCAGGGTATTACCGTCGATTTGTTTAGGGTTTCTCATCTATTGCATCACCTATGACCAGGCTGACCCAGAAGGGTGCTCCGTTTAGGTGGACAGAGGAGTGTGAGGAGAGCTTTGAAAAACTCAAGACAACTTTGACTACAAACCTAGTATTGGTATTGCCTACAGGTTTGGGGTCTTACACTGTTTATTGTGATGCATCGGAGATTGGTCTCGGCGTGGTGTTGATGGAGGACCATAGGGTGATTGCCTACGCGTCCAGAGAGCTGAAGGTACATGAAAAGAACTATCATGTCCACAAACTTGAGTTAGCAGCTATTGTTCATGCCTTGAAGATTTGGCGGCACTATTTGTACGGTGTCCCTTGTGAGATCTACACTGGTCACCGGAGTTTGCAATATCTGTTCAAGCAGAAGGGTCTTAATTTGCATTAGTGGAGGTAGTCAGAGCTGCTTAAGGATTATGATACCACTATTCTATACCATCCTGGGAAGGCCAATGTGATGGCCGATGCCTTGAGTCGTAGGGCGGAGAGTTTGGGGAGCTTATCATATTTACCAGCAATAGAGAGGCCATTGGCATTGGATGTTCAGGCCTTGGCTAACCAGTTTGTTAGATTGGATATTTTTGAGCCGAGTCGAGTTTTGGCTTGTGCGGTCTCCCAACCTTCTCTTTACGATCGTATGAGGGAGCGTCAGTATGATGACCCCCATCTGCTTGTCCTTAAGGACACAGTTCAGCACGGTGATGCATTGAGGATGCAGGGCAGGCTATGTGTGCCCAATATAAACGGATAGCGTGAGTTGATTCTTCAGGAGGCTCACAGTTCGCGGTACTCCATTCATCCAGGTGCCACAAAGATGTATCGGGACTTGAGGCAGCATTATTGGTGGAGGAGAATGAAGAAGGACATAGTGGAATATGTAGCTCGGTGTCTAAATTGCCAACAGGTGAAGTATGAGCATCAGCGGCCAGGTGGATTGCTTCAGAAGTTAGTGATTACGGAGTGGAAATGGGAGCGGATCACTATGGATTTCGTTGTTGGACTCTCACGGACTCAGCGGAAGTTTGATGTTGTTTGAGTGATTGTGGATAGGCTGACCAAGTCAGCTCATTTCATCCGGTGATGACTACTTATTCTTCTGAGCAGCTGGCTTGAGTTTTTATCCGCTAGATTATCAGGCTTCATGGCATGCTGGTATCTATCATCTCTGACCGGGGTACACAGTTTACATCACGGTTCTCGAGGGACGTACTGCATGAGTTAGGTACTCGAGTTGAGTTGAGCATAATATTTCACCCTCAGACGGACGAACAGTCCAAGCGCACTATTTAGATAATAGAGGATATGCTCCGTGCGTGTGTGATGGAGTTTGGGGTTTCTCGGGATCAGTTCTTGCCACTTGCGGAGTTTGCCTACAACAATAGTTATCAGTCGAGCATTCAGATGGCACCGTATGAGGCTTTGTATGGTAGACGGTGCCGGTCTCTAGTGGGTTGGTTCGAGCCGGGCAAGGCTAGGCTTTTGGGTATAGACTTGGTTCAGGATGCTTTGGAGAAGGTAAAAGTTATTCAGGATCGACTCCACACAGCCCAGTCCAGACAGAAGAGTTATGCGGATCACAAGGTTCGCGATGTTGCATTCATGGTTGGCCTATAAAGGGCATTATGAGGTTTGAAAAGAAGGGAAAGCTGAGCCGAAGGTTTATTGGCCATTCGAGGTGTTGCAGCGAGTTGGGGAGGTTGCTTATGAGCTTGACTTGCCTCCTAGTCTAGCAGGAATTCATCTAGTAATCGCAGCCGTGAAGGTTCAGTGGAAGGGTCAGCCAGTCGAGGAGGCGAATTGGGAGACCAAGCATGATATGCACAACCATTATCCTCATCTTTTCACCACTTCAGGTATGTTTCTATGCTCGTTCGAGGACGAACGATTGTTTTAAGAGGGGGAGGATGTAACGACCCGAGCGGTCGTTTTGAGAGTAATAGCCCCGATCCCCTATTTATTCCCCGTATCTTTTTCTGATTATGTGACTTGCCGGGAGGTTTTGTTTGTGGTTTCAGAGTGATTTGGGACACTTAGTCCCTAAAATGGAAGCTTAAGTTCTAGGATTTTGACTGTAGTTGGAACTATGTGAAGACGACTCCGGAATGGAGTTTTGTCAGTTCTATTAGCTCCATTGGGTGATTTTGGACTTAAGTCCGGATTGTGAATTGGAGGTTGGTAGCTGAATTAGGCTTGAAATGGTGAAAATTGAATTTTTGGGAAGTTTGACCGGAAGTGGACTTTTTGATATTGGGGTCGGATTCCGATTTTGGAAGTTGGAGTAAGTCCGTAATGTCGAATATGACTTGTGTGCAAAATTTGAGGTCAATCGAACGTGATTTGATGGGTTTCATCATCAGTTGTAGAAGTTTGAAGTTTCAAAGTTCATTGAGTTTGAATTGGAGGGTGCTTCGTGTTTTTAGCGTTGTTTGATGTGATTTTAAGGCTCGACTAAGTTTGTATGATGTTTTAGGACTTGTTGGTATGTTTGGTTGAGGTCCCAGGGGCCTCGGGTGAGTTTCGGATGCTTAACGGATCGAAATTGGACTTGTGTAAATTGCTGAAGCTTTCAAGCTTCTGGTGTTTTCGCACCTGCGGTGGGGAGATCCCAGGTGCGGGCACGCACGTGCGAGAGAAGGATCGCAGGTGCGGTTTGGAGGATCTTGGCATGTGGTCGCAGGTGCGACATGAAGGCCGCAGGAGCGGAGTCGTTTCTGCGGAATCTTGAACGCAGAAGCGGAGAGGCCTGGGAGGCTGGGGATCGCAAAAGCGGAAGGGTCTCCGCAGAAGCGAGATCACAGGGGCGATCCCTGGTCCTCAGAAGCGCAAAACCTGGCCATAAGTGGAATCCGCACCTGCAATTATTTTTTCGCAGGTGCGGCTTCGCAGGTGCGATTAAGAGCCCGTAGGTGCGAGAATCACTGGGCAGAAAAGGCTAAGTTCGAGAGTTTTATCCCATTTTCATTTTGGGACTTTGAGAGCTCAGATTTGGGCGATTATTTGAAGGATTTTTAGAGAAAGCTTTTGGGTAACGATTCTTAACACCGTTATGGTTATATTTCACTAATCTATAGTTGATTTCATCTTTAATTAAGGATTTGGGTTGAGAAAATTGGGGAAAAGGTTGGAAAGTTCATCAACCAGGTTTTTGAGCTTTGATTGGGTTTTTGATATTGGATTTGGATAATTTTGGTACGAGTGAACTCGTGAGTGAATGGGTGTTGTTATTTTATGACTTTTACTCGATTCTGAGACGTGGGCCCGAGTCGACTTTTCAGGGCGATTTTCTTATTTCTTGCTTAAGCCTTGATTTCATTAATTATATTAGTTTCTTATAGTTATATTTATGGTATCTAATTGCTTTTGGCTAGATTTGTGCCATTCGGGGTCGGAAAATCATGGTAAAGGCATTGTTACTGATTGATTAAGCTTGGTTCGAGATAAGTGGCTTGCCTAACCTTGTGTGGGGAAAATCCCCTTAGGATTTGGTACTGTTGTGATATGTGAGCGCCGTAGCGTGAGGTGACGAGTGCATACACGGGCTATTTATTGTAAAATCCGATTTTTACTGAGTAATAACCTGTTTCATCTTAAATAAGTTGTACTAGCATGTGTAGTTATCCTATTTAGCCTAATATCGCATGTTTATGTGTCTTAAATGCTTATCTGAACTCTGTGCAGCATGCTTAGTGGATTTCCTGCTTTTTCCTTGACTTGTACTTAGTCTAAACTGTAGGATTTCTTGTTGTAATTGTTATTTCCATTGTTTTGAGCTGCGTATTTACTTTGGGACTACGAGACGGTATCTCGGGAAATCCCCCTGCATATTTACTTTGGGACTACGAGACGGTATCTCAGGAGATCCCCCCCTCCCCCCCCCCCCCTTGCATATTTACTTTTGGGGCTACGGGACGGTATCTCGGGAGATTCCTTGTTGTTTACCCCTGTGTGTTGTACTGTTATTTTTCTGTGATTCCCTTTTTGGTAAATACCAGTATTTATCACACTGCAATATTTTCTGCCTTATTTATTATATATACCAGTAGGGCCCTGACCTGACCTCATCACTACTCGACCGAGGTTAGGCTTGGCGCTTACTGGGTACCGTTGTGGTGTACTCATGCCACTCTTCTGCACATATTTATGTGCAGATCCAGGTACTTCTTATCAGCCATGCCATCACTAAGCAACGACAGTTTGGAGACTTCAAGGTATATCCTCCGCGTCCGCAGACCTCGGAGTCCCCCTTTATTCCCTCATGTGTTATTTACCTTTTCGTACTTTTTTTTAGACTCTGGTGTATAAAGATACTAGTTCTTTTGTAGCTTGTGACTTATTGATGTTCCGGATTTTGGAAATAGTGTGTGTATTCAAGAGTTGGTTATTGTACATGCCAAGCGACATTTCTATCAGTTACTTAAATTATCTATTGCAGTTAGTTGTTAAATTTATGCTTTCATTTTCGTTATTCCGCAAATGTTAGGCTTACCTAGTCGCAGAGACTAGGTGCCGTCACGACGTCTTACACAGGGAGATTTGGGTCGTGACACTCGTATTGATACTTGATTTAATGACGACCTTACATTAAGATGAATGAACAATTAGTAGCAAACCAGCCCAGTTATTGAGTCAACATAGCTTACATATTCAATTTTTAAAACGACCCAACAGAATCGAATATTCATCAAGGGAAAACACAGATGGATCAGATCTAAAAACACCAACATCAGAAACACATAGAAATAGGCATAAACAGGGTATTCGCATGTTAATTCTGTATTTCTACATTCACAAGAATTACAAGAAGAAATCTCATATACCTACTTGCGAAAAATAGTTAACGAAGGGCCAAATAAAGGATGAAACTGGAGAATAAGCTCAGCAAACTCAGGGAAACAGCAACAAACAAACAGAAAGCAGCAGTGAAGAGCCCTAGAATGAACCTCAAATTTAGTTCCAAATTAACTTGAGAAGATCAAAGTTGATGAAGAAAAATCAGAACTTCTGAAATCAATGTATATCTGAAAAATGCAAAAAATGTCTGTTTTTTCTCCTAAGAATGCAGGGATTAATGTGCTTTTCTTGAAGGAAAGAGTGCAGAGATCTTGTGTGTGTATTCTGTCCAGAATTCAGTGTATTATATAAAGTGTGAGTGTGCAAAGGGATAGGTAATAATCTGGTAAGGTACATCCCCTAAAAATAAGGAAAAGAGCATCTTTCCTTAACCAATTTTTGTACAGCTGTCCCTTTTTTCATATAAATATCTTATTTTAGTATCTTTTCCAACCAAATTAGGACACTGTCCCTTTTTTTTAGCTGCTCTTTTTCTAAAAGCATCTCAAAGATTCCCAAATTTCTTTATTTCAATTAACTCTATTTTCTAATATTTACAAATCAACTATAATTGGACAATCATGCAGACCCAGAGATCAAGTAGGCAGCCAATTAATTTTGAACTAGCAAACAGTTTTAACCAACAAAATATTCCAACATCTAATTAAACTCAAAAGTTGGTCCAACTAACAATTTGCAATTAAAACTAGTTAACATGCAATTAATAAATCCAATCATACAAATGTATTAAACTAGATATTAATCTACGGGTTAATTAATTAACTAATTTATGAGCTAAAGCTAATCTAATTAGGATAATTTAACATTCATAAACAAATTCGATCAAACTCCTAAAGCAGATTGTTCCTCTTTTTTTTAAACCAATATAACCAAAAATATGATAGAACAAGGTAAGGATGTACCTATGGAAAGAAGTAGCGGTGATTCCAACAGGGTTCGGCCAGTCATGGTAAAATCAATCAAATTCCGACGACTTTCGAAGTGACCCAACATTAGTGTCAATCGATTATTCTTGCTGAAAAACAATCGATCATCACAAATTTTAGGTCAAACGAGTCTTTGAAACCAAAAAATCAAAAAAGGGCGGACTAGGGTTTTGGGTATTTCCTAGTTCTACTGGACGATGAGTTCTACTAGTTCTTTGGGGGAAATAACTAAAGGATTCATATAAAGGAGATAATGGGGATAGTAGGGTAAAGATTCGGGGGTGATTGGGGTAGTGGCCGCCTACCAGTGGTGGGTTAGGGTGTAGTGGCGGCTAGGGTTTGATATGTTTTGAGAGAGATGAAAGAATGGGATGGGTCTTAGGGTATTGGGGGTTCATTGGGACAGTTATATGGGTGGAATTGGGGAGTTCCCAGCCATCGGATTGATGAGGGAACCAATGATTAAGATTAAACGGAATAAAACAGGGTCGTTTTGCCTAAGAATGAGACGGGCCGGGTATGGTGGCTTGGGATAGGCGGATGGGGGAAGATTTGGGCCACTGAAGCTACTAATGGCCCAATTCGAGATGATGCTTAAACAAAACCCTTCTTTCTTTCTTTCTTTTTTCCTTGACTTTTAAATTCTAAAAAAAAAGTAATTAAAATCCTAATTTAAATCTAATTTGTAAAATTAACCTTACTTATTTATTTTATAACACTAACCAATTTAAACAACTAATAATGCATTTAACATTACTACTGTATTTTGTTGTGATTTTCATGTACTAGTTCTATCAATTAATGAGTAATTAATTGCTAAAATTGTAATGACCGGCCGGTCGTTTTGAGAGTATTAGCCCCGATCCCCTATTTACTGCTTCCCCTGTATCATTTTATGCTTATGTGACTTGCCGGTAAGATTTGTTTTTGGAGTGAATTGGGACACTTAATCCCTAAAATAGAAGCTTAAGTTCTAGGGATTTGACTGTAGTTGGAATTGTGTGAAGACGATTTCAGAATGGATTTTCGTCAGTTCCTTAGCTCCGTAGTGTGATTTTGGACATAGGAGCGTGTTCGGATTATGATTTGGAGGTCCGTAGTTGGATTAGGCTTAAAATGGCGAAAGTTAGATTTTTGGGGAGTTTGACCGGGAGTGGACTTTTTAATATCGGGGTTGGTTTCCGATTCCGGAAGTTGGAGTAGGTCTGTAATGCTAATTATGACTTATGTGAAAAATTTGGGGTCAATCGGACGTGATTTGATAGGTTTCGGCATCGGGTGTAGAAGTTTGAAGTTTTGAAGTTCATTAAGCTTGAATGGGGTGCGATTCATGTTTTTAGCATTGTTTGATGTCATTTGAAGGCTCAGCTAAGTTCGTATGATATTTTAGGACTTGTTGATATATTTGGTTGAGGTACCGGGGGCCTCGGGTGAATTTCGAGCGGTTAACGGATCAAGTTTGGAACTTAGGGAATGGCTGAAGTGCACCAGTTCTAGTGCAGTCGCACCTGTGCAAGTTTGATCGCAGGTGCTAGCCCGTAGAAGCGAGAGGGAAAGCGCAGAAGTGGGATTTGAGGAAGTGTCCATGGATCGCAGGTGCGAGGTAATTGCCGCATCTGCGAGCCCGCAGATGCGTATTTTGTTTCGTAGAAGCGGAGAGTGAGCTGGAAAGGGGAGTCCGCAGAAGCAGACAATGCCCGCAGGTGCGGCTCCTTTATCGCATTAGCGGACCCAGGGGACTTAATTTAAGTCCGCACCTGCGATGGAATTTCCGCAGGTGCGGTGCCGCTGGTGCGGCTGTGGGTCCGCAGCTGCAAGATCACTGGGCAGAAAAGGCTAAGTTCGAGGGGTTTTATCCCATTTTCATTTTGGGACCTAGAGAGCTCGGATTGAGGCAAAAATTCAAGGTTTTTTCAGAGGAAACAATAGGGTAATGATTCTTGACTTGTTTTTGGTTATATTCCACTAATCTATCATTAATTACATCATTTAATTAAGGTTTTGGGTTGAGAAATTTGGGGGATAAGTTGGAAAGTTCTTCAACCAAATTTTGGGGTTTTGATTGAGGTTTGGGTATCGGATTTGAGTAATTTTGGTATGGGTGAACTCGTGGTTGAATGGGTGTTCGTATTTTGTGACTTTTACCCGATTCCGAGACGTGGGCCTGGGTCAACTTTTTGGAACGATTTTCTAATTTCTTGTTAAAGTCTTGATTTCATTAATTAGATTGGTTTATTATGGTTATATTTATAGTATATAATTGCTTTTGTCTAGATTTGGGCCATTCGGAGTCGTAAAGTCGAGGAAAAGGCATTCTTGTTGATTGATTGAGCTTGGCTTGAGCTAAGTGTCTTGCCTAACCTTATGTGGGGGAAATCCCCTTAGGATTTGGTACTATTGTGACAATTCTGTTATATGTGAGTGTCATGTATGCGAAGTGACGAGTGCGTACACGGGCTAATTGTTGTAAAAATTTGGTTTTACCTGAACAGTAACATGTTATATCTTAAATGAGTTACCACAGCATGTGTAGTTATCCTGTTTAGCCTTATATCGCATGTCTATGTGTCTTAAATGCTTATTTGAAATCTGCGTAGCATGCTTAGTTGAATTCCTACTTTTCCTTGACTTGTATTTAGTCTTAAATTGTAGGGTTTCTTGCTGTAATTGTTGTTTCCATCGATTTCGAGATGTGTGTTTACTTTTGGGACTACAAGGCGGTACCTTGAGAGATCCCCTGTTGAGTATTTACTTTTGGGACTACGAGGCGGTACCTTGGGAGCACCCCTGTTATTTATCTCTATGTGTTGTGTTGTTATCTTCCTGTATGTCTCGTTGTTAAATTCTCAGTCTCTCATTATAATGTTATATCTTCTGCCTTATTTGTTATATTCCATTAAGGCCCTGACCTAACCTCGTCACTAATCTACTGAGGTTAGGCTTGGCACTTACTAGGTACCGTTGTGGTGTACTCATACTACTCTTCTACACATCTTTTATGTGCAGACCTAGCTACCTCCTACCAGCCCCGCTATTAGTTCAGAGTACTTGTTGCTGCTCTGGAGACTTCAAGGTATATCTACCAACGTCCGCAGACCTCGAGTGCCCCTTTATCCTTATGTTGTTCCTCCTTTATTTTTCTTAGTTACTGATCTATAGAGACAGCTAGAACGAATTCTTAAAGCTTGTGACTACCGGGTCTTTGGGAGTTGTTTCTACTCAAAATTATTGGTTTTACTTGTATATGCCGAGCGGCAGTTTTCCAGCTTTATCTATATATATAACTATTGTCGTTAAGGTTTAGTAGTTATTTCCATTGTTGTTCAGTTATTCTGCAACCGTTAGGCTTACCTAGACTAGGTGTCGTCACGACATCTTATGAAGGGAGATTTGGGTTGTGACAAGTTTGTATCAGAGCTCTAGGTTCGTAGGTGTTATGATTCACAAGCAGGTTTAGTAAAGTCTCGCGGGTCGGTACAGAGACGTCTGTACTTATCTTCGGGAGGATATGGAACTGTTAGGAAAATTTCACTTCTTTTGATTCCTTGTCGTGCGAAATTGTTGACTTCGGAATTCTAAACTTCTATCTTCTATTCTCTCACAGATGGTGAGGGCGCGTACATCCGGGTCAGATGACCAGGCACCCGCGCCCCCTACTAGAGCTGCGAGATGCCGGGGCTGGGGTAGAGGCCGAGGACGTCCATGTGGTGCAGCCAGAGCACCCACACGAGCTGCTACAGAGGAGCCACCAGTAGCTCCAGTTGGATCGCAAGCACCTGAGACGCCTGTGACTGCACCAGCTCTTCAGAAAACCCTTGCACAGTTCCTGAGCATGTTCGGTACTCTAGCTCATGCAGGGTTGATTCCACTCGCTCCTGCCACATTTCATGGAGGGGGAGGAGCCCAGACTCCTGCCGCCCTCACCCCAGAGCAGCGGGTTCAGGTCGACCAGGTTCCAGAGGTCATACCAGTGCAGCCGGTAGCCCCAATTCGGCCCGAGGGTAGGGCAGCAGTTTCTAAGGATGAGAACCTCAGGCTCGAAAGGTACAAGAAGTACCACCCTCCTACTTTCAGTGTCCTGTCGTCAGAGGATGCCCAGGGTTTTCTTGAGGAGTGTCATTGTATCCTCCGTACTATGGGTGTTGCAAAGTCGAGTGGGGTTTCTTTCACACGTTTTAGCTTAGAGGAGCAGCCTATCAATGATGGCGTGCTTATGAGTTGGATAGTCCGGTTGAGGCAGCTTCACTCACATGGACTCAGTTCTCAGATATGTTCTTGAGAGAGTATGTTCCCCAGAGCCTCAAGGGTGCATGGCGCGCAGAGTTTGAGCAGTTGCGCTAGGGTTCTATGACTGTGTCAAAGTATGCAGTTCGCTTTAGTGACTTGGCTAGACATGCACCGGCCTTGGTTTCTAAAGTTTGAGAGAGGGTCCATCAATTTATTGAGGGGCTCAACCATAGTATCAGATTCAGCATGGCCCGAGAGTTGGAGATGGACATCATATACCAGCAGGTAGTGGGGATTGCTAGGAGATTGGAGGGCATACTGGTTTGGGAGAGAGAGGCCAAGAGGTATCGAGAGTCTGACACTTATAGTGGTACTCGTTCCCCAGTGGCAGCTCGTCATGGTAGGGGCTATATGAGTTGCCCTGTTCATTTAGCACTTCCAGCCGCCAGTGGTATTCCGGCCACTCCTAGGCCCCAGGATCCTTATTATGCACTGCCATTTTCTAGTGCACCACCTGCACGGGATGCTTTCAGCGGTCCAGCCGACCTGGCCCGAGCTAGCCACAGAAACCACGCCCTCCCAAAGCTTGTTTCGAGTGTGGCGACACTCGCCATATGGTAAGAGAGTGCCCCAGACTTTAAGAGGGGTGCAACTCCACAGACTACTCAGGTACCGCGTACTCCACCAGGTCCTCAGGCTATGATTACAGCACCAGCTACCACTCCACCTGCCCAGCCAGCTCAAAGTGGAGGTCAGGTAGGTAGAGGTTGCCCTAGAGGGGGAGGCCAGGCCAGATATTATGCCATTCCTGCTCGTACAGAGGCAGTTCCATCCGACTCTATCATTACAGGTATTGTTTCGGTCTGTCATAGAGATGCGTCAGTATTATTGATCCGGGCTCCACTTATTCCTATGTGTCATCTTATTTTGCTCCGTATTTGGGCGTATCCCATGATTCTTTGAGTTCTCATATTTATGTGTCTACACCTGTGGGAGATTCTATTATTGTTGACTGTGTGTATCGGTCGTGTTTGGTTGTTCTTAGTGGTTTTCAGACCAGAGCCGATTTATTATTGCTCAGCATAGTAGATTTTGATATTATTTTGGGCATGGACTAGTTGTTTCCCCATTATGCTATTCTTAATTGTCACGCCAAGACCGTGATGCTGGCTATGCCAGGGTTACCATGGTTAGAGTGGAGAAGTACCTTAGATTACACTCCTAGCAGAGTTATTTCATTTCTTAAGGCTCAATGAATGGTTGAGAAGGGGTGTGACGCGTATCTAGCTTATGTGAGAGATGTCAGTA
Source organism: Nicotiana attenuata (assembly GCF_001879085.1). Lineage (NCBI taxonomy): Eukaryota > Viridiplantae > Streptophyta > Magnoliopsida > Solanales > Solanaceae > Nicotiana > Nicotiana attenuata. The sequence continues at coordinate 19,766,827 of NC_031996.1, read as the reverse complement.
TTGATACTCCTACCGTTGAGTCAGCTCCGGTAGTGAGGGATTATCCAGATATATTTCTAGCTGATCTTCCGGGCATGCCGCCCGATAGAGATATCGACTTTAGTATTGATTTGTTATCGAGCACTCAGCCCATCTCTATTCCTCCATAGCTTCCACGGCCGGTTGACCAAAATGAGGATCCCAAATTGCATGAGCAATAGGTCTTACATGTAAAGGGTCTTGTACACACGACTCAAAATTTCCTTGCCAAGCTACATGAAACAAATTTCCGGAAGTCCACAGAAAAATTATGAACTTGCAAAACATAATTTTGGAATTGGGTCAATACTTCCAATTGAATAAGTATGAATAAAGTATCCATGGATGAGATAGAAAGTTGATTTCTAATCGTAACTAAATCTTCAATTTCTTTATCTTTCTAAGGATTTATTTTCCTTGTCGTAGTTCATATATGGCTCCGCCTGAGTTGAAGAAGTTAAAGGAGCAGTTGCAAGAGTTGCTTGATAAGGGATTCATTCGGCCCAGTGTGTTACCTTGGGGTGCTCCGGTCTTGTTTGTGAAGAAGAAAGATGGTTCTATGCGTATGTGCATTGATTATCGCCAGTTGAACAAATTACAGTGAAGAACATGTATCCATTGCCTCGTATTGATGACCTATTTGATTAGTTACAGGGTGCCAGAGTGTTTTCCAAGATTGACTTGCGTTCATGCTATCATCAGTTGAAGATTCGGGAGCCAGATATGTCGAAGACTACTTTCAGGACTCGGTATGGGCACTGAGAGTTTCTTGTGATGTCACTTAGGCCGACCAACGCCCCAACAGCATTCTTGCACTTGATGCACAGTGTACTTTGGCTCAATCTGGTGTACTCCCGGAGTCGAGAGGATCATGAGCAGCACCTGAGGACCGTGCTTCAGACCGTGAGAGAAAAGAAGTTATATGCAAAGTTCTCAAAGTGTGAGTTCTGGCTAGATTCAGCGACGTTTTTGGGACACGTAGTGTCGAGTGAGGGGATCAAGGTGGATCCGAAGAAGGTTGAAGCAGTGCAGAGTTGGCCCAAACCGTCCTCAGCTACAAAGATCCGGAGTTTTTTTAGGTTGGCGGGGTATTATCGTAGATTTGAGGAGGGTTTCTCATCTATTGCAGCACCTATGGCCAGGCTGACCCAGAAGGGTGCTCCATTCAGGTGGACAGAGGAGTGTGAGGAGAGCTTTCAAAAGCTCAAGACAGCTTTGACTACAGCCCCAATATTGGTATTGCCTACAGGTTCGGGGTCTTATACTGTATATTGTGATGCTTCGCGGATTGGTCTCGGCGCGATGTTGATGCAGGACAGTAGGGCGATTGCCTACGCAAGAAAAACTATCCTGTCCACGACCTTGAGTTAGCAGCTAGTTGTTCATGCCTTGAAGATTTGACGGCACTATTTCTACGGTGTCCCTTGTGAGATCTACACCGATCACCAGAGTTTGTAGCATAAGTTCAAACAAAAGGATCTTAACTTGCGTCAGTGGAAGTGGTTAGAGCTGCTTAAGGATTATGATATCACTATTCTATACCATCCCGAGAAGGCCAATGTGGTGGCCGATGCCTTGAGTCACAGGGCGAAGAGCTTGGGGAGCTTAGCATATCTACCAGCAGCAGAGAGACCATTGGCATTGGATGTTTAGGCCTTGGCCAACCAGTTTGTAAGATTGGATATTTCTGAGCCCAGTCGAGTTTTGGCTTGTGTGGTTTCTCATTATTCTCTTTATGATCGTATTAGGGAGCTTCATTATGATGACCCCCATCTGCTTGTCCTTAGGGACAAGCTTCAGCACGGTGATGCTAAGAAGGCTAGTATTGGAGATGATGGTGCATTGAGGATGCAGGGCAGGATATATGTGCCCAATGTAGATGGTTTGCATGAGTTGATTCTCCAGGAGGCTCACAGTTCGCGGTACTCCATTCATCCGAGTGTTGCAAAGATGTATAAGGACTTGAGGCGGCATTAATGGTGGAGGAGAATAAATAAGGACATAGTAGAGTATGTTCGATGTCTAAATTACCAGCAGGTGAAGTATGAGCATCAACGACCAGGTGGATTGCTTCAGAAGCTAGATATTTTACGAAGTGGAAATGGGAGCGGAGCACTATGGATTTTGTTGTTGGGCTTCCACGGACTCAGCAGAAGTTTGAGGGAGTTTGGGTGATTGTGGATAGGTTGACCAAGTCGGCTCATTTCATTCCAGTGATGACTACTTATTCTTCCGAGCAGCTGGCTCGAGTTTATATCCGCGAGGTTGTCAGGCTTCATGGCGTACCGGTATCTATCATCTATGACTGGGGTACGCAGTTTATATCGCGATTCTGGAGGGTCGTACAGCATGAGTTAGGTACTCGGATTGAGTTGAGCAAAACATTTCACCCTCAGACGGACGGACAGTCCGAGTGTACTATTTAGATATTAGAGGATATGCTTCATGCATGTATGATGGAGTTTGGGGGTTCTTGGGATCAATTCTTGCCACTTGCGGAGTTTGCCTACACCAACAGTTATTAGTCGAGCATTCAGATGGCACAGTATGAGGCTTTGTATGGTAGACAGTGTCGGTCTCCAGTGGGTTGGTTCGATCCGGGCGAGTCTAGGCTATTGGGTACAGACTTGGTTCAGGATGCTTTGGAGAAGGTTAAGGTGATTCAGGATCGACTTCGTACAGCCCAGTCCATACAGAAGAGTTATGCGGATCGGAAGGTTCGCGATGTTGAATTCATGGTTGGGGAGCGGGTGTTGCTCCGGATTTCGCCCATGAAGGGTGTTATGAGGTGTTGCGGCGAGATGGGGAGGTTGCTTATGAGCTTGACTTGCCACCTAATCTAGCAGGAATTCATCTAGTATTCCATGTTTCCATGCTCCGGAAGTATCACAGAGATCCGTCTCATGTGTTAGATTTCAGCTCGGTCTAGTTGGACAAGATTTATCTTATGTTGAGGAGACGGTGGCTATCTTAGACAGGCAGGTTCGGAAGTTGAGGTCAAAGAACATTGCTTCAGTGAAGGTTCAGTGGAGGGGTCGGCCGGTCGAGGAGGCGACTTGGGAGATCGAGCATGATATACGCAGCTGTTATCCTCGTCTTTTCACCACTTCAGGTATGTCTCTATGCTCGTTCGAGGACGAACGATTATTTTAAGAGGGGGAGGATGTAACGACCCGGTCAGTCACTTTGAGAGTATTAGCCTCGATCCCCTATTTTAAGAGGGGGAGGATGATTAATGGATGAAGTGAGCTCAAGCAAGAGATATACCAATTTGACTCAGATATCCATGACCTGCAGACTAAATTGAATAAAAAGGTTGAGGCATCCGATGACCAACAACCAATTATTGTGGATACTGGCCAGCTTGTGGAGCAGAAAGATGAGTTCCAACTATTCGGCCAAAATATTATTGATGATGCCAAGGTTGACGAATTGAGCAAAAGTGAGGATGTCAAAAGTGAAACGTTTTAGAGCTGGAGTGTAGTGGACCCCATTCTAAACACTTTTCAATATTGTGTTTGGTTGGTGATAGAAGAATTGATTCACTCGATCCTATAGAAGAGTCTAAGGATGAGGGAAAAAGTGCATATATTCTGAAATTTGCGATGCCAAGGAGGCAAAATGACACCCTCACTTAAAGGTCATGAAGTGCAAGATGCGAAATTGATTACTTGGTTGTGTTGGATTCGTACCACCACCTCGGGACCATAATCACAAGCTTGAATCAAATTTGGGAAAATAATTTATATCTTTGAGGTGGAGGAAAAAGTGATGAAGTTGGTGTAAGTCGTGACACGACTATAAATAAGGAGCTTATTGGGAGGCAACTCGATTCCATTGCTTATTTTTATTTTTTGCTTAGTTTTTTTTATTGTGTTATTTCTGTAGTATTATTTTTGTGTTCCGTAGGAGTAGGAGCATGAAGTCAAAGCTAATAGGAAGTATGCAAAAGTAGCAGATGGTTGAAACTAAGTGTGCGGTGCCCGCACAAAGGATCATACTTGGGAGAAGTCTGAGTATCCCGTGAGCTACTAATGCTTCGGCCTTTAGCATACCAGGGAGTCTCTTTTACCCTCTTGTTATTTATAGTGTGCATTGAGGACATTGTACAATTTTAAGTGTGGGGTACAGAGATTGTCTAGGTGATTTTCTGTGTTATCTTAGCTTAGTTATAGTACTCTATCTTAGTGTAGTAGTTTTTTTAAAGAAAAAAATTGAAATGAAAAAACAAAAAAGAAAAAAATCAGAAAATTTACACTTTTCCCGGCGGTTGATCTCTTGGACAACATTCTTGAGGTATTAATGTCCAATTAAAAATAAAAATAAAAGATTTTCTTTTTGTTTCTAGTTAGGTCTAGTTAGATAATAATTCCCCTTGATTTTTCTTTGTGCATCGGTTCTTTTCCAGTGATGTAATTTAAATCGGGTCTTTTATATTTTTTTTTAAATTGGCGTAGGAGTAGAAAGGAAGAAAGAATTGCTCTTAGATGCCTTTTGACGTGTTTGATGCTAGAATATTTAGGCTGAGGCATGTGAATCGCCTTCCCCGCAAGTTTTAAACTGTATGATGCCTTTAAAAATTGAACAGCCCGCTCTATGATGCCTTTTCTCAGTTCCTCTAGTGCTTATTGCTTAATACTTCTTGGTTATGTACTTACTTGCTTTGACTTGAGAGTTATAATGAAGTCGTCTTGAATGAGTCACGTGCAATGTATGTGAGAGATTTGAAGTTTGTTCTATGCTATCTTGAGCTAGTCTAGAACTTTCCCCGTGTGTGTAACGAAGCGAAATAAGTAAGTCATGTTGAGTCTAGGAGATGATTTAGGCATTTCTTTGATTAGTCCATAGAGCCTTAATTTGTCTATCATTTTTAAAAAAAATCTTAGTTAGCCTTTTGAGCGTATAAACCTTTTCTTTGACATCCACATTGCAAGTCTAATCTCCTTTTTTTCTTAATTAACTCTCTGAATGATCTTAATCTCTGAAGGCACTTAAGTCGCAAGATTGAGTGCTATAAGGGTAAGGAAAAATGGAGTAGCTTTTGAGTGGAGCCATGAAAAGAAAGGTGTACTTGTGCAAACAAAGAACCACTAGCAGAAATAGCAAGCATAGGGAGAGTGTTAGAAATAAAATACAGCCCGAAAGAAAGAAAAAATAACAAGAGAAAAGAAAAAGAGAAAAAAACACATTTTTCAAGTATATTTTCTCATCGCTTGTGAATTGCCAATATTGAAGAGCTTAAAGAAAGGAGCCTACTTGAGATATAATAATGCGATGGAACTTGTGAAGATTGGGATATGATAAGTTTGCGCTCGAATTGATTGTTGTATAGTATTAAAGTGCTTAGGAGGGTTAGTCACTACCTTGTCAAGCCTATGGTATGACCTTGGTAAGCACATGAGTTTCTTTTTGAGAGCTAGTGAATTCTTGTTTGTATGAGTCCCTAATTTACAATTGATCTTTTGAATTGAATATGTGGACTATTAATTCTCTTATTTATTAGCGAGGACACATGATCTCATGACGGATAGGTAGATTTATTAAACTTCTCTTGTTAGGGTAAGGGTGTAAGCCGAGAGTGCTTAGTGACAACGAATTGGCCTTTGAGGTTGTTATAGGCAGGTTGTTTGAATGCATTGAAATGGTTTGCTTATGCTTTGGCTTGTGAAAATTGGGAAGTGTGTAAAATGTGGATGCCTATGTTTACTTGTTGGTTTCAACCATAATCATAGGTATAGTGTGCTCAGTTGCTATGTGCTCCCTCATGATGTGGTATCTTGAGTTGTGTTCTTAAGGTAGTAAGTTTAGGTTGCTCGAGGACGAGCAAGAGACTAAGTGTGGGGTGTTGATGTTCGGCCAAAAGTACGTATTTTTGTATATGAATTGCCTCACATTTTTCTCTATTCTTGTTGTTTCTAATGTGCAATTGCAATGAGTTGAGATAATTTTTTGTGTTTATATGTGTAGGAATCAATTGGGAGTGAAATGGATTGACTGCGCATGAGTTAGAGCTAAAAAGGGGAAAAATACCAAATTCTAGCATCCAGGGTAGCGCGACGCGCTACTGTGGCACTAGAAACAGAAGACCAAAATATCCAGCGTCCAAGCTAACGAGACGCGCTGCCTAGGGCGCCAAATCTTGGGAATTGTCCTATTTCAACTTGGAGAAGATCTTTTTGGGTCCTAGACGCCCCTAACTTGTATAAAAAGGGTTCTAAACCTAATTTGTAGGAGATCTAACATACTCTGAAGGAGAATTCACATAAAGGAATGACGCATACCACACTTGGAGGAGGCTTCTAACTAGTTTTTCTTCTCTTATTTTTCTTTAATCTCATATTTTATTAGTTTTAGAGTTGTGGGTGCTACATGAACATTGTAGTTTGAAGCTTGAATTGTTCTTACTATTTTATCATATTAGTTTATTATTCAATCTTGCGCTTAATTATTTGATTGTTTGATCACCAATTGAATACTATCTACGAATCTAGGATTGAACTCGGGAGAGGAAATTCTAGATTATATATAAGATTGAGTAGAGCAAGATCTTGACCTGAATTACGGGAAACGGATTTGCGGTTAGGATAGAGATATACCTAATACTTTTTGCTTGGTTACCATACGAGATTTATTAATGCGTTCTTATTGATCCTAATTTTATAGAAATATAGGCGTTAGGTTAGCTTGAATAGGCGAGTAGTACTTCGGAAGAATACTACGAGTAATATTAACCTTGTCAATCAATAAACCAGATAAATTAATTAGACAATTTAAGTGAAAAACTCAACGGGATTGTTAGTTGACCCATAGCTCTGAAATATTTTCTTCTATTGAATTTGTCTCTAAGATTGCCGACTTGTTTTCTTTAATTTATTAGTTTACCGCTCTAGAGTAGCTTTAGTTGAATAATCACACCTTAGGAATCGCTTGAATAGTTTAATTGTGTGAATTAAAATTTAGTTGATAGTTAATCATAAATCCTCGTGGGAACGATAATCTACTTATCACTTTATTACTTGTTGATCACGTAAACTTGTGTGCATTTTGGAGAAACGCGTAACAATTTGTGTATGAAAATAATAAATTCAGCAAGTAAATTCATTCCATATTTTTCTATATTATATGCTTTTTGGTTTTATAATGGGAGGTACTTAAGCCAGAATCGGCATACTTTTTGACACCATGAGTCTACCATGGTTGTCTGACTGCCCTGTCACTTAGGTTTCTTTCTAGAGGGTGTATGTGTAATATATACAAGTCTATCATACAAGGTACACCAGGTCTAACGATCCCGACGTAGATACATCGTTCTGCAAGTTGATTCCCAGACATACCTTTTTGTAACCGAATATATATTTTCTTTTTCTTTATTTCTTTCTTTCTAACAAGAGTTAATTCTAAAATATATGGATCAAGTCAAACTCCCTAACTGTCATTGTCAAAATAAACTTCACAGACTAACAGTCCTCTAGGCCCGGGTATGAGCGTCTATGTTTTTTACGGACACAATGATAAGTAGGGATTTTAACCTATTATTTGCTCTCTTTTACTTGTGTTTTAGGCAAAAAATGTTTGAAGGTATTCCCGGAAACTATCTGGTGAGTGAAATTGTCCTGAATGAGTTCTCTTCAAACCAAAGGAAGAAGCTCAAATGGGACTGCTTGGATTATTATTGGGACAAGCCATATCTTTTCAAAATTTGCACTGATGGTGTTATCCGAAGATGTTTTCCAGAAGAAGAGCAATTGGGTATTCTTGAAGCTTGTCATTCTTCGCCCTATGGTGGTCACCATGGTAGGGCGAGAACTGCTACAAAGGTCCTAAGGTTTGGATTCTATTGGCCTACCTTGTACAAAGACGCTAGCGAGCTCGTTAAGCGTTGTGATGATTGCCAAAGGGCCGGTGGAATTTCCAAGAAGAATGAGATGCCTCTCACCACCATCCTTGAAATTGATATTTTTGATGTGTGGGGCATCGACTTTATGGGTCTATTTGTGACTTCGTGTGGGAACACCTATATTCTCGTTGTTGTGGATTACGTTTCCAAATGGCTTGAAGAAGTGGCTTTGCCCAATAATGAAGCACGGAGTGTTGTGGCTTTCTTGAAGAAAAACATATTCACAAGGTTCGGCACCCCAAGAGCCATCATTAGTGACGGGGGTTCTCATTTTTGCAACAAAGCTTCCGATACTTTACTCTCCGAGTATGGTGTCACCCACAAGGTGTCAACCCCTTATCACCGTCAGGCAAGTGGACAGGTTGAAGTCTCCAACAGGGAGATCAAGAGTATTCTATCCAAGACTGTCAATGCAAATCGGACTGATTGGTCAAGGAAACTTGACGATGCTCTATGGGCCTGTAAAACAGCTTACAAGACTCCAATTGGTATGTCTCCATATCGGTTGGTATTCGAGAAAGCATGTCACCTCCAGGTGGAATTAGAGCATAAGTCCATGTGGGCGTTGAAGAAATTGAACCTTGAGTGGGATGTAGCTACCAATCTTTGGGTGGAGCAATTGAATGAACTTGATGAGTTCCGATTCCATGCATACTCCAGTTCGTCCTTGTATAAGTACAAGATGAAGTACCTAAATGATAAGTATATCCGGAACAGAGAATTCAAATAACGTGACCTTCTTCTCTTATTCAACTCTCGGTTACGGATGTTTCCAAGAAAGCTAAAGTCAAAGTGGAGTGGTCCTTTTGAAGTGGTACATGTGACTCCTTTTGGTGCTCTAGAATTGAAAAAAAAAAGAATGCTGAGATCTTTAGAGTCAATGGGCACAGGGTGAAGCACTACCTTGGTAAGGTTGATGATGGCCAAGTTGTGGCATTGATCCATTTCAAATGAATGATGGTAACATGCGTCGTGCCACGACGTTAAATCAGGCGCTTCTTGGGAGGCGACCACTGTGTTTTTTTCTCTCTTTTGATTTTCTTTTCAGATTAGGCATTATTTTGGACTAACTGGTTGTGAAGTGCATGCAGGAAATTGGGTGTGCGGTGCAGGACATTGACAAGGAAAAAATTGGCCAAGTGGTAAAATTGTGCGGACCGCGCCAGAATTATGCGGACCGCACAAGCCCTTTGCGGCCGCACAATTCTGTGTGCGGTCGCACAGCTGGAATAGGGAAAATGCCAACCCTCTGAAGTTGGCCTGACAAAATCCCTTAAGGATTCGCGGCCGTAGTCAAAATCCATTTTTATGCGGACCGCGCCACTGATTCAATCGCTGAGTGAGAAAAAGGTAAAGAGTGTGGACCGCACCAAAATTGTGCGGCCGCACTCAGGTAAGTCGGTGGGCCACCATGGTAAGTGTATAAATAGGACTTTTTGAGACTATTCACACTTTACACATTCTAACCTTTCAAGCTAGACTAAAGAACAGTGCACTCTTTCTTGTTTTCAATCTCATCCCATATTCGTCAAGTGTTGATTTCTTACTAGATTTCACTATTGGTATGTTCATTTCAATGAATTAATTTCATCTTTTTCTTTTCTTTTCTCTTTGTTCTAGTTTTCTTTCTATCTAGGGTTAGGTTCATGCCAAAAATGTCAAATGCTTAATTCTTGCTTAGAAACATGTGGGTAGTGTTTGAATGCAAAATAGAGGCTGGTGTTAGTAGCTTTTATTGTTTAATTTCCACAAACCATGCCTAATTAGTGAAAACGCTAGTATTAATCGTACTTCAGTGCCGCTCAGAGTTGAATTTCGCGGCCGCACACATTTTTGTGCGGTCCGCGCTAGGGTATGCGGCCGCATACAAAATTGTGTGGTCCGCGATACCCTAGATTGAAGGCACGTATGGTTGCTAACATTGTGCGGCCGCACTCAATTTTGTGCGGTCCACGGTTGGTTTTTGCGGCCGCACTCAATTTTGTGCGGTCCGCACAGTTGAACTTTAGAGACCCAACAAAATGATTATGCAGCCGCACTCAAAATTGTGCGGTCCACAATGGGTGTTATGCGGCCGACCTAAATTTTATGCGGTCCGCGGTTGGTTAACTTCAGAGAACCAGTAGTCTGAACCTGGGATCTCCGCGACCGCACTCATAATTGTGCGGTCTACGATGGATGTTATGCGGCCGCACTCACTTTTGTGCGGTTCGCGCTGCCCTGTTCTGAGAAGCAATGTCTTTCTTTTCAATTGTAATTCAATAACACATGTTGAACCCCAATTCTAACTGACTTTCACTACTTGTGTGTTGCAGACAATGGTGCATTCACGTGGTCGAGGTGATACTTCCAAAGGGAGGGCAGAACCCTCCCGACGCCGGGGTCGAGGTAAACCCAACCTACCACTGTCAGTTCAAAAGATCATAAACAAGAAAGCCACAACCAATAGATCACATAATTCCTCAAACACCAGTGAATACCTCCCATCCCGAGAGACTTTGAGGGGGATTCTGTACAACCACAACCGGTGGCACAATCACAACAATTCCCCAATAGGCTCCGTTTAGTCAATGAACCTACCTCCTCCTCTAGTTCTTCTACTGACTCAGAGGGAGGTAGTCAGGCATCTGAACCATCTTCCCCACCTGCTACAACACCTGCCACAACACCTATCCCAATCAATTTAGATGATGATGATGAGGTCCCGGATGATGGGAGAGGGGGTGATACAATTGTGGGAGGCCTGGCTAGATCAAGGAAGCCAGAGGTGTGGGCTAATAGATTTGTAAGTAAGAAGGCGTATGCCATGTTTCGGCAGTGGTGGCCCCAAATGTCGCTCACTCTTGAGTGACAATTCATAACCAAAGACCTAAGCCAGCACAATCAAAATGTCCTAAAGCAATTTACGGAGAGAGAGGGATGGAAATGGTTCACCAGCCGGTTGCAAGATGCCAATGAATACCTCATCAAGGAATTTTATGCCAATGTTGCCCACATCAAAAAGGGTACAAAAGTGACGAAGGTCCGTAACTTGAAATCCGGTTTGATGCCCATGCACTGAACAGTTATGTAGGTTTTGAGGAGGTTGAGATTGTGCAATCCCTGGAGAAGCTAGCCTTAGGTGATGCAGTTCGTCCATGGCTAGCTGAGATACTTGCTATTCCGGGGACAACACCTGCATGGCTCACAGCAGGAGTGCAGATTGTCAGAGCCACCCTTAACGTTGAAGCAAAAGGGTGGCAAACATTCGTGTGCAGCCGTCTTGACCCTTGCCAGCATGGGAATGTCCTTCCACTTCCCCAGGCAGTATTGGTAGCTTCCATCATGGAAGGCTATCCTATTAATGTGGGGAACTTGATGTCCTACAACATCTCCAATGCAGTCCAGAAAGAAGAAAGATCGTATCCCTACCCCAACTTCCTCACTGAATATTTCCAAGATCAAGGGGTAGAGACGAGACATTTTGATATGGAGGTGAAGGCTAAAAAGCCTTTCTCATGGTATCACCTCCAGGGAGCGGACAACCCTAAATTCAAGGGTAAAGCCACTACCTCCACCGGCCAGTCTGAAGAGCTAGGGGTAGTGGCCACGGGTTCAGTTGTCGAGCCCTCCACAGCAGCCGGTACTTCTACCAGAGCAGCAACCATGCCTCCTCCATCTTCCAGACCATCTATCGCAATGCCACTGTCAGTGCCTTCATCTTCAACCTACCCTCAGACTGAACTAAGGGTTTCCTAGACACTATCCAGTCTCAACAACTGGATGCAGGCAGTTACCACAATGCTGACTACCATTTCTAGTGTAGTGACAGCACAGTCTTCAGCCCCAGCAGCGCTTCAGGTACCTCCATTAGTGGAGGACTCATTGAAGATGATTCTGGATAACCAGAAGAAGATTCTGGAAAACCAGAAGAAGATCCGGGAGACTCTTGGTACACATGGAAAGATAATCAAGGATTTGGGGAAGCAGGTGAAGAAGATGAAAAAGAATCAGGCATCTAAGGAGTCGGTGGGGAAGTTGAGCAAAGAGGTTGAGAAGATTGCTTCTGCTGGTGATATCCCACTGGACCTTCTTATGGAGCATACAGTCCCAGCAGCACATGTAGTAGAGCCCGAGGCACCAGAGGCAGCAGCCGGCCAGTCTGAGGAGCCGGCTGCAACATCACACACTGCTGAGGAGCTGATTCAGATGCTCAGCAACCCCGTAGTCTCCCAGTCAGAGGATGTGGAGACCCAGTTAGAGGATACGGAGGGTGCTGATGACCCTATGCATGTTGTTCATGTTGAGGACCCGATGCAGATAGAGACCACATAGGGAGTTTTCTTTACTCTCTACCCCTTTTCCATGTTCTTATTTGTTATGAGTATTGAGGACAATGCTATTTTTCATTTGGGGGGTGGTCCATTTTGATTTGATGACATTTGGTATGTAATAACCATTACACTATTTTTCTTTTTCTTTATTTATTTTTATTTTCACTGCTGGTATGTATATATTTTTACCATTTGATGTATATACTCATTTCCATTTATGTATATATTCGCTTTACCTCAATTTTGTATATATTCAGTTTAATTTCAGTAGTTTACTTCATAACTCCTTTCGTTATTTTCCCTTAGTAGCATAGCCTCTTATTTACTTTAGTAGCTTCTTTTTTAAGTTTTGTGTTGACAATAAGCCTTTGGTTTTCTTAATGTCACGGTTCTTTCTAAAGGTGGATGGTCTGTGAACCAGGTGGCTCTTCCCAACGATGGATGGCGTGACAACCTTCTTATAGGATTGAGTCCGTTTTCTTTATGTTTTGATATATATAGTAGTAACGAATAAAAGTGTCTCAAGCAGGATTCACTTGGTACTAACACATTTACCTTCGACCTTATGGTTAGAAACAAGTTGATTGGCAAAGAATAGCTATAGTTGTGACCTTTAGACTCTTGTGTAGACTAAAACAATCATTGAGTGGTTTCTTTGAGCCATTTGTGATGTTCAATCTTAGCTAGGGTTGTTATGGGCCCTCGACTCTATTCTCTTTAACAATTCAGCAGCTTGAGAGGTGAGGTATTGAATTGCAAGTCCAAGTTCTGTGCCAATAAGTCTAGAACTTGCCCTGAATATTTGTCTAGGCGAAATTCTAAGTGTAGCTCGACTTGAGATATGATTGTAGGCTCTCCTTGATCCAATTTGAAACTTGAAAGCTTCCGTAGCTTACCGATGTGATATCCCTAGTCAACCCCTTTGATCCGAAGCCCTTTTTCTTTCAATAACCACGTTACAAGCCTTTATCCGTTCTATAATGACCTTCTCTTGGCACCCGATCTTTCCTTGGCATTCTTGATAGACAATTGGCAAAAGCATAAGTTTGGGGGAGAGACGAGGAATGTGAAAGTGATAAAAGGTACAAAAACAAAAATAAATGAAGAAAAGGGAAGGCAAAGAAAAGAAAGAAAGGCCAAAAAGAAATATGTCAAAAAAAGTGAATAAGGTAGAAAGTTGAAGGGATTCAAAGAAAGAAATGATGAAAGGCATGAAATGATTCAAAAAGGAGAAGAATGATTGTCATGAGCAAGAAAGAGTGACAGTGTGTCTCTCTACTTCTCCTAAGGAAGAAGAAAATGACTCAAAAAAGTCAAGAAAGTATGAGCTGAAATGAGAAAATGGAGTGCTTAAGGAAAGATGAAACCATCATATGCCGATAAGTCCTACCTTGATCCAAAAGCCTTCATTACATTCCTGCAAAAGCCCTATATGATTTTGAGTTGAGTGAGCTTACATTAGTGGTGATTTACACAAGGGGCAAGCTTATGGTACTTAGAGCCGACTTGTGTCATTCTTTTGAGAGAGATGAGCGTACTTCTTCACAATCCGTGTTTTGAGTGTTACATTCTAAAGTGAGATTTGCTTATGGAGAGTAGAGGAGGAGGAGTTTGGGTTCCATAATGACCTACGTAATAGAGCGAACTTTCTTGGTGAATTAAGTCAACTCTAGATGCTCTAGTGTCATATTAGAACTATGGTACTTAAAAGGTCAAAACATGGTGTTGTTGATAATTCATTTGTGTTGAGGGTAATTGTTAGTCCCAATTGATGTATGATTGATTCACCTTAGGCCAGCTGAAATATCCTTATTTACTGGAGGACAAGCAAAATCTTAAGTTTGGGGGAGTTGATAAGTAGGGATTTTAACCTATTATTTGCTCTCTTTTACTTGTGTTTTAGGCCAAAAATATTTGAAGGTATTCCCGGAAACTAATGAAATGTGCTTGCCTGCAGGAACTATTCAAAATGAGCCAAAGGAATCAAAACCACCTCACAAAGGAGTCAAAAGTTGAACAAAACAAAGACTGGACAAATAAGCCTGAAGCGCGGACGCACCAATATTGTGCGGCTGCAAAAGCCATGGTGCGGCCGCATTCAAAATTATGTGGTCTGCATAAGGGAAATTCAGAGAGCTGGCAACTTGAGCAAAAGACAGGAGTGCGGACCGCACCAGAATAGTGCGGCCATGGAAGTCCCTTGTGCGGCGGTGATCGAAATTGTGCGGTCTGCAAGATGAAGAATCAGAGAGTTGATTTCAAGCCAAACTCAAGCAAGGGGGGACCGCATCAATTTTATGCGGCCGCATAATCTGGAGCGCGGCCGCACTTGGAATTATGCGGTCCGCGAAAGTACAGCTCAACCCAGATCCAAAAGAGAAAAAAATGCGGATCCCATCAGAATTATGCGGCTGTGAAAGCAAGAGTGCATCCGCACTCAAAATTATGCGGCCGCACAACCTCCGCAGGGGCAATTTTGTTAGATGTTTTCAGCTTAGTATAAATAGAACTTTTTGTCATTTTTAGGTTATGTTATGCTTTGTATGAGCACGTGAGACGGCTGAGCATTCTGTTTTTGGAAATTTTGTACTCCCTCTGTTCCAATTTATGTGAACTTGTTTGACTGGGCACGGAGTTTAAGAAAAAATGAAGACTTTTGAAATTTGTGGTGCTAAACAAGTCAAAAGGGGCCCAGAGTGTTTGTGAGGTTATAAAAGCTTCTCATTAAGGGTAGAATTGTAAGTTAAAGCTAAATTGTTACCAGATTTAGAAAGGGGTCATTCTTTTTGGAACGGACCAAAAAGGAAATAGGTTCACATAAACAGGAACACAGGGAGTATTAGATTCATCTCTTAACATTAGATTTTACTTCCATAAATTAATATTATGGATTTTAACTTCTTCTCATCTTTAATTTTTGTTATTTCCATGAGTAGCTAAACCCATAGCTAGGGTTGTGACCCAGCTCCAGTGTGAGTATTTAATGGGTATTTGATTTTAGGGCTTGAATGTGAATGGGTTAGTGATATTTAGCCTAGTTCTTGCTAGAACTATAGAATTAATGGTTGCAAACATTGATTCATGCCTTTATGACTTAGTCTCTACTTGAGAAAGATGGACTAAGTCTAGGACAACTAGGCTAACAAGGAATTGGGGTGAACTCGAGAAATTGATAGCCCCAATTAAAGGGTTAAATCTAGAGATAGTAATACCCAACTTGAGCTAATATCACTTGATTTGTATGAATATCCATTTGGACTTGAGAAAGCCAAATTGGACAAAATCACTCAAACTACCGAGAGGTGTAGAGTGAGTATCCGGGTGTGATAGCTATATTACGATCCCAACTAATCAAGCTTGCCCTAGATTTTGCTACCCGTTAGATATCCACCTAGGTAGAAGTCACGACCATAGTCTCTTTAAACACTTGAAAAACAACAACAAAAATATTGTCCTTAGTTTCAATCATTGCAATCTTTAGAGTAAACTTAGAAGTAGAAATAAAACCCAAACTTATGGACGTGTAATTAGACTCAAAGCCCGCATCTAGCTTAGATATAAACCTAATTCCAAATATTAACTCCCTGTGGATTCGATCCTGACCTAGTTGGGTTAAAACTGTATCGACCACCCTCACTACTCAATAGTAGTGTAGGCCTGGACCCGATCACACAACGAGTTGTACGGGGAGCCATTGCTCTTTCAAGAATTAAGCGTTCCTTTTAAACAGATTGAATCTGCCTTGTGTTAGTTTTCTTGAATAGTCAAAGACTAATTTCTTTATCCAGAAGAAATACAGAAGAGGAATTTGAAGGTAGTGCCTTCATGAAATAAACAGAGTCTTTTCTTTTCAATAGATAAGGAAATGCAAAAGATGAACTTTTTAGGGAAACTCAGAGGAGATTTATAGGTAGACAAAGAAGTTTTCGGAATTTTGAACTTTTCGGGGAAGTTTCTCCAATTTCTCGACTTTTCCAGCATTTTTTTATTGTTGTTAGTATCTCTATTGATACCTAACTTACATTTAGTAGTATGTGTCAATTTCATACAGTAGTGTTTCTCCCGAATCGGTTATGAGTAGTATTTCTAAGCACAAATGTAAGATCCCTTAAAAGTATTATTTTTTATTATGTCATAACTAGATATATCATCTAAAATATTTTGTTATTGTCAATATAATCCATTAGATTGTTGTATAAAAATATAAAATGTTAGATGAATAAAAACTAAACTTAGATGGAACAATTAAAGAACTAAAAGAATTAATTATTTCAGAAAAAGGAATTGACTGCATGTGCGATGAGTCTTATCTGAGTTAGTTAATCTCATTATAAATTTTCATGCAATTGAAAATTTATATGTTGACGAATTGGAAATCTTGAAATTGTAATAGCATAGAGAAAAAAATATTAAATTTTAAAAGTAACATGAAATGATATTCATCAATTCAGGATTAAATCATCATTACGCACTTATTACATGTTGTAAAATATAAACATGCGGGTTTCATATGAAATAAGAGAACACTTACAAAATGAAAGGGATAGAGAAACACCCCCTTGAATAGATATTGTTGGGAATGAAGGTTGGTAAATGGGAAATGGAGGGAAGAAATGTGAAGGGAAAAGTGAGCTCCCTTATGCTTTGGAAAGAGCAATTGTCCCTCATTGGTGGTGGAAAGAAAAGGGAATGTGCTTATATTGTCGTCGTCGTCGCTCGCTCGCTCGCTCGCTCTGCCCAAATGCGGCTTCGGCTTCGATTTCGAATTTGGATTTGGTCAAAGATTGATTGACTAATCTTTTTGGACAAAATTTCTTTTAATTATTTAACTAATTAATTTAATTAATTATTGAAAAGTCAACCCGGAATAACCCAGGACTTGCGTGCGACACGACCCGGTCCGTTTCTTTTCTTGAATTATTTTAAATTCTTTTCCCGGAATATTTTGAACGTTCCCACCTGTTCCAACAGCCATGGCTGGTTCTGAAAGGTTGTAAACTTTTTAGAAATGGTGCCAAAAAAATAGCTATAAATATGCCTTGATCCTAGAATATTTCCTTACGAAATTTTCTGAACTTCTTCTCCTTCTTCTGCTTAAATAAATTCTAGTGTGATTTACAGCCATTATGTAGTTCGCTGTTCACCGGCATTTTCGGTATTGATACTCTGCTGAGTCAAATCGTTCTATCCTGGGAGGATAATATTCCAACACTTCGGGTACTTGAGGGGAATAATTTCCTTAAGGACGAACTGTGCATTCAGTGGGCTTGATTTTATTCCGAAATATATTTTCAGATTTTGTTTTTGATTATTTACATTTCTGCTTTACTACTTGTTTTCATGTTTCTATTTTTTTTTACAAGAAATTTATAGTTTCATAATATATTATAGTAATACAGATTTAATAACAATCTTAAGAAAATTATTTATACTGTAATCTATATTATGTTTTTGGAGATTAAAGACTTTGTGGTTTGCTACTTCTTCTGTATTTTTTTATTTCTGATTTGAAGATATAAAAACTTCATCGCAATATTAAAATTCAGAAACGATTTGAAAAACATAAAACTTCATTGTTTTCTTATGAAGCAGTATATAAAAACTTCGATTTTTGTTTACTAAACGTACAGTTTATTATTAATTACAGTATTGTTTACTGTTTTATTTTCTGCCATTAATTGAATTGTTCTGTTGTTAACAATGAGAAATGGCAATTGGAAATGGAAATCCTTCTGCGATTGTTGCGGCAACGACGATAGCCTCGTCAAGCAGAACTGTTGTGCCATCGCCCGAAAAATCGAAAAAATTTTCTAGAGTCAACTTCAAAGGATGGCAGAAAATGGTGTTCTTTTGGCTGACCACACTTGGTATGCAGAAATTCACGAGTGAAGACCCTTCAGTGCCTGCCGCCGACATGCCAGACATTGAAAAGTTTATGATTGTTGAGGCATGGAAACAGGCAGATTTTCTTTGCAAAGGATACATCCAAAGTGCTTTGGAGAATGACTTGTACAATATCTACAGTGATATGAATACTTCGAAAGAATTATGGGATGCACTTGAGAAGAAGTACAAGACTGAAGATGCATGCTTGAAAAATTTTGTGGTTGCCAAGTTTCTTGACTATAAAATGATAGATAGCAAAATAGTTGGAACCCAAGTTCAAGAGCTTCAACTTATTTTTTACGACCTTATTGTTGAAGGTATGGTGGTGAATGAAGCATTTCAAGTGGCTGCAATGATTGAAAAATTGCCTCCTTCGAGGAGAGATTTCAAAAATTATCAAAATCACAAGCGCAAAGAAATGAAGTTGGAAGATCTTTTGATTCGTCTCAAGATTGAGGAAGATAACAAAACAGCCGAGAAGAAGTCGCGTGGAAATTCAACGATTATGGGAGCGAATATCGTTGAAAAGGTTGCTACAAAAAGTAAGAAGAGGAAGCGGTCTTCTAGACAGACTAAGGAGCAGAACAAGAAAAATTCAAGGCAACTGCTACAACTGTGGAAAAGCTTGTCACAAAGCCCTTGACTGTCGTCTCCCGAAAAAGGACAAGAAAAAGGGACAGGCCAACATAGTGGAGAAGAATGATGACATTGATGATATGTGTGCAATGCTTTTGGAATGTAACTTAGTTGGAAATCCGAAAAAGTGGTGGATTGACTCTGGAGTCACTCGACATGTTTGTGCTATCAAAGAAGTATTTGTGACTTACTCTACTGTTGGTCCCGAAGAAGAGCTTTCCATGGGAAATACTTCAACAGCCAAAATTGAGGGTTATGGAAAGATATTCCTAAAGATGACTTCCGGCAAGGTGTTAACGCTCAACAACATTCTTCATGTTCCTACAATTAGGAAAAATTTAGTTTAAACTTCTCTATTTGTTAATAATGGATTCAAATATGTATTTGTATCTGACAAAGTTATTGTAAGCAAGAATGATATGTATGTTGGAAAGGACTACCTCAGAGAGGGCCTTTTCAAACTCAATATAATGGTTGTTGACGGTATTAATAAATTTTCAGCTTCTTCTTATTTATTGGAGTCAAATGATTTATGGCATATTCGTTTAGGACAAGTCAATTACAAAACCTTGCGGAAGTTAATTAATTTAGAAGTATTTCCTAAATTCGAGTATAATAAATGAAAATGTCAAATATGTATTGAATCTAAGTTTGTCAAACATCTTTATAAGTCTTTTGAAAGGAATTCAAATCCTTTAGACTTAATTCATACTGACATTTGTGATATGAAGTCAACACCATCTCATGGTGGAAAAAGTATTATATAACTTTTATTGATGAGTGTTCTCGACATTGTTATTTATTTGCTTAATAGTAAGGATGAAGCAATTGAAGAATTTAAGCAATATAAGAATGAAGTGGAGAATCAATTGAATAAAAAGATTTGGCAGAATGGCCTAAATGGCACTTATACTTGTCCCGTTTTGTCATGCCGGTCCTCCTACTTTACTTGTTTTCACCCCAGGCACTTTAACTTGATCAAAGCCTATTATTTAAACCCATCTGACCATTGACCAAGCATATGTGGTAACATAATGGTTGAGCTGGACAAAGTGAGTGTAATTCACACGAATAATAAGCGTGAATATGAAATTTTTGAACCAGAAATAATTAAAATAAGAAGAATAAATTAATTAAATAAGAATAAAAATAAAATAAGTAAAAAAAACAAAACAAAAGAGGTATGTCTCTTTCTGTTCTTCCCCGTACCCACTCCCCTCCCTTTTTGTTCCCTCTATACCTTCTTCTTGTTCCAAGTAAGTATTTACAATCTCAGCTTGATTACATGCCAATCAGCTATTCTCAAATAAGATTGATCTCAAACACAAATAAAATTATTATCTAGGTTGCGAAAATCTGAGGTTGTGATGATAATTTTTTCTTCTGTCTCCAATCCCTTGACTTGTGTTCAATATTAAAGATCTGAGCCGCCATTGATTTTCCTCCATTTTCAATCTTTGAAATTCCGAGGTGAAAACCAACAGCCCTTGTTCTGCCATTGTTTTTCCTCCATTTTCAATCTCTGTTCCGCCACTGATTTTTCTGCATTTTCAATCTCTGTTCCGCCATTGGTTTTCCTCCATTTTCAAAATAAAAACAACAACCCTTGTTTATGACAAAAGCAGAAGCAGACGTGATTTAAGTGGGCTTTGGACATAAAAATCCTAGCAATGATGATGGAGAAGTGGGGAGAGACAGAAGTGGTTCATACTTTCTAAGCCCTAACAAAGCGGGTAAGTGTAAAATGAGGGAAAAATTTGGGTTTGGGAGAGATAATAATCATTTCCCGTTTTATTTTCCTATGTGGCCATAATAAATGATCTAGAACCTACATGGTTTAATTTTCTTGATGCGGCGTCCTACGTGTAGGAGATTGTATTACACGCACTGGCGGCCTCGTGTCATAAGCATTTATTATACACAATTTGAAGGAGTGTAAGTGTTCATTTGGCAAATTGCTAAGTTTAGGGACCGGCATGACAAAGTGATACAAGTATAAGTGCCATTTAGGCCATTCTGCCAAATGATTAAAATGATTAGAAGTTATAAGGGTGGAGAATACGAATCTCTATTTGCAGAAATATGTTCGAAATATGGAATTATACATCAAACTACTGCCCCCACACACCTCAATTCAATGAAATTGCAGAAAAGAAAAACCGGACATTGAAGAAAATGATGAATTCTTTATTAATAAGTTTCGGCTTACCGCAGAGCTTGTGGGGGAAAGTTATCCTTACAACTAACCGAATACTCAACAGAGTACCCCACAGCAAAACGTAATCTATTCCATATGAAAAAAGGAAAGGAAGAAAACTCAACTTGAATTATTTCAAAGTGTGGAGGTGTTTGGCAAAGGTACAAGTACCTTTACCCAAAAGGGTGAAAATTGGACCAAAAATTGTGGATTGTGATTTTATTGGATATGCTACAAACAGTAAAGCATGTCGATTTTTGGTTCATAAATCTAATAGTCCCGAAATTCAGGTTAATACGGTAATTGAATCAGATATGCTGAATTCTTTGAAAATATTTATCCATATAAAACTGAATGCGAGTTGTCCAGCGAAAGATCTAAACGACCACGGGAAGAACCAAAGGAAAATACTCCAAGTGAAGAGGATCCAAGGCGTAGCAAACGTCAAAGAACATCTACTTCTTTTGGACCAAATTTCGTGACATTTTTGCTTGAAAATGAGCCTCAAACTTTCAAAGCAGCTATGTCATCTTCTAATTTAGCATTTTGAAAAGAGGCAGTCAATAGAGAGATTCAACCAATTTTGGATAATCATACATGGAAATTCGTTAATCTTGCTCCAAGAAATAAACCTTTAGGTTCGAAATGGATCTTTAAAAGGAAAATGAAAGCTGATGGCACTATTGACAAATATAAGGCAAGACTTGTTGTCAAAGGTTATAGACAAAAGGAAGGTCTTGATTATTTTGACACTTGCTCGCCAGTAACAAGGATAACATCTATTAGGGTGTTAGTGGCACTGGCGACCGTGTATGGTCTTGAAGTCCATCAAATGGATGTTAAAACAGCTTTCTTAAATGGAGAGTTGGAGGAAAAAATTTACATGGAACAACCTGAGGGTTTTGTGGTTCCTGGTAAAGAAAAGAAAGTGTACAAACTAGTTAAGTCGCTTTATGGACTTAAACAAGCATCCAAATAATGGCATGCTAAATTTGACCAAACAATGTTGGCAAATGGTTTTAAAATCAACGAGTGTGACAAATATGTTTACATTAAGAACACTCCAGGTCATGAAGTCATTATTTGTTTGTATGTTGATGACATGTTGATAATGAGCAAAGATATGGCAGATATAAATGCTACTAAGCGCATGCTGGCTAGCAAATTCGACATGAAAGACTTAGGAGTTGCCGATGCGTTCTTAGGAATCAGAATTCACAAGAATCCACAAGGTCTAGCATTATCACAGTCTCACTACATTAAAAAAGTACTTGACAAGTTCAAGTATTTGGATTTCAAGATTGCCAAGACTCCAATTGACGTGAGTTATGCACTTCAAAAGAATGAAGGTAGAAATGACTCACAACTGGACTATACAAGAGTATTGGAAAGTTTGATATATATCATAAATTGTATGCGACCAGATATAGCATGTGCTATTAAAAAATTGAGTCGGTTTACAAGTAATCCCAATCAAATACATTGGATGGCAGTGAAACGAGTTTTTGGGGTATCTGAAACATACCCAAGACTATACTCTGCATTATAACAAATCCCTCAATGATTGAGAGATATAGTGATGCAAATTGGATCACCGAATCATCTAAAGTTAAATCCATGAGTGAATATGTTTTCACAATTGGGGGTGGAGCGGTGTCTTGGAAATCAGCTAAACAAACGTGCATTGCCCGTTCTACGATGGAGTCTGAATTCATAGCTTTAGACAAGACCGGTGAAGAAGCTAAATGGCTCCGGAATTTCTTGGAAGATATTTCATTTTGGACCAAACGTTTGTCACCTATATGTATACATTGTGATAGTCAAGCGGCAATTGGAAGGGCGGGGAGCGTTATGTATAGCGGAAAATCTCGTCACATACGATAGAGACACAATACCGTTAGACAACTATTCTCTAGTGGTGTTATCACGATTGACTACGTAAAGTCGAGATAACGTATCGGATCCACTTACAAAAGGTCTATTTATAGAGGCAGTTGAAGATCATTGAAGGGAATGGGATTAAGGCCTAAGACAAGTCATCATGGCGGTAACTCTATCTAGCAGACTGGAGATCTCAAGAGCTAGGTTCAAAGAGATCAAACAAAGTTACTAATAATGGTTCAACATTGTCAAATAACTCAACCCATTCTCGTGATGAAGACAATGTTTAGAAATCAGGGTAAAGCATTAAGGTTTTTTGATGAGTCAATAAAGCTTAAAGCTTTTTAATGATTTGCTAATTCTGGCAGGAAATGACCAGATAGTGTGTCTACAGGACTACATGTTTAGAAAACACCTATGTGATTGTGAAGTGTAAGCCGTTTCAAGGGGAATGAAAGTAAATGCCCATTCTCTAAGCACTCATGAAATCAGGCGGTGTTCATAGCTGAAACGAACACAACCGTGAGAACCATAGATGCTTAAGGATTGATTGTGTGACTTATGTTATCTAGGTACACAACAAAGCTCGACGGTTCAAAGATATCAAATCTACCGATTGACCGAGTATTACCGATACAAATCACTACGGGAAGTTCAAAGGAAAACGTACTTATCCGGATGCAATTAATCCTTACTTGTAAATCACACACTCGTCCGTGCATTCCTTTGTCTTATAGCCATTCATGTGGGGGATTGTCGGGATTGAAGGTTGATGAATGGAAAATGGAGGGAAGAAATGTGAAGGAAAAATGAGATCCCTTATGCTTTGGAAAGAGCGATTATCCCTCGTTGGTGGTGGAAAGAAAATGGAATGTGCTTATATTGAGAAAGCACTTCCTTTGGTGTTAAATGGGTTGGAAAGAAGGTAAGCCTCGCACCGTCGTCGTTGGTCGCTTCGGCTTTGGCTTCGGCTTCAGATTTGGATTTGGTTAAAGATTGATTGATTAATCTTTTTGGACAAAATTTCTTTCAATTATTTAATTAATTAATTTAATTAATTATTGAAAAGTCAACCCGGAATAATTCAGGACTTGCGTGCCACGCGACCCGGTCTATTTCTTTTCCCGATTATTTATTTCCCCGAAATATTTTGAACGTTCCCACCTGTTCCAACAGCCATGGCTGGTTCTAAAAGGTTGCAAACTTTTCAGAAACAGTGCCAGAAAATAAATATGCCTTGATCCCAGAATTTTTCCTTACGAAATTTTCTGAACTTCTTCTCCTTCTTCTGCACAAATAAATTCCAGTGTGATTTACAGCCATTAATGGTTCGCTTTTAACCGGTGTTTTTGGTACCTATACTCTGGTGAGTTAAATCGTTCTATCCTGGGAGGATAATATTTCAACACCTCGGGTACTTGAGGGGAATAATTTCTTTAAGGACACACTGTGCATTCAGTGGGCTCGATTTTATTCCGAAATATATTTTCAGATTTTGTTTCTGAGTATTTACATTTCTGCTTTACTACTGTTTTACCTCTTCCAGTTTCTGTTATAGAAAATTTATTGTTTCATAATATATTATAGTAATACAAATTAAATAACAGATATATCTATAATCATTCAAAAAACTAGATATCTTCCAAGACCTAATATACTAGTATAATACTAATTTTTTGTATGGTTATATCGTATAATCAATATAACAAAGCCAATAGTGTCTCGATCACGTAGTAATGATTTCTTCATAAGCTTCATTAGTGTCAGTTTCTCCGTTTGCTAAATCTCGACAATACAAAGGGAATTCGGATGAACCCCCTTCTGCCCCTGCTTCCTGGATAGGTTGAGTCTGAGAAGCCAAATTTGATTTTGGTGCTTTCGCAAAATACCTCTTCACTGAATTTTGAGACTGAATTATAAAGTAGGAATGTAATTAGCCCAAAAGATAATTAAGAACCTAAGATTTGTTTCCCGGTTTAAACCCATATATATTGAGTTAATTAAGAACCTAAAGATAAATTAACATTTATTTTGGAGCTAAAACAATAACTTTATTCCTGAAGTGTTGAACAACCTACTCACTGGTGCTTAAAAAGCAATTAAATAGATCCACATTATGAATATTAATCACAAAAAAGAATCTCAATTCTAAAAAAAGGAAATCAACAATTAGTTTCCATAAGTTTATCAAAGCAAATGCACTAGAAAACTCAATAATTACAGACTACAGTACTAAATTCTACAGAATCAAGAATCAAAAAATAACAAACAAGAGTCATTAACCTAAATTAAAAAATAATATTCATTAATAAAACACTAATAAAATTCTGAAAAGGGTTAACAGGAATGGAACCCACAACTTTCTACAAAATCTGAACCCCATTGATTACTGGGCTACACTTTTGACTTGTGTCAAGAATATATATATATATA
>NC_031996.1:19712328-19741546 GCF_001879085.1 Nicotiana attenuata | reverse complement strand
AATATATATATATATATATATATATATATATATATATATATATATATATATATATATATATATAAATTACCCTTATATAAATTGTGCAATTTTCCGACAAAAGGGATTCGGATGAACACCCTTCCACCCCTAAATCCGCCCCGAGGTGTTACTTAGTTTGGTTAGACACATTACATCTTCGAATAGTTGGGTAAGATTTTCCTCTGTTTCTATCGGTTTCGTCAGATTTGTCCTACTTTCCGTATCCATTTCTTGGGCTCACAAATTTTGGCGAACACATAACGAAAGATTAGTGACTAATAGATGAATCAGGAGCTTGTCAATGATTGGAACGGACAAACATCAATTAATTAACAATTCTTAGTGGAAGTGATAATTTGAGTTAAAAATTGTCGTGTGGGTAACCTCTTCTGAGATTGTGGAATGTGGAGAGTCAAAAGCAGACCTATGATTTTAATTATATGAGTTCAAGACTCAAGATCCAACCACTGAATTCATTACCTTGTTTGAGTTTTGGGTTTGTAGTTCAGTATTTTTAACAATTTTACTAAGTTTTACATAAGGCAATCTCCAAGGCTGCACCACATCCAAATTTGGTGTAAAATTTGGTGTTTTTTTGTTCCAATGGAATACCAAATCTTGCACCATTATAGTGCATGAATAGTGTCGCACCAAATTTGATTTATTATTATTTTATTCATCTTTTTATTTTTTGAACTTTTAATTTATCATATATTGTGTATATAATTAATTTTTATATTAAGATCTTTATAATTTTAATTTTATATCCTATTTTTTTGATATATTAATTTTTGTATATATTATATTTATATAAAATTATAAGTTAATTTTATTATTATTATAATTGTATAAAAAGATGCACGTGAATGTTCAGCTCCTACGGTAGAAATGGTAGTAGATGAAGATCACCGATTTGAACAATTTTTAGCTCGACACAAAAAAATTAAGGATAAAGATGCGCATTTCGCACTTCGTAATGCATTAATCGAGCATTTATGGGAGAATAGAGGCGAAAGTTGAATATTTATGTGGTACTTAAATTAAATTTGACTATGATGTAATATTTATTTAATTATCTTTTATCAACGATTTCACTTTTAGTTGATTTATCCTTTAAAATAATTTTGTAATAAATGATTATATAAGTGGTGAATGTGAATTATATATAATGAATATGGAAAAAAGAAAAAAGATAGTATTTGTTTGAAGGAAATAAAAAATAAAATTTAATTAGAAGATAATAATATAATATAGAAGATAGAGAAGAAATATTATTTTTTGGTGTAAAAAATGGTGTAGTTGTTGGAGTAAATTTGGTGTTACACCATTTTGGTGTGAAATTTGGTGTTAGGGTTGGAGATGGTCTAAATAAATACAAATTTAAACTAAATGTTATGTGTTCTTTTTTTTTTTTTTGTTTCCCATACGGTGTCCGGTATTCACATTGGGGCCCGACTAAATCCGGATTCGCGCCGAGAAGTCCCACATTGGGGGGTAAAGCGCTCCCTAACAAAGGCGACTCCATACCCAGGGGCTCGAATCCGAGACCTCTGGTAAGGATGAAAGAGTACTTACCACTCCACCACAACCCTTGTTGGTAATGTTATGTGTTCTACTAAACCTGTATATAATGCTAGATCCGCCCATGTGGATATTAATAGAGCTTACTTTAAGATGTGATGGTTGGGTAAGGTGGGTGTCATTATTTAGATAGAGCCAATTTAGCTTTGTCCCAAAGAGAGTCCTAATATGTGTCTCAGGTCATCCCAATCATTAAAGCATCAAAATTTAAATTCCCCTTTAATTACTTTTCTTACTTAGAATTGAAATAGAACAAAAACGTAATAATTGTGTAAGTTGCAGACTTCAATTCTCATGTTTTGGAAGAAAGTGAAATGAAGTTATCTGCAGACCACATGCCTTTAGCTTAGTACTCCCTAGTCCCTATAGACTCAACAAGCTTATACACAACCTTGCCAATTGCTAATTTGCTACAGACAAAATCCTATCTTCTCCACTAGCCAAGATTTTAACTCATGGATTACTATTACTGGTTCTTTTTCCTGTTTGCCGTACTTGTTAATTTAGTTGCATCAGCTCCAACAGGACCTGTAATTAACGTGACTAAGCATATTTCTTTCCAAGATTTTAGTTCCAAAAATCCAAGATTGAAGCAAGATCTTACACTTCTTGGCAGTGCTATCGTCTCAGATGAAAAATCAACGGTTCAAATTCCTGACCCAGAACAGGAAGGTGATCTTAAACATTTAGCAGGACGAGCTATTTATGCTTCACCAATCCGTTTCTTTGATACTCTGTCTCAAACACCAGCTTCGTTCGAAACAACCTTCTCATTTCAATTTCAAGTACTGAAGTCCAATTCGAGCAATAGGACATCAGATCTTGGAAATTCTGTTGGTGGTAGTGGCTTTACTTTTATTATTGTCCCTGATGAACTAACTGTTGGCCGTTCTGGTCCGTGGCTTGGGATGCTCAACGATCTATGCGACGACGATTACAAATCAATAGCTATTGAGTTTGATACACGCCTGAATCCTGAATTTGGTGATCTAAATGACAATCACTTGGGCATCAATTTA
Organism: Nicotiana attenuata; assembly: GCF_001879085.1. Classification (NCBI taxonomy): domain Eukaryota; kingdom Viridiplantae; phylum Streptophyta; class Magnoliopsida; order Solanales; family Solanaceae; genus Nicotiana; species Nicotiana attenuata. The sequence continues at coordinate 19,738,925 of NC_031996.1, read as the reverse complement.
GGAAGCATAATTTCAACTGCAGCCATAAATGCTTCTGACGTTGGAGTCCAACTCAATGACGGATCAGTTCACAGAGTTTGGATATCTTACGATGGGCAGAGGCGGTTTATTGACATCCGTCTTGCACCTGATGGCAGAGGATTTCCTTCTAAATCAGTATACTCTGGTTTTCTTGATCTTTCACCTTACTTAAATGAGTACATGTTTGTAGGATTTTCAGCTGCAACTGGTAACCATACACAAATCCACAACGTCCTGTCCTGGAATTTCACTTCAGTTAGTCAAGCTTCCCTTAGAATTCCTTCAACAGAGACATGTCAGAATAAAATCATGCTTCAAAATAATACACAAGCTGAAACTGCACATCGCAAAACGCCTAATAGTTTCTTTATTTTCCTTGCTGTTGTCATTCTTCTAGTAATTGTTCTTATTAATCTCTATTTTAGTAGCTACAAGCGAGATGACAATTCCAGTGAAACAATCATTCTGCCCAAGAAAAAGCAAAGACCAAGGCCACCAAATAAAGCACGTCGCTTTACAATAGCGGAAATCTCAGTCGCAACTAGGAATTTCAGCGAGTTACAAATATTGGGCAATGACGAGAAGAGCGTTACGTATAAGGCCACGATGCTGAATGGGTGCAACGTTGTTGTAAAACGATTTTTAACTCAGTTTTTCAACACTCATGGATTTGACAAGCGAAGATTTCACAAGGAAATTAAGGCCATCAGCAGTATTCGCCACCCAAATTTGGTCCCCGTTAGAGGATGGTGCTATGACAACCAAGAAACTATAGTTGTTTACGATTACATCCCAAACGGTAGCCTTGACAAATGGTTGTTTGGTGTCGGTGTCTTACCTTGGACGAGGCGTTTTAAGGTTGTTAAAGATTTAGCAGACTCTCTTGTTTACCTACACTCTAAGCAACTTGCTCACAAGAACGTGAAAAGTAGCAGTGTGTTTCTTGACGTGAGCTTCAGAGCAGTTGTGGGTGATTTTGGATTTGTGCTCACTTCGGCTGGGTCAACTCGGTTTGAGTCCATGGTGAGTCAAACAGCAGACGTGTTCGAGTTTGGAGTTGTTGTGCTAGAAACTGTTGCGGGTCGGAGCAGGAAGTCCAACCCGGGAGAACGTGACTTGTTGGATCTTGCATGGGCCATGCATGAGGTACAACAGAAGGAAACGTTAGTGGATCGAAGAATGGGCGCGGTTGTGAACCTGGAGCAGGCGATTCGGGTATTGGTTATCGGGTTGCTATGTACGTTGAATGAGAATAAAGGAAGGCCTACTATGGAAGAAGTTGTGGAGTTCCTGAATATGGAGAAACCAATTCCTGAGTTGCCACCGGGTCGACCCGTTTGTTTGTTCCCGTACAACAGCACCACAGGTTTGTGCAGTGGATACGCCTGCACTGCATTCAAATGAAGAAGCCACGTGTTTGGTTGATCAACAGAAAGTAGCCAAAGATATTACATTATTGGTATTTCATCCTATAATATGGCTCAAAATAATGGCAGGGATGAGCACATGTATGATATGTGACGTTATTTTCATGATATAGACACCTATTGTCTGGTCTCTGGTCAGAGTAAGTATCACAAGAGGGAGATTTGAACCATTATAGATAAGTATTGTAAATTTGTAATTCATGCAACATGTGCTATATTTGTATCATTGTATGTAATCTTTATTCCACCATAATTTTGTATAAAGAAACGTATAACAAACTATAGGACCTTCTAGTACTGCTAGCGTTTGCTAATATTTTAGTTAAGCATTTGATACCGTTGTAGTAACTCATAAAATGTTGTGTCATATATATGGATAGTACAAATAGAAAACTAAGCTGAAAGAGTTTTAGTAGAGTACTTAAGATACAAATATGGTAGAATTACAAAGACTTGTTCAGAATTTAAATAGAGAAACTTTCAGACGCACTATAGTTTCATAGCTAGTTACAATTTGCAACTATTGTTTCAGTATTTATCATTCATAGCAAATCTTCCCTTACTAGGCGTCTGTATTTACCGTCGTTCGCGCAACGACGCGAACGAATACAACTTGTGTCAATTGTAGTCGTTCTCGCAACTAAAATAACATGTATCAACTGTATTCATTCACGCAATTAGCCAAGGTGAAATACATAAATACAAGGGTGTATACAAGAATACAAACAATGAAAAATACATTCCATATGTGAAACCAAAATAAATATATGATCCACATTGAGGGATACATACACCTATAAGAGACTGATACAATCAATACAACCTGTGAGTGTGAGATACTGGATACAGTCAATACAACCTGTGAGAGACTGGACACAAGCTAGAAAAATACATTCAACATGTGAAAATCAAAATACAATTATCAAATAGCTCAATCATACACTGTATCAAAAGGAAACAACATCGATAAATAAAGTCAAATGCAACTATATTCTCAATGTATAAAGGCAAAGAAGAGAAGAAAGTTCATCGGAGATGCGTCTTTCGGCAAAACAATGTATATACTGTATTTACACTCAAAATAGTGACAAACAAAATTGGCCATATCAGAGAATACAATGTATACACTATATTTATCATTTGAAAATATGGCTAGATCTGAGAATGAGGCTTCTAGGCTCTGCGTCACCAGAGGCAAACAAAAATCCATCCAGATCTAAGAATACACTGAATTTACTATTCAAAATCTGGCCAGATCAGAGAATACACTATATATATATTGTATCATTGTGTGTGACTCCACAGCAGAGAAGAAAACAGAGTTCGTCGAAGATGGCATCTTCCGGCCAAGAAAATATTGTATACATTGTATTTATATTTAATTGGAGACGAACAAAAATCAGGTCAGATCTGAATATACACTTTATACACGGTATTTACCAAAATCCAGTCAAATCTGAGAATGAGGCTTCCAGGCTTCACGTCACCAGAGACAAATGAAAATTTGGCCATATCTAAGAATACAATATATTTACTTTGTATTTACAATTAAAAAATTAAGCCAAATTCGAGAGATTCTTCAGTATATCCAAACGTTGGCCAGTGATGGCCGTTCGCCGGAGAGGACGAAGCTTTGCCGGAGCAAGGGAGAGGGAGCACAACATGATTTTGGATCTCCAATCTATATATAAATATAAAGCTGGGCACTAAAAATCTGATGTGGCGCTCTCACAATCTAAGATTCTGATTTATCTTATTTCTCAATTTTTTGGGTTTTCACTATCTTTTAATTGTGGTAATATATTTTTAAAAAATCCAAAAATTACCTCATTTAAGGAAAGATGAAACGGTTTATTTTTAAGGCACTTACTATTGCAACAGTAACTGTTGAACGACCCTTCCAATCCCAAATGTTACTTTTTCTCATGCCTTTAATTTTGCATTCCATGTGAGAGGATGTTTTAGAATACATTTGGTCATACTTTGACAAAACAAGTATTTTATTATATAGTACTTTCTAATAGGAATAGAGTGAAAGACATTGTTATCTATGAATTGTGAGTTATGAAGCATTTTACTAAAGCATATTCGAAGCAATTCTCAAGGTAAGCAAATATGTTCTTTTTGTTTGTATTTTTTTCTTCCAAGTTTGTAAGATGCTTTTTCTCATAAAATCATAAAACCTTGAATATGTATTTCGGTGTTCTTTTATACATTGTGATCAAAATTATTTAATGATCTAATGTAAAGGGGAAAAGAGATTTTACAAGAAGCTTTTGAGATGGGATTATTGAACAAGTGATTCAACATTTTGATGATATTTTATATAATATATGAGTATAAAAGTTAATAGGCTGAAACTCCAGAAATTGAATAAATTGATTAATTGATATGGGTTCTTGCGATTTTTGTTTTCTTTTATGAAACTCGATTTGGTATGAGAAAATTGTTTATCTTAACAAAAATATCTATCAGTTATGCATTTTGAAGTATACAAGTTTGATCGTGTATATGGGTTGTGGAAAGATACTAACTTATTTGATAGTATATATTTCTCTACTTTCCATCTCAATTCTATTGCAAAAAAATGGTATATACATAAGAATGTACAAGATTCATTCGCTTTACGGACTAGCCATGCTATTATTATTATAGACTAAGCTAAATGTATAGTTTTTCTCCTTTGCTCTTAGTTCATCTTGAGCAAACAAATTGTTAACAAATATTCTTTTTATTTTGCTTATTGGCTTTGCTGTTATGAAAAATGTATGATAATAATGGAAATCTTGCTTTATTCTACACAGGTACAAAAAATGCTACTCCTTGCAAGTTACTTTAGTTGGAAGTTAACAAGGCGTCCATCTTACCATACCCAAGAAGTAGATTTATTATGTTTTTTTTATTCAATTCTTTTGGTTTTCATATTTCTTATTTCATTGTCTAAATTCTCTTCTTTTCTAATAGTAAGTTTGTGAATACTTTCATTGGGTACAAAAGAATTTTTTTTACGATACGGATAATTAAATAAATGTGAGTCCTTAATTAATGTGCTTTCGTTTTCTAGTATTTTAAGTAAGTACCACGAATAACTAGTAATGTACAAAATAGTGTAGTTAAGACTTATATTTACTACATATGATTGAAAAGTCCCATCGGCTATTTTGGAGGGTTCAATCCACTTTAGAATTTTGGGTGTACATGTCTCATCTTAGTATAAGTGAAAAGAAAATAAACTTATAACTTAGATGGTACTTTCTATTGTTAGATTTAATCAAATTAGTTTTGGTTTCTTCTCTTAAAGTAGTATTTTATATGTTAACTAATGGGGTTTTTCTTTTTTATTTTGAATGTTTTGTCTTGGCAATGGTTCATATACTTTATTTTTAAGTTAACATTAACTGATTATGTAAAGTGAATAACCGGTGATTTGTATTTCTTAAATGGTACTCCCTCCGTCCACTTTAAATGATTTTTGGTATTTTTTTGTGGTCTACAATATTTGATTTTTTCATAAGAAAGAATAAACTTTTTCTTTTCAAAGTTGCCCTTGGAGTAAAGAGTCTAGGAGTAGTTCTTTATATTTGCAAAGAGCAAATTAAGATTAATATGATCAATTTCAATGTTAATTAATGCTAAAAGGTGAATTCTTTAATATGTGTGAAAAGAGCCAAAAAAATCACTTAGTGAACCGAAGGAAGTATTATTATCTCAATATTAATGTTTCAGTTACTCATGCATTCAATGTAAATTTTATAAAAGCATGCTTAGATTGCAGAACAATGCATTAAAAGTAGAAAGCACCACTTTTTAAATTTATGTCGCAAGGAAGAAGAGGTGCTCCTACTAAAGTTTTTTGGTTGTTAATGAAAAGTTTGTATTTCATTTACATAAATTTTTGGTCAATAAAATTCTCCAGAGAGTGAGTTTCTGATCATAATGACCACCTAAAGTAGGATTTTCATTATTCTCTTAATATACAACTAATGATAACTTAAATGTTTTTATTCGTATAATAAGTAGTTTTAAGATGAATTTACGTAATTCTAATCTTAACTTTAGTTCTCATTTTTAACACTCTTTGAATTTTTTGATTAGATAAATGAGTTATATTTGTAATATGCACGTAGTTAACTATACACCACATATAAGTATTTCATATAAATAAACAAAATTTATGAATTAAACCAAATGTAAGTTTTTTTTATAAGTGTGCTATTTCTCATAGAAAAAAGGAAACAATACCTAATCCGCTATCAACTGCTAATCCTTTTGTAAGTTTATTGATGTTTCTTAAGACTTTGTCAACTTATCGATACTTTAAAATTGCGCGAAACAATTTTACTAGTGTCGATAATAATGGAGGTTATGAATCTGGAGCCTTAGCATTATTGGCATGGGAAGAGAGAAGAAAAAGTCTAATGAGATATATGGGTGAATTTGCTATAAACTCAAATAATAGTTATGATTGACAATTTTTTCAAAGTGTATTTATGTATTATAAATATTGTGTATGAGTTAGTAATGGGGTGTAAATTCTCAATTTCAATATTATAGGTTTGAGTTTGAAATTCTATATTGAGTTCAAATTCTATTATTTATACTTATTTGGAGATTTTTGAGTCCAAGCTGAGCCCATTTGGACATAGGAAAATTTTTTCTTTTTTTCAAAAAAATTTCACTTTTTTTCGAAATCAGCGTTTGTTCATAAAATTTTCAATTTTCACTTGAAAATGCATTTTGAATTTTCGAAAATTTGAAAAACTTCAAAAAGCTGTTTTTCAAAATTTTTACTCAAATAACTCACAAAACTTCAAACAACCCAAAATTATATTCATGTCCAAACACAACTCTAAATTTCAAATTCCATTTTCACTTGATAAAAATTTTCCCCCTATTTTAGAATTTTACATTTCTTATGTCCAAACGCCCACTAAGACTATTGAGTTCAAATAAACTTGCAAGTCCTTAGCTACAGCCTACATCCCTGGGTGAAAAGACAGCTTGAAAGACCTAAACTAACCTAAGGAGCAGGTGCACATGTAGTGGTCTTTTCCGGAATTAGTTTGGGAGACACAACACACACAAATATATATAAAAAGAAAGTAACTATATGTGGAAGGTATATAACAACACTTGCTATTGTAGCAAGCAATTATAGATCAATGTTCGTTCCTTTCTTGAGTTGTTTACGCTCAATTATATTTGTTGAAATAAATTACTTCTGTGAATGGAGCCACCAACAGTTTAGCATTAGTGGTCTGCTCCAAAATTTAAATGTATCTGTTTGACCAAAAATATAGATTTTGGTTCAACCAATAAAAAAGAATTAATCTTAATTAAAAGTAATATTCTAAAGATAAAGCTATCGAAGCTGTGAAAAATAACTAGTATATTTGTCCGAATCCTCTTTCATTACTTTATTCTTTCCATATCCCTCTCCTTTGTTCTCAGTTACTCATCAAATGGCGCTGGAAACCGCTTTCATGCGTCTTGGTTGTTGGTGGAGAAGAAAACCCACCTGAAAACAAAGATTCTATTTTCAATAGTTTCAAAGGCATCACTCTTCTAGGCCAATAGGTAGATCAGTGGTTGCGATGGCTCTCTTGGTATCACACCTCGGCATGGTCGGGCATAGGGCCACGGACATAAGTTGCGCCCCCGCCGGCTATCTTTGATTGTCTTGGTCGGAAAATTCCGCACATAGTCCTGGTTGGAAGACAGGCGCCATCCTATGAGGCGAATATAAGTAACAATAACAGTATTCAATCGTCCAAAAAGATGGAATATAGCATTAAATAGCAGTAGATGAAAATAAATGACATTTAAGTAAATAAAACGCGTGAATCACCCGAAAAGAGATGAGATCAATGGATATTCTTTTCTGACAATGATGAATGATTGATAAGCTTTCGAACACTTAGATTGTTCTTGGATCCAGTGGAAATGTTAGCCGAGAATCTTAGTAAAAATGTTGATTTTGTATGCTTGCAATAGGACCAAATTCTTCCATACAGTCAATGTATTTTTTTACAAATGAATATCTCATGGCCCCTATCATTGTGTCTATTTCTATTTACAAGGAACATATTCATAGAAACCATAATAGTACATGTGTAAAGAATATATTCACGGGAATATTCTCTTTTATGCCTTATCTTAGAACTAGCCATTATTACTCTGTTTAAGATGCTCGACCTCGACCTTGAACTACGGTGACTTCACGACCTTGATCTTTGCTGGCTCTTGCACTCTTTATCACTTCGAGGCTATTTTGCCCTGGGGCCGATCTTTGTGGAGACCTTTCTGATAGCACGTGGCGGTCGATGAAAGCCATAATAGTGCTGACGTGGCTTGCCTGTATCAAAGATATTTTTTGGCCCATACTGCATCTCAGAAATTCCCAACATATTTGGCTTCTCCAATTAACTTTACAAGTATGTTAGAAAACTTAGACTTCTACAAACAAAGTAAACACAATTTATGACTTTGATGGTATTACTTTTCTAGATTTTTCTTTTCATTGTTTTTTCTAGATTTATTGTGCATTTTAATTTCTGCCATCAAATTCAAACTTCTTGAAGATTGGCATCTCTATCAGCCGCCAAAAAGGGGAAGGGTGCGCACCATCGAAAGTTGCTTATGTTGGTCGTAATGCTTGCTTGGACTTGCAATTTTTTGTTGCCTCGTACTTCTTTGTGCAAGAGCGTATTCTTCAAAATCTTATCTGCTTTGAATTGAGACGTGTGTAAATGCGCATACCAAAAAGCTGGCCTGTGATAGCTAGTATTTACGGGCACAAAGCCAATCATATTAGATATTTTGCTGCATAGGTTTTCAAAAATCAGTGAAATGATGTTCGTAGAATATGAAACAAACTATACTGGCTAGGTAGAAAATGCATAAATGATGATGTCAAGGAATAGATGGATCCGCAACTATGAATTGAACCACTTCAAAATTTATACATTGAATGGGTATTGACGGAGACTATGGGAGACCTCAAGTGTAATTGTGAGCGATGACCAATATTAGTGGCAAAATAGAACAAGGCAAAGCAAGGAGGAGAGAGCATTGATGTGGCAACACTTGAGCCTAAAGATCACCTTTTCTACACTTAACCGTCGAAACTTAATTACTCCCTCCGTTCAAGTTTATGTGAATCTATTTCCTTTTTTGTCCGTTCCAAAAAGAATGAATCCTTTCTAAATTTGGAAGCAATTTAGCTTAAATTCTCAATTCTACCCTTAGTAAGAAGCTTTTATAACCACACAAATAGGGCGGACCCTTTCCGAAGCAATTGAAAATATCTTAAATGCTCGCAAAAAGGCAAATATTTGGTCGTTGATACCATAATTTGCATACAATTAGAGTCGAAGTATATATGTAAAATACCCATTTGTTGTCTCTGATTCTATATAACTTATACACTTTTTTCGTACTTTTTTTCCTTTTCACTTTATATATAACACCGGTTTAACCAGAACGGTAAAATCCGTTATCCATGAAAATGTGCTAATGGCACACTTATTTATTTAGCTTATAGAACCCGTTAAGGTGCAATAGGCTTGGAGAACAAGACAAACTGCGTGACTCGGGCAATGGGTTTTGCTAGGGCTTTGTAAAATCGCGAAACCTCTCTTCGTCGGACCGTCAATCCACAGTCATTTCCTCTCTCTCGAACGTCCAATCCACGTTTCCGATTCACAGAAACATCAATGAACGCGGCGAGATCGAACTCCCTCAGCAAGCTCCGGCTGCTGAACCACATTCTTCAATCGCCGACCACCAGAGCAGTCTCCACTCTCTCTTCTCCGATTCTAAAGCAGTCCTCTCTTCTCTCCAATCAACTCCCGCTACGTCAGCTCTCCCCTTTCTTCACCTCCGTCCGCCATTTCCGCAACGCTCGCGACCCCAGCGTGAGGTAAAATTCTCGATCCTGATCTTATATTGCTACTCTAATTTTACTGTAATTTTGTTTTCTGTGAATAATTTGTGATTTTATGAAGATATGAAATCCCGCCGCCGGTAAATTGGGGAGTACGAATTGTGCCTGAGAAGAAGGCTTATGTTGTTGAGCGGTTTGGGAAATATGCGAAGACGTTGACTCCTGGAATTCACGTATTGATCCCTTTCGTGGATAAAATTGCTTATGTGCATTCGTTAAAGGAAGAGGCAATTCCTATACCGGATCAATCCGCCATTACCAAGGACAATGTCAGCATTTTAATTGATGGTGTTCTCTATGTCAAGGTTAGAAAACCCTAACTAGCTTTAGATTGAGCCGTTGTTGGTGTGCGCTCGCGGATATGAGCTGATGATGTTTGATTTTTGCTGTTTTAACTGTAGATTGTGGACCCTAAATTGGCGTCTTATGGGGTTGAGAATCCACTGTATGCGGTAATTCAGCTAGCACAGACCACTATGCGAAGTGAGCTTGGTAAGATCACACTGGACAAGACCTTTGAGGAAAGGGACACCTTGAATGAAAAGATAGTGGTGAGACTTTACTAGCAATATTTGGTATAATTCTAGCCCCATACCCCTTTATTTCTGCTCATTAATAGCATATGTCCAGTATCTATCTGTTTTTTATCACATATGATAACCTGCAGATTGTTTGATCAGTTCCTTCCACTTATGGTTAGCTGAAACTGAAAATAGAGTAATTTTCCTATGCAATCTGTTGGATGTGATTCTTCACGCTTGAGATGCAAGTTGTTGTATGTGATTATTCATTTTGGAGATTTGAGCTAAGAATTTTTTATTTGATGATTTACTTATCTTGAATTTTGTAAGTTTCACATAAAGTTGATCTTATCAAATAAGTGTCACATAAGGTTGATAGATTTACCTGCTAGAACTTTGTTTGGGATGGTTTTAAACAACTCTACCACTCAAGACAGGCTGCCCTCTTTCTTTTTTTTCTTTTATGACAGAGGTGTCCGGGCCAACTAATGATGACGTCAACTATACCATCAGGCATACCAGGTAACTCTTCCCACCAACGATTAGGTAGATGGGAAGAAATCACCTTGTGTTTTTTTGCCGGATTTGAACTTGAGACCTCATGGTTCTCCTCCCACCTCATTGACTACTAGGCCACACCCTTGAGTGACTCAAGAATGCTAAACTTGTTGGGAAGCATAGACTTTAGCCAACCAAGCAATTTTTCTCTTAAATTTTTCAAAGCAAATAGACATTGTAAAAGCATGAGCCTTAGTTCACCTAGCGCATGCAATATTAATGCTCCTTTTGCTGGTTTTGCAACTTGACATTTCTCTAATAAATGGTTCATGCAACCATTTCCACATGAAGCACCAGTTGACATGTGTTATATCCCTTTCATTATATTTTTAGCAGTTAGTATCCCCGCTTTTACTGCTATTCATGTGAACAAGCAAACCTTTCTCGATGCTCTAGGGATCCAAACAGAGAAATATGGGCATCCACTATCCTCTCTTTTCAGTAACTTCTGTTAGAAGGACTTCCCTAGAAAATTCCACTTCCCCTGCCTATAGACTTCCATGTGTCCAGCTTTGATCGGATGAGATTTGGTCTGTAAGGTAATTTTATCGGATTTGAAGTCCTTTTATCTTTCGATGTTGTATGCTTATTTTGAATCTTAAATTATATAATGATCCATCATCTTGTTCTTTGTATAACTGGTCAAATGCTATCCTTTCTGGCCCGATATGCGGAAAATTAGTTGGGTATTTGACACTTAAGATGTCATCCCTACACCATTTGTCCTTTCAGAAGCTGATCCTGATCCCATTGACGTTACAGCTGAACTCGTTCCATCTTTTCATGATATCCCTCCATAGTTTGCACTCATAAGGTAGAGTGGTGTTTTCGGTTTTCCACTCCTCCTCATCATACTTATCTGCATTCAGTTTCTTCTATAAGCTGTATTTCTCATTACTGAACCTCCGAAACCACTTTCTTAAGAGTGCTTTGCCGAATACTCTTAAGTGTTTCAGCCCGAGCACTCCATACCTTAAAAAAGATGTGACCAAGTTTGCTATCACTCTTATCGATGCATGCGTGGTTGGGACACTTGAAAATGTATCTTTTTATCCCATAACTTGTGTTCCTCTGGAAATTTCATTGTAATGTCTTCAACTTTTCTATCACTCTTTCCGATGCATGCGTGGTTGGGACACTTGAAAATGTGATCCTGATCAGACTTTCTTTGCCTCCCTTCGCCAGGTATCTTTTCTGGCACTCTGTCACCTCTTCTCAACCTTTTCTAATTTAGGATTTCAAACTGCAAGGCCCTTGTGTGATGCTCTTAATCGATAGTCCTAATGCTCATTGTAATGTGTCTACTATATTTATCCATTTGGTGTAAACTGCAAATTGTATATGCACTGCTAAGCAAGTTGGGGTCGGCTATATGAATCCTCACTGTTGTCGCTCCATTTAAGCCCATCTTAATCCTGTTGACATGAAGGTTGTATATTAATTATGTACCTGTTGGTAGTTCCTGTTATCCCAAATTACCTATTCTCTTTGTATTTCACTGTTAACTGACTTTTTTTCGCTATCAAATTTGTTGCATTGTTTGTTATAGTGTAGTTATCCTATTTTGATTATGCTTTAGTACTGAGGTGTAACACTGAAGAATTAGTTTATTCAAGTAAAATCATGTCCGAATGGATATAAAATTGACATTTTGAAGAACATGAATATTGTATCCAGAGGCAGATCTAGGAGTTGACGACTACAAGTGCCACTATTTTAATGCAAACTTACCAATAGTAAAGTTGATTGAATTAGGGTACATTTAGTTGGTTTGATCCGTTAAATTAATTTGGGTCAACCCTAAGGGGTTGGCCTGGCTCAATAGACTTGAGCCTTGGGGTTTGCTCTCTTTCAAGGTCTCAAGTTCGAAACCCACTGGGTGCAAACAATTTCTGAGGGCCATCGGACTGGATAAAAACCTGAATTAACCGTGGTGCACTTGCGGGAAACTCCTTGCCGAGGGCCTGTGCACCCCCGGGATTAGTCGGGGCTCTTAGAGACTCGGACACCCGGTGCAAATCAAAAAAATAAAAATTAATTTGGGTCGGGTCGGGTCGGGTCGATCCATCTTGAATTGATTTAGTTCGATATACAAGATGTTTGGTGCATAAATAAATTGGTGATCACCAAACTGAGTAAGTTTTGTCCAATACGATCTAATTTTCTTCATTCAAATTCTTGATAATATGATTAAAAAATAAAAATAAAAATAAGAATTTAAAATAAACAAATACACCGCTTCACTCTACATGTAGCTAGATTATTGTTATCTTTGTTGATATTTTTTTTTTTTTTGAAGATGGTAACAGTTTTTGTATTCAGAAGCACAAAGGCTGTGCTGACCATAATTACAGAGGAATGGACCAACATATACAAAAAAAATTCCTATCTTCTTGCAGAGTCCCTAGAACATCTATTAAAGCTTCTATGTCCACTGTGTATTCTTGTTTACACCAAAAATGAAATAACAGTAGGCAGTTCATTTTTATCTTCTAAGTTGAGAGCTGGCATTGTCTTCAAAACATCTTGAATTTCTCTCTTTCCAGATAGTCCACCATATGCAGGCAGGAATTAGATCCCATCTATTCCTCTCACTTGCACTTCTTCTCACCTTATTCCAGCATGACAGCAGGTCCTTGGTGCTGCTATTTGGCATGACAGCAGGTCCTTGGTGCTATTTGGCATGACCCAGTGTATCCCTGTTAGAGCTAGGAATATGTTCCAAAGTTGAACAGTCACCGTGCAGTGTTAGGACAGGTGACTATTAGTTCCAAATTTGATATTATCAAAAAATTTGGAAATCAGGGAAACAATAATATATTATAAGGATACAAAGAGAAAATGATTAAAATCATTTTCAAATAAAGATCTAGAAAAACAAAAAGGAAAGCAAATGTATAATTTAATAAATAATAAAGATGGCTACAAAGAGAGAGGGAACGCAAAGATGAAGATTGAAGAATTAAAAGAAATAAAGAAAAGGAGCAGAAAGAGAAGGAAGAAAAGGGAACAAAGAAAAACTAGCTTGAAAACGAAGGCAGTGCCTTAGTGAGTATTGATCCTACATCTTGCAGATGGAAAGTTGGCACTTTACTCCGGGTGCCACTATTACATATATATATATATATATATATATTCGTGGGTTCGTTCCCCACAGACGGCGCCATGGCTGTCACTTTGCCAAAAAGTGAAGATGAAGGTTCATCAAGACGAAGACTACCTAGAACACTAACACAGGGAGAAGCATTAAAAAAGAAGGGTATAATTTCTAAAAAGAAAAAAAATGAGAAAATAGAAAGCATAATTAAACAGACATTAGAAAATTTCTTTCAAGAAAAAGAAAAGCAAGACAAACATATGATTAAAAGTCCCAGTTTTAATCCAAGTCCAGAAAGAAGTCCAGAAAGGTCTCAAAGCTCAGGGGAAGATGATAATGAAGACCACTTAAATTATCAAGATGCCCAAGATCCATACAAAGATGATTCTGGAATGAGTTTTGATTCAATAGCTCTACATAACTTAGACACGTAAAAGGAAGCAAGATCTCAGTTAGAAGAAAATAAGAGCAACAAAGACAAAGAGCAATAATTCGGGAGACAATTGAAAAAGAAGAAGTGACATAAAGAAAAGAAGACGTGACAAAAGGTAGTACTACAAGACAAGCTGAAATTTGAGTGGAAGAAAATAGTCACAAACACTAAAGAAATCCCTGCCTAAGCCATGTGAAGATGGGGCCCAATGAAGTACCCTACAAGGCTAGACAAGAAAGATTTCTGGAAGGGTTTGGAGTCCATTTTGAAATCCGTCTAAAAAATTTAGCTATAAAAAGGGAAAGAAAGAAGAAGAGAAGATACAACTACAAGAGAAAGAACACTCTCAAGAAAGCCAAGCCTCCAAAATACTCTCCTTCATCACCCACCATCCTCCAAACATCTTGTAATATACCTTGTAAAATATTTCCTTATGTATGCCTTAGTAGTTTCTACCTCGAGTTTGTAAAATAAATAAATCATTATGCTTGTGTGTGCCAGATCTTAATTCCCAAGTCCAGTAAACTTTTTGGGTTTCCCGAAAGGGAAATCTCTCTCCTGTAAACATGTAAGTTACTTATTTTATCTAAATTATGTTTCTGGATATTACCCCTGTTTTACAGTTTTATGTTATTATGTATAGTTTATGTTTATTATTCCTCAATTATTAGTAGGTATATATACATACATATAGTGTATATATATATATATACCACTCTTAGTATATGGTTATCTTTCCAATTTCTTAATAATTTTGATGGATTAACCTATAAATTCCTAGGAGAAACCGGTTAAGTCAAACCCAACATTAACGAAAAATGGGTATATATGTTTAACCGTGGCCAGGGTGGGGTTAATGAAAAAAGAGTTAAGAAAAGATTAATTCTTTAAAAAATTGGAAAGAAGAGATGAACAGAGTGGAATAATTAAAAAAAAAAAAAAAAGAGCATAGAAGGGGTAATTTCAGGGCATAATTTTGATAATACTGTAACGATATAGGTCATATATATATATATATACCTTTTGTTGTGTAAATTTTCAATACATATATGAAATTTTACCCAGCGTACGGGTGGCGTGCTGCCCCCAATGCCCTACGTAGATCCGCCTCTGATTGTATCTCTCTGTGTCACTTTTTTGACAATAAGATGTTTGCAAGTTTATAGAGAAAGAGTCATTTTTGGGCAGGTGAAGACATTTTAGAAAAGACAGTAATGCTTGCTTGTTTCCTTTTTTCAATCATTTATGGTTTTCCATGTAGTGTTCCTGTCCTTTTTGTGTGTGTTTATTCTGTATTGTTTTTCTGTTTTTCTCCTTTTTTGTGTGAGTTCGGTTATTTTATTAATCATTAAAATTTAAGTGAATTACCACTTAAATTAATTCGTCAACTTGACCATCAGGTGTCTAAGAATGATGTTGAGAAGAAACTCCAAGATAACCAACTTACCAATAAAATAAATAGGTAAGAGTTGCTGAGTTAAAACTGCATCCATGATGAGAGTGCCAATGTCCACTATTACTGATTCTTTCGCCATATTCTGTGGACTGTATGCTTATGAGATGTCTGACGCTACTTTTCTCGTTGTATTGGTAAACTGAGTCCATTTTCGTCTGGCACAATGGAAATATCATCACTTCATCTAAAAAAAATAAATGGAAACATCATCCAAAAGAAGTAAAGAACTTTATATGCTTAATACATCGTGTAAAATCGTAGATGAAATTTCGTGGCAAGGAAAGGAGGGTAGGAACAGAACGTAGGTTTGAACTAGCAGTTTCAACTGTTTTTAGCCATAAAGGTCATTGATATTTGAGAAGTTGTTTGCTCTGTCATTTAGACGTGCTTCATGAAATCAGAGGAACATCTATAATGGAACGCAAAGTTAAATGAGAAACGACTACTGGTGTAAGGTTTCATACGGATTCTAGTGAAATTAGTTGTGTATTTTAACTTGATAACAAACGTTTTGCTCTTCACCATCAAAATACTGCTTTCTTCATCTTCACTTCACTATTTATCTGAACACGAATCCTGACTCGCTTGTTGAATGGTCATTATCAGCATCAAGTTCAATACCTGCTGCATATGTTTTATTTATGGCCATATTGATGTTAGCTAGGGATCAGTATTAGTAAATAAGCCTATTTAGAGGTAGGGACCATATTGGTTGCATTCTAAGCTAGCGTTTGGACATAGATTTAGTTGAAACTTGAAAAAATAATTTTTGAAGTAGTTTTGAAAAATAATTTTTTGGAAGTTGAAATTGTGTTTGGACATGCATTTTATTTGAAAAAAAATTGAAGTTTTGTGGGTGGGAGAACAATTGTCACCCAAAATCTACCCTAAACTAGATTTTGGGAACTTGAAAAATAATTTCAGAAATTCTTCAAAAATAGATCATTAATCTATGAACAAACAATGTTTTCAAAAAAGATTTGAAAAAACGTTGCCAAAATGTATGGCCAAACGGGGCCTAATTCTCCAGCTATGATGCTTGAGTTTGATCCCTCTGATGTGCGCTTTTATTGCAGATGTCTATTAATGATGCTGCACAAGCTTGGGGCTTGAAATGTCTTCGATATGAAATAAGTATGTGGGCTATTCTGCTGATTTTTTCATCATTCAAAAAATGGTTGTGGCTTTACATTGCTGGATATGTCTGTTATCCTTCTCATTTCAGGGGATATATCTCCTCCTCGTGGGGTTAGAGCGGCTATGGAGATGCAGGCTGAAGCAGAACGAAAAAAAAGGGCTCAAGTTCTGGAGTCAGAAGGTAATAGATCCTCTCCCTGTTGGTTAGTTTGCAAAGCAGTAGTTGCTTTAGAACACTGAGAATTAGTTTTTCTGGATCAGAGGAAGGGTCATTCATTCTTATGATATCAGGGACGACCAGCTTAAAATGTACAAGTGCACGTAGATCTATCGAAAAGCTTTACCATCTGTGGCAACTAACATTAACAGTCAATCTGTTCTTACTAGATGTGTAGTCTGCTTACTGTAAATCTCTGGCTGATAACTTAGGAAGGCCTTGTATGAGCGAAATGATTACCATGCCAATGTAAAATAGCAGCTTGCTACTTTTTGGAATTTCAAGTATTTCAATCTGACATGCAGGATTTTTTTATGATGATATTTTTTGACATCTATAACAGGAGAAAGGCAGGCAAATATTAACATTGCAGATGGAAGGAAGAGTTCAGTGATCCTTGCCTCAGAAGCTGCAAAAATGGACCAGGTCAACAGAGCGCTAGGTTTGTTTACTTAGAACTTCACATTTTCCTTGTACTTTAGTGAGATTACTTCCCTTGTTCATGGACAAGGAAAAAGTAGAGTTGTTTTGCTCCAGTGAAACTCTCAACAAGAAGTGCTAGAATTTTTATAAGGAACTGATTTTTTATCCGCCATAGCGACTGTTGGATAAGGTTTAGTGGATGGGTTAGGGTATGTGTGTGTGTTCTCTTTGGTTTTAAAGACTATAAATGGTGTTCATCATAGTCCATTACAGTATTTGGTGCCTTAATGTGGTGCCAAGGTGTTTCAAGTTACAGATAACGTTTTAGTCAAATAATGCCCTTTTATTTTTGAGACTATCAATCTCAGCTTTCACTCGTTCTCCTCACTCATTTTCTCTCCTTATTGATTGAATCAGGTGAAGCGGAAGCAATCCTCGCTAGGGCACAAGCTACAGCAAAAGGGATAGCAATGGTGTCACAAACCCTTAAAGAGCATGGTGGTGCAGAGGTGAGGTTCTTTGAACACCAGCAGTGCTGGTCCGGATCCAGCAATGGGTTATTTCCTTCTTCCTTCTTCCACCCTATACCTTCTTTTCTGGCAGTTCTGAAAGTGGAACAGCCGGCTGCTTTCATACTTGTAATGCACCAACTTACAGCAAAGTGTTCTCCATAACATGTAACAAGAATTGAAGAGACATAATTAACGAAACCCACTTAGTAACGTGGATTGTCATATAAATTTGATTGTACCTTCGCCAATCTGTAGTCATGCTTACAGCTTTCAATGTTTGGTCTGTAGGCTGCAAGTTTGAGAATTGCAGAGCAATATATCCAAGCATTCAGTAATATTGCAAAGGAGGTGAAGCGCAATAGTTACATTATATATGTGTCAACTGTCAGGAGTAAGTTATTTGCTAACTTTCTTATTGTTTCTGTTTGCCTTTCTCAACTTTGAAGAGCACCACGCTGTTGCTTCCTACGAGTGCTGCTGATCCTGCTAGCATGATGGCTCAAGCTCTTGGCATATATAAAAACGTAGTGGGCAAGAATTCTGGCACTGAGCTTCCTGGGATCTCTCAATCTAAGTTGACCAGAACCACCAGGCAGAGTGATTCATCTGCAGCCGCTGGCGATGACAGCTCTCTTACTGCGAAATCTGCTGATGAGGATCATCTGGGTGACCCTGTTTTCTCTTTGCAAAGCCACAAAAAGGATGATTGAGTGTCAATGGAGAAGTTCTCATTTCTATTTTCCTAGCTTTGTGGAGTGTCTAGCATTACATGCAATCTAATTCCTGAGTAGGTAATATGGCAATGATAAAAGAGTGCCTATTCTTTTGGCATAGAGCTCTCACTTGCATGAATCATTCTGGCGATAACTGTGTAATTGAGGATGGCTGCTATGTTCTGGATGAGACTTTTCAGAAGGTAGAAAAATGGAGAAAAGAAAATAGTAAAAAACTTGCAGTTACCTGGCTTTAGTTCCCTCCATTATGTCTTGCTTGCTTGAAGTCAAGCAAGGGCTTTATACTAGTTGACTCTTCTTTTAAGTTCGAAGGGTGAAGCAATTCCACAGGTTTATTTTTTGGAGAACATCAAAGGTAACATACGTTCTTTTGCATAAGAATCTGTCTTCTCCAAGTTTTTAACTTCTATAAAATCAGTGGAACTTGTACTTTCTTTGCACGTAGATTTTGTTTTAATTCTCTCCACGAAGTGTTGGCCTTGTCAACAATAAAACTACCTAGTAGATTCCTGTGTTTTTTGCAAATGAATCCAGTTGAACTTGGTCGAAAAGCCATAAAGACAGTAGCAACAATTGCATCATAAATACTGACGCGGCCAATTAATATAACAAGTGCTTTTTACTGTTTTAAGACTTAAATAAATGGGTTTGAATTTCAAAGAAGTTTGGGTGGTTGTTGTTTAGACTTGTTAGAAATAGTATAAGGAGGTTGTATACAAAATTTGAAGTCACTTAATGAAGATTTGGACTGGTCCACCATTGTTGAACAACTTAAATAAATGCCAAATGGGTTTAAATTTCGAATCTGGCCTTGTGAGAAATTTGGAGTTGGGTGTTAGTTAGACTTAAAAGAATGGGATTTTTTCTTATCTATATCATATATGAAACCTTATTACCAAAAATGTGCATAGTATCTAAATTACCCGCCTAGTCCACATTTTTCCTACAATTTCTGTACCATTTGTTTAATACACGATTAATTGGGCAAAATCTTCCATAATTAACGCGTTAAAAATCAGGAAAAAATCTTGCGATTGATTGAGTCTACATTAAAATTCTGCCTTAATCACTTGCGAAAAATCAGGAAGCCATTATGGAAGTAAATATTCTTCCAGATATTTTCCACCATTGATAGCCATTAAAAAGTTTGAAAGCTTTGAATTCAAATTTGGGTTTTCAAAAATCATTATTTGTTTGGATTGGGTGTTGTTGAAAATAATCGGGAATATGGTTTGGAGTTTATATCTCAATNATCTACTCATCAAGGATCCTGCTGCTCGGTATTTGGTTGATTTGGTAGGACAGGGCAAGACTCGCCAGTTCTACATGGAAGATGGGTTTCTGAAAGTAAAAGGGAACCGACTTTATGTTCCTAAAGGAGGAGATTTGCGGAGGACTCTTCTAACGGAATGTCACGATACTCTGTGGGCCGGCCATCCTGGGGAATAACGCACCATGGCGTTACTTCGTCGTGCCTATTATTGGCCTCAAATGGCCGATAATGTCGCTCAGTATGTGAAGACTTGTCTAGTATGCCAGAAGAACAAGTCGGACCGCTTGACACAAGCGGGACTCTTGGAACCACTTGCTGTCCCAAAGAGACCTTGGGAAAGCGTTTCCTTGGATTTTATCACTGGATTGCCCAAGGTCGGGATCTCACAACCATCTTGGTTGTGGTGGACCGGTTTTCCAAGTATGCCACCTTTATTGCAGCCCCACAATATATATCAGCAGAAGATACAGCTCGACTCTTCTTCTCTCATGTCGTCAAATATTGGGGCCTGCCCAAAGACATTGTTAGTGACCACGACTCACGCTTCACTAGCAACTTTTGGACCTAACTCTTCAAGTGCCTTGGGTCAAAATTGAGTCACAGCTCAAGTTTTCATCCGCAATCTGATGGCCAGACGGAGCGGTTCAATGGTATGTTGGAGGAATATCTCCGCCACTTTGTAACCGGATCGCAGAAGAACTGGGTGAAGCTTCTGGATGATGCTCAACTGTGTTTCAATTCAAAAAAGAGCTCTAGTACCAATAAAAGCGCTTTTGAAATTGTTACCGGACAGCAACCGCTACTCCCACACACTGTGAATGCACCAAACATGGCTAAATCTCCTCGAGCTGCCAGCTTCTCAAAAGAGTGTAGGCGGAATTTGGAGATAGTGCGGAGCTACCTTGTCAAAGCCCAAAAGCGGATGAAGAGGCATGCTGATCAGAATCGTCGCTTTGTTGAATATCAAGTAGGAGACAAAGTGATGGTCAAAATTCCAAAGCAGTACTTATTTGCAGGGGTCCATGACCCTCGCCTATTGCAAAAATACATTGGACCCTTGTCCATTGAAAAGCGTATTGGGAAGGTTGCATACCGGGTGGATACCCCAGCTTGGTGGAAAATTCATCCTGTCTTCCATGTCAGTCTCCTGAAACCTTTTCGGGAAGACACAGAGGATCCTTCAAGGAGCCAGCTCACAATACCCAGTATTCGAGGTCCCAATTCAACCGGGAAAAGGCGTGTTGAAGCTATCCTTGATGACAGAGTGATTCATGCCTCAAGGAAAGATCACCAAGAGTTTTTGGTGAAATGGCAGGGCTGTGATGTAGAAGAGAATACTTGGGAGAGGGGAACAAACCTCAAAGCCTACAAGAGCCTCATTGAAGATTGTTTTGCAAGTAAGGCGCCGAGGACGTCGCCAACTCAGGTGGGGGAGAATGTCATGGGCGGCTTTCCAGCCATGCCCCATGACCCCTTGGGTGCGCCCCGTGGCGTCCTAGCGAACCCCCTGAAAACTCTATAAACTCTTTTGCTAAGCTTGCAGATTCTTTCATTAAGGCGCACTCAGGAGCACAAAAGGTTGAAAAAAGAATGGAGGACATCTTTAAAATCAAACAAGGGGATACAGAGTTGCTCAGAGATTTTGTTGATAGGTTCCAACGTGAACGAATGACTTTACCCCGTGTACCAGATAATTGGGCTGCAATAGCTTTTGCGAGCAATCTAAATGTTAAAAGTTCTGAAGCCACGAGAAGACTTAAGGAAAGCCTTCGAGAGTTCCCTGCAACCATGTGGAATGATGTGTATAACAGGTACAGTACGAAGTTGCAAATCGAAGAAGATACCATGCCTCGATTTCAACATGAAGAAAGAAGCAGTTCAAGGAGATCTGAAAACTGAAAAAAGATCAGGTAAANGAACCATATTAGACATGACATAGCCAACCATACAAGGAAATGGAATGCCAATGGCACATCTACGTTTGTGTCAATTACCGCTCTACTTGAGAAGCTTCGAAAGGAAAAGGATGGAATTAAGTTGAAGGAAGGGTCTGGTAGTCCAGATGATTTAAAGGAGACGGACATAGTTGACGAAGAACGGAATAAGGGTTGGGCCCTAAAAAATTCTCCAAGTAGAGCAGGTCTTAGGAATTAGGTGGATAGAGAAACGTGGGATATATGGACACCTTCAATTAAGGAGTAAAAACTGCCCATTAATTAGACCCTTAATTAAGTATGGTATAGGATTGGTAATTTGGTATACTAAGTGTAATTAAATCAAACCTTAAACATTGAGGGTAATAGGGTTTCCTATGTGGCATAGGAATGTAAAAATTCCTAAAAGAAATAGTATAAGGAGCTTGTATATAAATTTTGAAGTCATTTAACGGAGATTTGGACTGGTTTTGAACAAGAATTGCAAAAATCGTAAAAGAAGTTCGTCGACATATGCTTGTATAAAGGTGTATAAAAGTGGATAATAATGTATAAGAGATGTTTATACACTCATATACACTATTATTCAAAGAATAATATTATACACTATTATACAAAAATTGGTTTCGTCTTATTCCTTGAGCCTCTTGTGAAATTCAACTCAAACCTAGGTCAAATCTACTGCAAATCACTTCACATTTAAGTTTTAAACTCCTATTAATATTTTCAATCAATTGATCTACACTTAATCCAAACAATTAACAAACTCTAAAAACCCAAATCTAAAATTAACTCAAAAGATTAAAAGAGAGAAATTAAAAACTAAATCGTGAAGTGTCTCAAAACCACGAGGCACTAGAACAAAAAAATTCTTAGTTTTTGCAGTAAGTTTTTCTTGTCGTAACATCAAACAAAATGGGTAACTTGACCAACTACATTTAACTCCATAACTTTTAGAAGCAGTGGTAGTAAGAAAATAAATTTTGAAATAGGGGTTGTCCACTGATACTTTTGTCAGTGCTTTCAAAATATGTATAATATGGGCTAGGTAGGGTAAAACTTGGGAGAAATTCAAAAATAGCCAGTTTCAAAAGTAATCGAAATCTAGCCACTTTTCATGTAAAGATAAATCAGAGCGAAAATACTGTTCAAAACCCGGAAAATACGCCAGTATATTATGCTGGAGTTCCAGCCTAAGTATACTTGAACTCCAGCATATTATACTGGAGTTCCAGGATAAGTATGCTGGAACTCCAGCATAATATGATTAAATACCAACATAAGTACACTAGAACCCCAACATAATATACTGGAGTTCCAGCAAAGTATACCAGTCCAGTAAAATATGCTGGAAGTTCATACACAAGTGCTCGAATCTCCACTATATTATGCTGGAACTTTCCGTATGTTGGAGTTCCAGCATAATATGCTGGAAGTTCATATACATGTGCACCGAACTCCAGTATGTTATGCTGGACCGGTCTTTGTTGCAGCAAAATAGTGGCTATTTTTCATTGACTTAGTAAACGCTGGCTATTTTTGAATGACCAGTCCGAAAACTGGCTAGACCGTGCTATTTTTACGTAAAACTTAAAAATATAGGCCATTTTTTGTTATCGTGTGAACTGTCATGGGCGGCTTTCCAGCCATGCCCCATGACCCCTTGGGCGCGCCCCGTGGCGTCCTAGCAAGCCTCCCAATGCCTAGCGCCACGGACAGCCCCGTGGTTTTGGCCGCGCCAAGTGACAAGCGCGCACCGATATCCCTCGCCAGCGTCAAGCCGCAGGCAGATGCCAACAGCGCCGCGCGCGCAGACAACGCCGCACGCGCAGACCGTGATGCCAAAGACACTGCTGCTGACAACGGACCTGCTGCTGCCTTATAGAAAACTAAGTCATTTTCACTGTAAATATAGAGTAGTTTTATTTCATGTACTTCCATTATGTTTCTCTAGCTTAGTCAAGTCTAGTCTTGTAACTTTGGATTATTTTTTTTAAGTACTATTAGGGGGGATCAAGCAATCAAAACTTTCTAGCAAGCAAGCAATTCTCTGTACTGGTGTCTCTCCCCCTCGACACCGTGTTGCTTTTCTGTAATAGCTTTCATTAATGCAATCAAGCTTTCTTTCATTCTGAATTCTCACTTCTGTTCTCTCAATTGCTCCAAACATTGGTTTTCCCGTACGGCACTGACAATCTCGTCTAGCGTACGGAGGGGACCTCAGTTGGCGGACAGCAACTACACTGACATCAGTTGCCTAGCCTTACGTCGCCCTTCCAAGGAATCTCAGGAAGGCGCCGCGTAACAGTACCAATGTATAATAAATTGATCGCCGATCCAAAAAACAAACGAAAGCTCTTTGGGTCTATTTTCCATAACTTCAAACCGTTAGTCATTCCTACACTTCTACAGGAAATTATGACCTTTTTACTCAACGGTAGCAAAGCAGAAAATCTGGTTTTGAAAAGACACATTGGTGCAGCACCCTGCAATGCGTCGGTCTAAATTTGGGCCAAAAATAATAAAAGTCCAGTTTCCGATAACCCACCCACCCCACCCCACCCCACCCTTTACTGTGAAACCTTGAGCGACACGGTACGCCAAATCTCGGCCTGTGTTGTTAGGTGTTTGTCCAGATTTTCTTACCAGAATTGGTTTCCTATCTCATGAA
Organism: Nicotiana attenuata; assembly: GCF_001879085.1. NCBI lineage: Eukaryota > Viridiplantae > Streptophyta > Magnoliopsida > Solanales > Solanaceae > Nicotiana > Nicotiana attenuata. Next base: position 19,714,566 of record NC_031996.1, on the reverse strand, counting down.
GGAAAAGACAACATATTTATCATAATTGGAGGTTCCTTTCCTAGAAGGAAAATATAATTCTTCCATATTTGGCTAATCCCTTTTCTTGTAGGAAAATGTTTGGACTTCTATAAATTGAGGATCCTTCCTTCTCATTCATTAGCATCCACAATGTAGCTGTAACGATCCGATTGGTCGTTTTGAGCAATTGCATCCGGTTCGGTAGTTTGAGGTCACGAGCAACTTCATATTATGTGTATCGACTTACGTGCATGGTTGGATTCTGTTACCGGATGAATCGGACTCGAATTGGAAGAAGAAATCTAGTTTTGGAAGCTTAAGCGATGAGAATTTGACCGGAATTTGACTTTTGAGTAAACGACTCCGGAATGAGAGTTGGATGATGTCAGTAGCTTCGTATGGTGATCTTGGACTTAGGCATGCGTCCGGTTTTAATAATACGAAGCTAATACATATATTATTTTCTCTAATATATCCTACCAAACGATCCCTAAGTATTAAAAGCCGTTGGTCAGATTTGGAGGCCCGTAGGGTTATTTGAGAAATTCGATGAAGTTGGAAGAAAGTTGAAGCTTGGAAAATGGAGAAGTTTGACCCATAGTTGACTTTTGTGTTATTGAGGTCGGAATGCGATTCCGAAAGTTAGAACAGCTCCGTTATGTCATTTGGGACTTGCCTGCAAAATTTGGTGTCGTTTGGAGTTGATTTGATATGGTTCGGACGTTTGGTTGCAATACTAGAAGTTTTTGAAGTTCATAGTGATTTTTATGCGTTTTGGCATCCTATTCGTGGTTCTAGAGGTGATTTTGGTGTTCCGATCGCGCAAGCAGTTTGTGTTATGTGTTCAGACTTGTGTGGGCACTTGGTTTGGAGCCCCGAGGGCTCGGGTGAGTTTCAGAGTTGTTTCGGAATATCTTACATGAATTTTGATTTTTCTGGTTCTGGTTTCTTCGCATTTGCGATGTTCTAGTCGCAAATGCGGCCATCACATTTGCGAAGAATCCTCGCATTTGCGATGCCTGGACGGCTAGGCATTTTTCGCATTTGCGATGAGGCTGCCGTATTTGCGAAAGCCGACTTTCGCATTTGCGAAGTTTTTGTTGCAAATGCGACCTTAAGAGGAGAGTTTCCAGCTTCGCAATTGTGATGAGTTTTCCGCAATTGGGTGGTTCGCAAATGCGACATTTGCAACTAGTTAAGTGCTAAGAATTCCGAGTTTTTGCTTGATTTTTCATATTTTTGAACCCTAGCTTCGTGGTGAGGCGATTTTGAGAGGGGTGTTCCATACCAAATCATTCGGTAAGTGTCTCTAATCAATTTCCAACTATATTTTGTGATTATATCTTAGGTTTAAATCAAATTTATGTGAATCTAAAGGTAAAATTTGGGGAAAATTAAAAAACCTTTCAAAAATATAAAATGATGATTTGAGGGACCAAATGGTATCGGAATTAGATAATTTTTGTATGGGTGAACTCGTGTCGGAATGGGTATTCGGTTTTTGTAAATTACGTCGGGTTCCGAGGTGCGGGCCCGGGGAGTTGACTTTTGTTGACTTTTTACAAATTGTATAAGAATCATAACCTTATTAATTAAAATTATTTTCTCTTGCATTGTTTGATGTATTTAAGTCGTTTTTTGCTAGATTGAGCCGGGGGTTGATGAATTGGTAAAGGAAAATCTAAATTGAGTGTTGAATTGACCGGATTGAGGTAAGTATCTTGCCTAACCTTGTGTAGGGGACTCCCCCTTAGGCTTTGAGTCCTCTATGTTAATTGTAGCCTGTGCATGCGAGGTGACGAGTGCGTGCTCGATCGTATTTGTGGAAAATTTGTCTTTAGGGTTCTTCGGTCCTTATGTTCATTAAGTGGGAAGTTTTTTGATATAATTGGGTTTCCTATTTTCTAGTTTTACTTCTACATGCTCTATACGATGTTGTTAGCTCCTCTATACTCCTTACTTGTTATTTGGCTCTTATTTGCCTAAGTTGAAACGATTGCCTTCCTTATTGTTTTGATACTTCTTCATTGTGAGTTCCTCTATGACTTTGTGCAACTATGCTACATGTCCAGTTGTTGTGGTTGCCGGTGAAGTTACCACGTGCCTTAGATGTCTCGTTGCCCTTGTAAAGGTTGTTGTATTCCTTTGATTGTTACGTGATGCTCTTGATGCTATGTACTCATACTCTTGGTAGTAGAAATTCTTGTAATTGAGTTGTGGATTGTTGTTGTTGTTGAT
>NC_031996.1:19707243-19712308 GCF_001879085.1 Nicotiana attenuata | reverse complement strand
GTAACAATAATTTTATGACTCAGTTGGTATAACTTAAAGAATACTGGAGCGGAATGAGATCATGGCCAGAGAATAGAGAATGCTATTAGGGTTATGGTAAGAGGCAGCAGCTGGAGGATGAGTGTGGGCTGGGGAGAGAAAAGGGAACGATAAACCAAGGGAGGAGGGAAGTAAGCAGTAGCCTAGAAGGTGAGGAAGGAGGGGGCTCATGAAAATGCTCGCTTTATCTTTTGCTCCCAACTATTCCCTACAAGGAACGACAATTCTAACTAAGTAGTGACCGAACGAAATGACATTAAGGGCAGAGTAAATCAAGATTGCAGAAGTGCGAATGCAACAAAACATCAAAATTACCTCCATATTGGGGTCGATGCATTGTACCAAACAGGCCATTAATCATTTTCTAGATTTTGAATTGAATATAAAGTATTTAATCAAACATTTCCCCAGCCAAACACCAGATTGCAGTTAAAGACAAAGAAGAACATCTTAGATTCAGCTGATCCAAAAGAACAGAAGATTATAGTGCATAAAGGCAGCCTGATTCTTTAGAAGCCTAGCAAGCCAATATCTGTTGCTTTCCTCTGAGGTTAAAGTCCAAACTGACCTATCAGCCATAAGAACTTAAAGAGAGATGTAAGGCTAGGACGATCTTAACCTCAAGAATTGACTCAAACTAGCTCCTGATCAAATTTCTCACATATTCACAATCTCCTTAATAATAAAATGTATATTCCCATTCCCTTACAAGAAGACGCGTCTACAGCGATCATAACCTCATGAAGTGATTCAAACTATCTCTTGATCAAATTTCTCACATATTCACTATATCCTTCTTAATAATGTATATCCCTATTCCCATACAACAACAACTACTGCCCAAAAGCAATTGGGCTCAGCAATATGAATCCTCTACATCATTCCCCTCTGTTGGGACAATTTCATTCCAACACCTACTCTCATCTCCGTATTTCAACAAACAATAAGGTCAATAACTACTACGCATCACGTGTTCATTTCAGGCTTATGTAGAATTTAGTGAAGCAAGGATGAGAAATTTAGTGATCTCGTGACTATTAAGGCAATTAAGATGGATATTTCAAAAATCAGAGAAGCAAGGATGAGAAATATCTGAATCTCAGAGAACTGTATTAATCCAACAAAAAACAAGGCCAAATTTAAAAGACTAGCCGCTAATTCCCCTCATACATACAGAAGATACAAGTATATTATACAAAAAATATACTATCAAGTCTAACCTAAATCAAGCAACGAAGATCAAACCTATATAAGCCCAGAAGCAACAAAGAAACCCGATCCATCATAGAAGCCCAAATAGTCCAACGAAACCAAGTAACACGAGCCAAACAATGTGAACCAACAGCAGGGCCTGACCCGAAACAGGACCCGAACCTCCGTTTCCAACTTCGCACATCCCAGTTTTCACAACACGCACACCGGCACATTGAGCATCGGGGCAGCCGCACCAGTACGTCACGCCATTGACGCCGCATACCGGATCGGGTCGGAAGCAATTAACGGGGCAGGACTCGGGCGGAGACGGCGGCGCGGGGCAAATGTCTTGGTTTACTTGATCGGAAGGCAAAAGAAGAACATTCATTTCATCTGAACGGACGGTAAAGGGGAAATAGACGACGGCAAATAGCAGGAATATGACGAAGGGTTGAAAAGAGGAAATTTTAAGGAATTTCATAGTTGATTTTTTTGGCGAGCCTTTGTTGTAAAGCTCGCCTTCCTCTTTTACAGAAACCCTAGCTTAAGAAATTGGAAATCCTAGAATTGAAATTTGGGGATTTCCGGCGATCAAAGGAAAGTATTTTGAACAGAAAGACAACGTCTAATTTTTTCCTTTATTGTAATGACTCCGTGAAATTCTATGGTTGAAAAAATAAAACAGGTATGATTGGTAAGTAACCTACCTGTACTTATTATAAGGTGGACCTACCCACCTAAAGTTAATATTCTTCTAATTTTAATTTGCTTTTTTATTTTCTTTCTTTTTTATTGGTTTTCTTTTTCTAACGGCAATTTTGCTACCTTAGCTTTCTATGGTTCCAATAATTATTTGTAGCCATTGACAGGGTTGGGCTGGATTCCTTATGAAAATATTCCTAAGTGAAATTTTCTTAATCTACTTAGTAAGGGCACATAGTCGAAGTTTATTGAAAAATCATTAAGAATAGAAATGAGCTTTGTCTTGTTTTAATGCCTCTTAGAAATTGTAAATGCCTATGTTAGCTTAATGCTAAGCTTCCCTTTCGCCATAAATTTGACTGTCTTTTTTTCAAAAAAAAATTGAAAACTTTACTTGCTCATTGAATATGGTCAGTTTTTGATATAAATTTAATAAAAACTTTCAAGTTCCCAAAAATTGGTTTGGGGTAGTTTTTGGGTGAAATTTTTTCTTTCACTCGCAGAATTTCAATTTTTTTTAATGCATGTCCAAATGCAACTTCAACTTCTAAAGATTATTTTTCAGAAACTCTTTCTTCAAGTTTCAATCAAATTTACGTCCAAACGCTAGCTAAAAATTACCAGACTTTGGGTAGGGGACCATTTGCATAATTTGGACAAGGATTATATGGCTTCATCGAAGTTCATGCATCGTGTGAAAATATATGGCATACGGCCAATATGATTCAAACTTGTTCTCCACCTCTAAACGAATTTATTCTCTTTTGCTGATAAGAAGAAATTTATGAAACAGAAAGTCAAGCTGGATTATTACAAAGTGGACTGATCTTGTCGAAACAGCTCCATTACCCACCGAATATTTATACCCGGCCAATAAGCAAATAACATATGCCACTTTATTTAACTACAATTATCAATAGTTAACTATAATTAACACATGATCTTAAATAATACTAATATTAAAATACTTAATAGTTTATTCTCCACTTTATTCTCTTTTTGATCACGCCCAACTATACCTTATAAAAAGGACACGCGGACGTTGCAAATATAATCTAAGTATTTAGCCCAGAGTCGAACCCACAAGGAATTAACCTATCAATTACTTTCGTTAGACTTACTAAATTCCACGGAATCAACTTCCCAAACTTTTGAATAACAATTGATGGTATTTCTACTAACTACGAATGAAAGTAAATAAGCAGCTGAAAACTAACTACCATTAAGTTATAAACAATTAAGAGAAGGTTCTAAGGTTATGATTTCCCATATTGATGGAATCCCTTCCGGTTATGCTTCACATAGAATCACCAAATCATCTCTATCAATCATGAGCGCTCCTCTTACCGTAAATCTCTCCCGAGTAATTACGATAATTTACTAGACGCTCTCTCCCGAGTTACGTTAGCTGGCTTTGTTTATTACACCTCACTTTAGATTGCACCCAAGGCTTCGTTATCCATAATCCCGCCTTTAAACCCGCAGCTATAGACCCCTCTTATACTTTGGGAGTGGTGTTGTTCAACAATTACCTAAATATGCACTCTCTCCCGAGTTATGCACACTAAATAGGCCCAGCTAATTGAGGATCCTGTCAATTAACTACAACAAGCACGTAGTTGAACAAATAGAGATTAAACTGGCAAACTATATTAACATAATCAAGAAGTTCATCCTTTAATAGGTTCCATCAAAACCCTAGACAAAAGAATTAGCTACTCATGCTAGTATTCATCACAACAATATTCAAATTCATCACAAATCGTAAAAACAAAAGGAAGAAAGGAAGAACTCGATGTTGAATTATCCTCCTTGCCTCTTGCCTCTCTTTTTCTTGCACTAAACTATGAAAACCTTGATAATCCCTCCTTGGGCGAGCTTGACCTTCTATAGGTTAAGTGAATTTACCCCCAAACTTCCAAGTTTACCCCTGAAAATTAATATTCCAGAACTGGGCTAGCGCGGCCGCGCTAGTGGCCGCGCTAGTGGCCTACCATTCTGCCTCGACCATCTGGGCTAGCGCGGTCGCGCTAGTGGACGCGCTAGTCCAGGACTTCATTTCATCTATTCTTTTTCTTGTCTTCTCGCGTACTCAGCTCCTAGGGTTTTTTCTTGCTTCAATGTAGCTCCAACCACAGCTTTAAGGCCTCATACAAGCTCCTCACTCCTGCAACGTGTGAAATTCACAATTAGAGCCTATTTTCATCATTTAACTATATTATAACATTGAAACATAATCAAGCTAGGGGATAAACAATCGCCAAATCATATAAATCTAGCCTATTATCAACACCCCACACTTAGATCATTGCTAGTCCTCGAGCAATCCACCACACTCTATAGAGGTTCCTTCACTAAGTATTATTCCCTAACGCCTCACACCAAGAACAAATCACATAAGTTACTCCTAGTAGTGAAAAATCTTAGCCTCAAAAGTCGACTCTCACGTGCCGTGAAATATTCATACTTTCTCAAGCTACTCTACACAGAAGTCAAGACTTGCCTTTCCTTCATGAATCACATACCCTCACATTCACACAAGAGAGTAGTTCCACATATAATGATATTTAGAACAATTAGGAACTTTGATAGACAAAATTTGCTCACTCTCAAAAAGAACATTCACATGCCATAAAGATGCACCATAGGCTTGCCCGTAGTGTACTACTCTACTAATCGATCCCACTCAGTCTAAGATCAATAGGACTTCACTTGGTTGTAATGTAGGCTAAGGGACGGGTAGGATATATTTGGATATAGTGACTAACCTCCCTAGGTACTTTTTAATACAATTACATTAATATTCAAAACCATACTTATGTCAACCAAACATTCCACCAAATTTTTATTTATTTATTTATTTACAACAACCCCATCCATTAGGTGCAATTATAACAAAACACCACTTATCAACCACTATATTTATTTACAACATTTTTTTTTCATGGTGCTTCTTCTTTTATGCTTCACAATTCTGCACCTTTTCTCGATTTCAATGGTTCCACTCAAAAACCAAACCATCACCCCACACTTTTGCCTTTGCATACTCTCAATACCATTCAAGTGCTTATGGGAGGTAAAAGGGTTCAAACAGCAGGCTATTCAAACAATTGGGTAAGGTTCGCATTGT
>NC_031996.1:19661057-19706481 GCF_001879085.1 Nicotiana attenuata | reverse complement strand
AGGCGAAGAGCTCTCGTTGTGAGACTGGGGAGCTCAAGAATGAGATTGAACGATGAAGAAATAACATTCAATGTGCAGAAATCTTATGAGGCGACCAAGTGAATTCGCCAATTGCTCTCTTATTGATGCCATGGATGTAATCGTAGAGATTGATGATGAGATGCTGACTATTGAGGATCCCCTTGCTGCATGTTCTGATGAATTAGATGAGGGTTAATAGAGAAGAACTGGCAGCAAATGGGTATTTGGCGTAGAGGGTAGAGGGTTCTGGGATAGAACTCTTGGAATTTGAACCCTTGCACTTGGAAAATAGAGAAACTCCTCCAGCCAAGCCATCCATCGAAGAAACCACCAAAGCTGAGTTGAAGCCACTGCACCGCCCATCTCAGGTATGAGTTCCTTGGACCTGACTCCACATTACTTGTTCATTATCTTATCTAGTTTGTTAGATGTGCACAGCACAACAACTCTTGCAGTAACTGTAAGGAGTGTAAGACTGCCATTTAGGTGGACCATCTCTCTCTTTTGTGGCCAAGAACGGCCTTCCCAAAATTATGGGAATCTCTTCATCCACTTTACAGTCTAAGATCACAAAATCTGCAGGGAACACAAATTTCCCTACCTGAATCAACACATTATCCAAGATGCCAGAGGGTCGTTTCACAGTCCTGTCAGCCAGCTGCAACAACATAGAGGTGGGTCTAGCTCTTCCAATACCCAGCCTCTTATAAATTGCCAAGGGCATAAGATTAATGCTGGCCCCTAGATCACACAGTGCCTTAGCAAAAGCAAAATTACCAATAGTGCATGGAATTGTAAAGCTTCCTGGGTCAGACAGCTTTCCGCAATTGGTCTAGTCACCACTGCACTACAGGTCTGAGTAAGAGTAACTGTGGCCAAGTCTTGGAAATCAAATTTTCGGGACATTAAGTCCTTCATCATTTTTGCATACCCAGGCATCTTTTTCAAAGCATCAATCAATGGTATATTTACCTGGATTTGTTTCAGCATCTCAAAGAACTTCTTGTATTGCTCCTCCTTTTGGTACTTAGCCAGCCTCTGAGGGAAGGGTGTAGGAGGTCTCTTCTTCCCAATCATTTGGGATTGATCTTTATCAGCTGCCACATAACCTACTGGCTCCTTGGCTGTCTCACCTTCTTTCTCGGTCTCAATCTGAGTGCTATTTTCTTCCTGGGCAGGCTGGACTGTCACCTCTGTCACTTTCGTTGACTCATCCAGCTCAATAGGCACTGGTATGAGTGTCTCAGCCTGTCTGGCTTCTCGAGCCCTCTCTTGCTCTACATCCAAATCTCTACCATTACGTAGACTCACCGCCATCAGCTGCTTCGGGCCTTTGATCTTTTGGATTTATCTGGGTGTCTGCAGGTAGTGTCCCATGAGGACGATTGTTCAGAGACATCGAAATTTGGCCCATCTGCACTTCAATATTCTTGATCGCTGAATCATGTGCATCTACTCTCTCACTAATTTTTGCATTAGACCCAATAACCTGCTGCATCATTGTCTCAAGTCTAGCAAACCCATCTTCCTGCCGTCCACCATGCTGCTGCTGAGGAGGCTGGTACCCCTACTGCTGATTCTGATTGTTGTATCCCTGTGGCCTTTGATAAGGTGCCGTATTATTAGGGGGTCACATACCTCCCATGTTTCCATTGTTGAATTGTGGCTGGCCTGGCCTGTATGGCTGCTGCTGCTGACCCCAATTTTGACCCCCCTGTCTCTGGCCTCCATAATTAGACACATAATTCATGTCTTCAGGGTAGTGATGATGATCATGTTCTGCATTCCACTGGTTACCAATTGGCTGACTAATGCAAGATGTGCACAAGCCCCCATTGGTAGTGTCTACGATGTGTACCTGCTGCTTCTGCCCTGACTCTTCCACCTTTTTGGTGAGTATACTTATCTGTGTCAATAAGGTGGCCATATTTTCAGCCATAGAGTTAGATGGATCTAAAGGCACTGAGTGAACCACTGGGGTAATAGGTGCATTCCTGGTTATCCATCCCAAATTCTGTGCCATCTTGTCAAGCAGACTCTGGCCTTCTCTCCATGTTTTGCTCAGAAATGCTCCATCAGCTGAAGCATTAACTATGTTCTTCACGCTATCTGACAATCACATGTAAAACCGCTGTCCCAACATCAGATCTGGGACACCATGGTGTGGACATACAACCAGCATCCCCTTAAAGCATTCCCATGTTTCATGCAGTATATCCATTGGTCTCTGTTTAAAACTCAAAATTTCATCAATTTGTTGAGCAGTCTTGTTGGGTGGGTTGAACTTGTTGTGGAATTGTTTAACTAACTCCTCCCAAGTTGTTATAGAATTTATGGGGAGTGAGTTTAGCCAGGTCTGGGCAGCTCCTGTCACTGAGAATGGGAACAACAACAACTTGATTGCTTCCTGAGTTACGTTGGGCTGCCTTTGGGTTTTGCATATTGACAGGAAATTCTTCAAGTGATGCTGAGGATCTTCGACTTGTGACCCCGAAAATAGTCCCTTGTTTTGCAACAAGTGCACCATGTTATTCGTGATTTGGAATGATTCAACCTGTATCTGCGGGACTACAATCGTTGGGGCCAGATTTTCAGCTGTGGGTTGTGCCCAGTCATAGAGAGCAGCCTCTGGCACAGGAGGTGCCGGTGGATTGTTTTCGTGATCTCCCATGTTCGGTCCGGGTTGTTCAATTGTTTGTTGATGTTTGCTTTTTCGGTTGGCCCGGTTCAAGGCCTTGAAAACTTTTTCGGGATCTGATAGAGCTTCGAATACTTCACCAGTTCTCGTTGAGTTTCTAGGCATGCACCTGTGCAACCAAGTCAACAAACGTTAAAATTTCAATGTATAGATTGATTATAGAGAAAACTGACTACACTAAGAATTTTTGTATTTCTTTCAAATGTAATTAATAACACCGTTAATTCCCCGGCAACGGCGCCAAAATTTGATCACACCCAACTATGCCTTATAAAAAGGACACGCGGACGTTGCAAATATAATCTGAGTATTTAGCCCAGAGTCAAACCCACAAGGAATTAACCTATACATTACTTTCGTTAGACTTACTAAATTCCACGGAATCAACTTCCCAAACTTTTGAATAACAATTGATGGTATTTCTACTAACTACGAATGAAAGTAAATAAGCAGCTGAAAACTAACTACCATTAAGTTATAAACAATTAAGAGAAGGTTCTAAGGTTATGATTTCCCCTATTGATGGAATCCCTTCCGGTTATGCTTCACATAGAATCACCAAATCATCTCTATCAATCATGAGCGCTCCTCTTACCGTAAATCTCTCCCGAGTAATTACGATAATTTACTAGACGCTCTCTCCCGAGTTACGCTAGCTGGCTTTGTTTATTACAGCTCACTTTAGATTGCACCCAAGGCTTCGTTATCCCTAATCTCGCCTTTAAACCCGCAGTTATAGATCCCTCTTATACTTTGGGAGTGGTGTTGTTCAACAATCACCTAAATATGCACTCTCTCCCAAGTTATGCACACTAAATAGGCACAGCTAATTGAGGATCCTGTCAATTAACTACAACAAGCACGTAGTTGAACAAATAGAGATTAAACTGGCAAACTATATTAACATAATCAAGAAGTTCATCCTTCAATAGGTTCCATCAAAACCCTAGACAAAAGAATTAACTACTCATGCTAGTATTCATCACAACAATATTCAAATTCATCACAAATCGTAAAAACAAAAGGAAGAAAGGAAGAACTCGATGTTGAATTATCCTCCTTGCCTCTTGCCTCTCTTTTCCTTGCACTAAACTATGAAAACCTTGATAATCAATCCTTGGGCGAGCTTGACCTTCTATAGGTTAAGTGAATTTACCCCCAGACTTCCAAGTTTACCCCTGAAAATTAATGTTCCAGAACTGGGCTAGCGCGGCCGCGCTCGTGGGCGCGCTAGTAGCCTACCATTCTGCCTCAACCGTCTGGACTAGCGCGGTCGCGCTAGTGGACGCGCTAGTCCAGGCCTTTATTTCCTCGATTCTTTTTCACGTCTTCTCGCGTACTCAGCTCCTAGGGGTTTTTTCTTACTTCAATGTAGCTCCAATCACAGCTTTAAGGCCTCATACAAGCTCCTCACTCCTGCAACGTGTGAAATTCACAATTAGAGCTTATTTTTCATCATTTAACTATATTATAGCATTGAAACATAATCAAGCTGGGGGTAAAACAATCGCCAAATTACATAAATCTAGCCTATTATCAGTATCACTGGCCATTACCAATAATTTATTCCTAAATTTCACAAAAAATATGCAAAAACTTTATTTTTTTGATAGCTTTATTTTCCATAAGTGATTTATAATTACAAAGTCATACCATCAAATCAATATAAGTTTTCCCTATTGAACACCATTTATTATTTTGCATCGAATTCAACTTGCAATAAAAAGTTCAAATTACTATCATAACCTATGCCTCCCAATTAGTGTGAGGGTCGTTTGGTACATGGCAATGATTCTTAATCTAACTCCCAACTATATATGTTGTTGTTTCGGAATTATACTTTACGTTCCAAAGTTAGCCAAACACTTGAATAAGATTAGGAATAGAAGAACGAAGAACGAGGAAGACGACGGCAACCCTAAGTTTTCCTGAGGTTATGTTAGTATGACTTACTTCATTTTCTAAATTAAACTCCTAATAGACCTTGTTGTGGCCAAACGCACACGCAAGTGCACGCAATCGTCAAGTAATAAAGTGACTAAAAGGCGGATGTCGATCCCACGAGGACTTGTGATTAACTATTAACTAAATTAGACTATCCTAATTATCTAAACAAGAATTAAACCTAGAAGTATTTGATTCTAAACTAATTAAATAAAGAAATATAAATAATGAACTTTGAACAGAGAAATAGCAGATTTTTATGATATCAATGTAATGAAAATAATCTAGGGTTATGGGCTATCTAACATTCCTATTGTATTCTTCAATCGAATTGACTAACTAATATATCTAGTTTATTGGTTGACAGGGTTAATATTACTCATAAGAATCTGTCGAGTTCTTACTCGCCTATTCAAGCTAACCCAACGCCTATATGTCTATGGAGTTGGAATCAACAAGAACGCATTTATAATTCCTGTAAATCAACCAAGCAAGGCAATTAGGTATATGTCTATCCTAACCGCGAATCCGTTCCCCGATGCCCAGGTTCAAGAACTTGCTCTACTCAAGCCTATATGCAATCTAGAATTCCCACTTTCGAGTTCAACTCTAGATTCGTAGATAGTATTCAATTGGTGATCAAGCAATCAAATAATTAAGTGCAGGATTGAATAAATAAACCAATATGATAAACTAAGAAATCAAAATCAATATCCAAATAACAATAGTCATGAAAGAACCACAACCCTAGAACGTGAAATCTAGCTGCACATAGACATGGTAGCCAAACAACAAATCATACAAAGAAATATAAAAATTACTAAGTTTGATGGAAGAAAAGATGGAACTTGATGAGTTCCGGCCTCCACGGCGGCTCTGTGCTTGTGTTTTCCTCTAAAAAACGTCCTTCTCTCAAAATAGGTTTTAGGATGGCTTTTATATCAATTGGAGGCGTCTTGGGGTGAAAATAACCGAGTCCAAGTCGGAATAGGATACTCTAGCGACCCGAGCGTCCAGGGCAGCATGGGGCGCTGGCCCTGGCGCTCAAAATATTTGAGTACTGGAAACTGCGCCACAGCCAGCACCCCACGCTGGCTGTGGCCCTCAAAATTGACTTTTTGCCTTTTTGCTCCGATTTCGCTCCAATTCGCGCCCTTTCGTCCCAAATTGCATCCGAATGATTCCTACACATAGAAACACCATAATTTAGCACAAATCATCATATTAAACATCTCACATCATCAAAACAAGAGCAAAATGCGAGGCGATATATATCAAAATATACATACTTTAAACAAGAGCAAAATGCGAGACATATAATTCATTTAGAGAGCCAACACAATCTTTAGACTAACATTAATATAATTATTATTTAATTAAAGAAAGGGAATAAGAATGAACTCAATCGAATAAATCTTAATCAGTTACTCTTGCAAGACGCAAGAGGTCCAATTTGCTTAATTAATATTTAATTAGTCCTAATACCTAAAAGGCGTTTCAATATTTCATCAAATTCCTAAGGACCCTCTTCTGTTGACGATTTGTAAATGACACGATTCTAGTCTTATTTGACCGTCTCTTGTAGGAAGACTAATAGTAAGAAGTGAGTATTACTTTTCCTACATATTACATTTATTTGTATGTTAATAGCGCGATTGACTGATTGTGTATTGAATGTCTGCATCAGCTTGTGACATCCAATAGAAACTGAGAATTGTCTAGTCTAAGCTACAACTAGTATTTAGAACATAGACTGCTAAGTGGCTATTAATTATTATTTTTTTTGTCGAAAAAAACTATGGACAATATCGTATTTGTCATATTATATGAAGTGGAACAAGAAATTAGTTGTTATGACTAGGAATTAAGATGTGTGCCAGTTGCCATATCTCAGGTTCTCCGCCATGACAATGAATATTCAACGCATGTTTGTAACGAACTACAACGTCGAGGCCTCCCACTTTCTGATTCTCCGCAATAATAGTTTTAGGTCAATTGTTTACAGATTGTCCACAAAAACAGGTGCGCATGTTTCTACGATACAGCAACAAATTAGGCCATCCCTTCAACCTTTCTATAAAAACCTGCTTACTTCATTCTCAAATTCAAGCTTCAAACACAAGTAATTAAACAGCCCTCTCCTTTGATTCCTAATATTTTCTCAATCGCCTCCTAGCTCGCAAAGCTCAGACACTAGTCATGGGAGCCTGTGCGAGCAGACCTAAGGATTTGGACAAAGACTTGGCCCCTGCCCCTGCCCCTGCCCCTGCCGAGGAACATGCAGTCACCCCCAAGAAATCCGAGCAGGAAACTCCTGCTCCTCAGGTATGTATACAATCATCATTTGATCATTGTCATTTCACCCCCCAAAAAAAAAAATTGAACGTGTCTAGTTGCATTTTTTTGCTCTTAATTGTAGAAATGAAAGCGACACAAATAGAGCAGAATGGATATAGAAATCTATTGATCTACCGGACTCTAAAAAGGGATACCGCTTATTTTGAAACTAGAAACTTGATGGTTTTCAAGCGAAATTTAAAGCTAATTTTAACATAAGGACCAATGTCTTGTCAAATCCACTTCAGCACTGATCTTGACCAGCCTAAAATATATGGCATGTTGGAGAATCACCTACTTTTTTTATGACCGACATATCCGTTTGGGGCCGACCCTTAGGACCAACTACACCCTTCAAAACTCGGGAATAATAGCCCCCCATCTACCCTTCTCCACTTAAATATTAGGCTTGGATTGCATGAAGCATGGCGCAAACCTGAGACCTAAGTCACAAGTCCCTAACCTTTGCCCCTGGACTAAGCCCTAGAGCGGAGAAACACCGACTTTTGAGAACCAAAATGTGGCAATTAATATAGAAAGTGCCAAGAAATTAACATTATGTATCTTTTTCACTTTTTTGTTCGAAACCATTACTCAACATAACGTCCAAATTCATATATTTTGCCCCAACTAATTTAAATTTAGGGATGAGGCTTACTGCAATAATATTGTTTGAATTTTGTTTTTGCTATAAATAATCTCAGGAGAAGAAAGATGGGGAGGAGACTAAGAAAGAGGAGCCTTTGGTAGACGTCTCTGAACCAGCATCAGAAGCTCCCAAGATTGAGGAAGTTGCCAAAAACACCGCCGAGGAGGTGAAGGCAAAGGAGGAGGAGACAGCCAAACCAGCTGAGGAAGTCAAAGTTGAGGAGCCCAAAGAACAGCCAGCAGAGGGGAAGAAGGAGGTAGAAGACACCCCAAAAGCTGTTGCTCAATAAACAATTAAAAAATCCAAAACACAATTGTTACATCCCTTGTTAATTTTCTTTTGCATCTAATTTTGTCATAATATCATATTGGAATGTTTTGCTAGTTTTTTTTATTTGTTGTGGCTCATGTAGTAAAACAAAAGAAAAAATAAATAAAGAAGAGATTCCTATATGTTTGTCCTGTACTTCTTATTTGTCTATCTAATTTACTACTATGGATTCATAAATTTGACGAGTTATATTTAGTGACCCGGTCATACATTAAGCTTTCTGAGAAAACAATAATGTAACAACACATTGTCCTGTTTTTCGTATCCAAGTTAAAACTTGTTCCGTCACTGTATGTTCAAGAAAATTCACCGTATTTCCATCTACATAATTAGAGAAAGTCAGCAAACATAATGCTGACTTTCAGACCCTAAACAAGATCTTCTTAAGATTCAGCTACAGCTCAATGGACATGACGTTCAGAAGCTTTTGAAGTTTATAGGTTGTGAAATTGTCACGGAATCAATAATTCGTATTACTAGGTTCGCAATTAAGAGCCCGTTTAGACATAAATTTTTTTTTCCTTTTTCCAAAGATTTTTTTACCTTTTTTTGAAACCAGCGTTTGTTCATAAAATTTCCAATTTTCACTTGAAGATGCATTTTGGAAATTTTCGAAAACTTAAAAAATTCCAAAAAACTGTTTTTCAAAATTTTCGCTCAAACCACTCACAAAACTTCAAAAATAACCCAAACTGAAATTTATGTCCAAACACAACTCTAAATTTCAACGGTAAAGGGTCTGTATGTCCCTCTACTATTAACAATTGTTTAAAAATATCCTTCGTTATACTATCGGGTCAAAAAACTCCTTACCGTTACACTATTAAACAAAAATGCCCCTAAACAGACGGAATAGACACGTGTCACTCTCATATTTAATTGACCCATCCCCAATTTAAAATACTCAATACCTCTATTATCCGACCCGTTATCCGACCCTAAACCCCCTCCCCTAAAATAACCCCACGAGACACGACCCTCTTCTCTTCTCTCACCTTACACCAAAACCACCGGAAAACATGGCAGCTCACTGGAAAATTCCTCCTATAGTACTAACCTCCACTAAATTGCCCCCCCCCGGTCTCCCTTCTTCTCTTCTTCTTTTTCTTTGTGTTTCATCATCCAAACAGCAAAGCCACACCAAATAAGCGAACGGAACTGGTGAAACTCACAAGAAAAATCACAAAGCCAACACCACTACAAATCTTGGCCAAAACACCACTGCCTTACTTTTGTTATCTTTTTCAAAACAAAAAAAAGCACCGCCTTACCCCGTTCCTTCATTTTCTTCTACTTATTTTCTTTTTCTGCTTCTCAATTTGTGGGATCTAAAAAAATCAGAGGTTTTGCCATTTTCTGGACTTCGCCGGAAAATAAAACCTAGCCAGGTCCCACTGAAATTCTCGAATTTGCTTTTTTTTTTTCCTGTGACCTTTAGATAGCTGCTCATATTGATAAAAAAATCGATGACCTTAATTAGAAATCTGTTCATGTTAATAATAGTTGATAGAAATTACACCAAAAAATTATTTTACTAATTGCTGGATACATTGCCAGAAACCTGCTCGAAATTACACTAAAAAGATGCCCTTCTTTCCATGACCACCATACATATGAGGTATACTTCCCTAAATCACCCCTCTTAAAGATTCAATTTTTACAATTTGGGATTATATGAATGAGTATCTCGGTATTTTTGGATTTGTTGTGAAAAAGGTGAAAATGGTGAGCTGATTAAACCCAGATTTGGATTTGGATGTCAAGTATGTGGGTCGGAGCGGATTCGGTCCAATTTGGGTTATTAAAAAGAACCAGATGGCCTTGAGCCTTCAATCAACACCATGTATCTATTCTGTCTCTCTATGGGCATTTTTGTTTTAATAGTATAACGGTAAGGAGTTTTTTGACCCGATAGTATAACGAAAGACATTTTTAAACAACTGTTAATAGTAGAGGGACATATTAGACCCTTTGCCGAAATTTCAAATACCATTTTCACTTGGAAATCTTTTTCATCATCTTTTGGAATTTTACAATTCTCATGTCCAAACACCTACTAACTATTTATACATATTTAATGAATTTCATAACATAAATACGAAAAAGTGATCGGATTTGGCAAAACCCGCACCTAATAGGCTAGCTCCGTCTCTGATGACATTTTGTCCAGTATTCAATCAGAAAAGAAATCCCAAGGCAAGTATCACATGTTGCCAAAGTGCACAGTCCTCAGCAAACTGTAAAACCCAGCAATATGGACACTGAAATCAGATTGATGCATAAGTTTGCTTCTGGGCCTTGTACACACAGTTTGGAAGCTAGTTATGCTTGAAGTCGTTGATAAAGAGAATAATCTTATCCTTTGAACAATTAAAAATGGACA
Source organism: Nicotiana attenuata (assembly GCF_001879085.1). Taxonomy (NCBI): domain Eukaryota; kingdom Viridiplantae; phylum Streptophyta; class Magnoliopsida; order Solanales; family Solanaceae; genus Nicotiana; species Nicotiana attenuata. Next base: position 19,696,119 of record NC_031996.1, on the reverse strand, counting down.
GCATTAAATTAGAACATCAAAATGGGACTAAATTGGTCCTAGTTACTTTCGGGTAGAGTGGAAGAAGGGGGAATTCTCGAACCAGAAAAGGATACGAAGGAGTACAGTTCGTTTGAAAAACTATAATCTGTTTATCCGGTGTTTAGATTTTTCAAAACCCCATGGGAATGCAGAAGAAAAATGATATCTCATATAAAATGGCATGAGCCAGCAACGTAAATTGAAAGTTAGATATAGTATTTGAAAATTAATTTCTTAAGATAACCGCCAGGTATTAGATTCCAGAGAAAGGAAATTGAGAAAACTGTTGAAAGGTCATACCATTTGGAGGTATTAGATGGAAAGAAACCAACATTTATCATTTCCTTGTGCGAAATAAAAGAGCAAGAGCATAAAATCAAAATTGCTGTAGCTGTAAGAATATTAGAAAAAATGATTACTGGAAACTGAAGAGAATTAAACACACATTAGCTAAGAAATTTTACGCAGCGACTGAACTAAATTATACTGTGGTTGATTGTCCACACTTTACAGTTTTGTCCCAATAATAAATCAGGTGAACAAAGCTAAAGATAGCTGGTAGGAACTACTCCTTATTGGGCTTGTCCACTGTAGTACTAATGTCATGGTTCGAAGGAATCGCAACCTCCTTAGTTGCTCCCTCTTCTTCTTTGTTGTCATCCTTCACAGCTAATAGTATAAGAGCTATCAGTAAGGGAAAACTAATGGTGGTTAGCGTCCAATTCGCGATAAGCTGGTTCAGGAATGTCACGTTACGTGAATCAACTTGCCAAGCAACGGCTCCTCCTGCACTTTGTATTCCTTTATAGAAGCCAGTATACCTGTGAATACAGATAGCGAATCCAATTTTAACCAACACATTGTGTTCCTTGTAACTTGTAAGCATTGACTAATGAATTTGTAGTATTAAGTACATGAAATTTTACCTGCTGAGAATCTCAGAATCATCGGCCAATGCTCCTATGACCCAATAAACCATGCTCTGAAACATGGCATCAAGTAATCCATAACTAAAATACAAGACAAATGGACCAGCAAATTTAGAACCATCCTTGAAATCCAGTAATACTATGTGATCAGGTACATCTTCGCAGGAATATTTAAGCTGTTTCGCGAGTCCTCCACCCCAAATTGCTGTCGAAAGCAGGCCAACAATAATAATACCAACCAATCCCCTAGCTCTCCTGCTCTTAAAGCTATAGTCCATTATAGACCCGATGAACACTGAACCGATCATCTGTGCACCCCAATAGAACACATTGTTCAAACCTCGAGTCCTCAAATTGAACAATACCCCGTTAACATTATTGAACTGATAAGTATAAAAAAAGTTACTAGCAACCGAGGCTGGAACCATCAACAACATTTTCCAATTCCCAAACAGTTTGAGTATTTGCAGCAATTCAACAGACACACTCGAGTACTTTATATTAGTACACTTGGAACCATCGTTCCTAGTAACCTTACTAGGATGCAAAATTGCTAAAGAAAGAAAGGTTCCAATTGCCATGAAAATCATGAATCCAATATAAGTACCATCATTAACAGAGGCCGCGGTAGTTCTATTATAATTCGATACAAAAGGAATAAGTCCGCCAATAACACCACCCATGTTAAAAATACTCCAAAACATAGAGATATATGTACCTTTCCTATCATGTGGCGGATACGACGTCATAATAGCTCCCTGAGCAGCCCATAAAAGGCCCGCGCCAATACCAAGAAGACCACCAGCAACTACGACGAAAGCCTGATGTTTATGGTGATTGTAGTAGAGAAAAGATCCCGCGTACAATATATAAGTCGAACATCCAACAAATAGAGTTTTTTGAGGACCTAATATGTTGTAAATGCCACCACCCAAAATTCCAAATATGGCAAAAGTTGTGTAGAGAGCAGTGTTAGCGTTGTTAGCTGCGGTGTGGTCTACTTGACCACCACCACCCATTCCAGAGAGTGCATTAAACATCCCTGGACAACAAAAACATACCAATCCAATCAAACCAACTTGAACCAGTGGTGAATTATACCTGAAAATTGAATTATTTGGAGGTGAATTAGGTAACCCTTTTCCAGTTTCTTCATCTCCGTAAGAACCCATAACGCTATGGTCTCGGATTACACGGATCAAATATAAGAAAAAAATGGGAGTATCGAATCTGGCAATATATAGGGACGATAAAACAGTGGTGGAATTAAATTGGGAACTTTGAAAGCAAGGATTGGATGAATATGAATTAAAGACTGGTTGTTTTGTTGACAATAAGTTTAAGATTCTCTTTTTATAGAGTGTCGTACTGGTTATTGCAGGTGTTTTTAAAAATTAAATTCATAACTGGGCCTCGGGACTATTGCATCGCTGACAATTGGATAAAATTGGTAAAATCGGTGCCTCATTGGCTACATAGGTAATTACGAGTAGTTTAACGTTTTATTACAAATGGTTTCCAATTATCACGGCTAGTTTGATTCCGATGTTTTACGATGACCTTAATTAACCCAGAAATTGAATATTCTAAACTTTTATGTTTTGTCGTTGAGTATCACGTTTGTCTCTGAATAAAATATAGTTAAGATATGTCATTTTCGTCGTTATCCTCCGGAGTTGTAGGTAAAGTGCACATTCCGCCGATATTTATCTTGTTAATTTAATGTTGGAAGCAGAAGCATGAAGTAACAGGCAACAATTCAAAAAGTTTTGCTGGCAAAAAGAAGATTAGATAGCAATAATTTATAAATGGTCAAAGGTTTTTTTTTAAGGTTCTTTTAAGGCAAGCCTGCAGGGACGGAGCTAGCACGCCAACATGTACGGGTTCGGTCAAACCCGATAGTTTTGTTAAATTCTATATTTATTTTTAAAATTTATTGAATAATTAAAATTTAATGACTTAAAATGATTAAAATTCCGAACTTATATGTGTATGGGTCCAAATTTGGCAACAACGACAGCTGTTAAGTAAGGTACGGAACGAGGTAGGGCTGCTTAGATTGGGCAGTTATTTACTCTTAACGGTTTGGCTTATTGGTTATCGACTTCTTAATGTATTAATCCGCTAGTCACCCAATAAGATTGATAGAAGACTGATCAGAAAAGGATGAAGATTTATAAGTGAAAAATAGAGCAGAGAAAGAGGCAATAGACGTGAAAAAGAAATTGCTTGACTGATTAACTACAATGCTGCAACTGCAGTCTTTTTATAACAGAAAAACATAGCAAACTTAAGCTAAAAATTAGGAACTACCCCACAAAGTTTTCTTGTAAAAACCAAAAAACCACGTTAAACTACTTCCTAAGGACTAGGACAAACCTAAAAAGTAGGAGTTTTATTTACTAACACCCTCCCTTAAACTGAAAGCTTTCGAGCTTCAGTTTATCTTCAATTTCTTGAGTTCTTCCATGGTGCAAAGTCCCAGCAATCTTCTCAAATTTTGGAAAGAAAGTAACTTGAGAGGTTTAGTGAAAATATCCGCCAACTGCTCTTCACTCTGGCAATATGTTAGCTCTATTGTTCCTTCATTGTTGAGATCTCGTAAGAAATAGTACTTCACGTCAATGTGTTTGCTTCTTCCATGTAGCACCGGATTCTTTGACAACTTGATGGCAGAGTTGTTGTCACAGAAAATTGTAGTTGCTTTTTCTTGTTTGAATTTTAGTTCTTCAAGAATTCTCCTTAACCAAACAGCTTGACAAGCACAAGTTGTAGCAGCAACAAATTCAGCTTCGGTACTTGACAAAGTGACAATTGATTGCTTCTTAGAAGACCACGAAACAGCCCCCGTACCTAACATAAAAAAATAACCTGAAGTGCTCCTTCTGTCGTCTTGATCTCCTGCATAATCACTGTCAGTAAAACCAATCAAATCAGATTTTTCACCCTTCTTGTAGAACAAAACAAAATCCTTAGTTCCCTGTAAGTAGCGAAGGATTCTCTTAGCAGCTAGCAGGTGAATTTCAGTTGGGCTCTCCATGTATCTGCTTATGAGACTTACAGCATACATGATGTCGGGCCTTGTAGCAGTAAGATACATCAAACTACCTACAATTTGCTTGTAGAATGTGCTGTCCACCTTCTTTCCGCTTCCAACTTTGCATAGCTTCAAGCTAAACTCAACTGGAGTGTTGGCGGGATTGCAATTATGCATCTTGAACCTGTCCAAAATTTCTCGTACATACTTCTTTTAGGAAACAAATATTCCATCATCAGATTGTACTACTTCTAATCCAAGAAAGTAATGCATCTTGCCAAGATCGGACATTTCAAACTCATCCATCATAGACTTCTTGAAATCGGCAAACATGATACTATCATTCCCAGTAAATATAAGATCATCGACATATAAACACACAATGAGTATTTTTCCAGATTCTCTAGTTTTAACAAAAAGAGAGTGTTCATATGGGCATTTCAGAAAACCAACTTTTAGAAAGTATGCCTCAATACGACTATACCAAGCTCGCGGCGCTTGTTTTAGTTCGTAAAGAGCCTTTTTCAACTTGTACACCTTATGCTCATTTCCAATTTTTATATAACCAGGAGGTTGTTCTACAAATACCTGTTCTTCCAAGTGCCCATACAAAAATGTCGATTTGACATCTAATTGGAAAATAGGCCAAGAATTCTGTGCCGCTAATGCAATCACCAATCTGATTGTATCGTGTCTTGCAACCGGAGCAAATAATTCTGTGTAGTCAATTCCATATTCTTGTTTGTATCCTTTAGCCACTAAGCGTGCCTTATACTTGTCAATTCACCATCTTCTTTCAGCTTTGTCTTGAATACCCACTTCACACCAATAGTTTTGTGCCCTTTTGGAAGATCTGATAGCTCCCAGGTGCCATTTCTTTCAATAGCATCAATTTCGTCATCCATAGCTTTCCTCCATTTATCCTCTTTGATAGTATTTTCAAAAGTTGTAGGATCACTATCTGCAAACAATGTAAAGTAGGAAAAATCATCTTCATTTACATCAATTCCTATTAGCTCATAATCTATCATCCACACGGGCCTTTTGCGAGCACGACGAAGAGACTCATCTGGTGCATCAATTTCTTCCAAAGCTAAGGGTGAAATTTCAGCCGCTGCTGGATTAGAATTTTCAGAATTTTCGGGTATTGTTGTTGCTTCTTCGACTTCATTATCAATTAAGATTGGAATAGACTGCTGCATATTCTAATCCCAAGAGTTTTCTTCATAAAAAATAACATCTCTGCTGGTCACAACCTTCTTTGTCAATGGATTGAACAACTTGTATGCCTTGGATGCGTCGCTAACACCAAGAAAGACATACTTCTCGCTTTTGTCATCAAGCTTCTTCCTCTTCTCGTCTGGGATATGTGCATAGCCAACGCAACCAAAAGTTTTAAAATGATCTACAGCAGGTTTCCTTCCACTCCAAGCCTCCTTTGGAGTCATGTTTTGAACATCAAATGTTGGACTTCTATTCAAAATATGAATACTCCAATTTACTACTTCTGGCCAGAATATCTTTGGAACTTTTCCTCGAGCTAGCAAGCTTTGAACCATGTTGAGAATGGTTCTATTCTTCCTCTCCGATACACCATTTTGTTATGGTATATATGCCGTTGTGAGCTCTTTTCGAATGCCATGAGTCCAACAAAATTCTTCAAATGCCTTAGAGCAATATTCGCCTCCACGGTCTATTCGGAAGCTCTTGATGGTCTTTCCTGTCTCATTCTCCACATTAGCTTTGAAGCTTTTAAATACATTAAAAGCCTCTATTTTTTCCCGCAGAAAATACACCCAAGTCTTTCTAGAATAATCGTCAATGAAGGTAATAAAATACCTTTTGCCTCCAATAGAGATTGGTCTTATTGGCCCACATATGTCAGAGTGAACCAACTCCAAAACATGCTTTGATCGCCATGATTTGCCTTTCGGGAATTGAGATCGGTGTTGTTTGCCAACAACAACACATTGTTCACAAATTTGAGAAGGAGCAGTAATTTGAGGAAGACCTGTGACCATGTTCTTCTCCTGAAGTATCTTCAATCCTCCAAAACTCAAATGACCATAACGAAAATGCCACAACCATGAGGGATTCTTCACTTCCGTCATCAAACAAGATTGAATACTATCAATCTTTATCGAAAATAATCTGTTGGAACTCATCTGAACTATTGCTATAGCTCCTCTCACGGGGTCATAAATTTACACTCACCCTTCTTAATAGTGATGACATAACCTTTCTCTTGCAACTGACCAACACTCAGTAAGTTGCTTTTCAAATCAGGAACATATAACACATTAGAGATTGTTTCCACAAAACCATTCTTGGTTTTGATCTTGATGTCACCTTTTCCCGTTGCATCCACAATAGAACAATCACCAAAACTAACTTTAGAACGGAAGCCTTCATTTAAGTAAGAAAAGCAAGACTTACTTCCAATCATGTGATTAGTGCAGCCTGTGTCTAAATACCAAACATCTCGCTCGGTTTCCTTCTCTACTTGAATTGCCATCAACAAGGTCTCACCTTCCTTGTTCTCCGCGTAATTGGACTTCTCTTCCTTTTCTTTGTCATTAGGCAGCCTAGATAGTATAACATTCAGATACGTAATGACCAAATTTATGACATCTATAGCACTCTATCTTGGATTTGTCATAATCTCGACCTCTGTCTTTGCCTTGAGATTGATCATTATTTGCTTTGAAATTCCTACAGGAATCTCTATCTCCATGATCTCTTCTTCTTCTGCCTCGACCTCTACCTCTACCCCTTCCTCTGGAATTGGAAGAAGAAATAAAAGTAGAAGCCTTCAAAGCCTGCTCATCAGAAGTTGAACTACGGTTCATCTTCTGCCCATGCACCAATAAGGAGCTCTGCAATTCGTCAAGTGATAAGACATCCATGTCTTTTGACTCCTCAATGGAGCAAACGACATAATCATATTTTAGTGTCAGAGAGTGCAATATCTTTTCCACTATTACGACGTTGCCCATGTTCTCACCATGGAATCGCATCTTGTTGCATATCTTCATGGTTCTAGCACAGTAGTTGGTTACGGATTCTCCTTCCTTCATCTGCAAGGTTTCAAAGTCCCTCCTCAAGGCTTGAAGCTGTGCTCGCTTCACTCTTGTAGAGCCTTGATACTTTTTCTTCATGGAATCCCATATATCCTTGGAAGTTTCTTTGCAAAAAATGGTTTCCAAGATGGGACGCTCAATAGCCTGAAAGAGATAATTTTTTGCCTTTAAATCTTTCAACTTTCTTGCTTCAAACTCAGTCTTTTGAGCATCTTTTCGCCTACTGCTGGTGCTTTAATGCTGTCTTCAACAATTGGCCAATACTCTTTTGACCGTAGGAAATTCTCCATCAGCATACTCCAGTGGTCATAGTGACCATCAAAACGGGGAATAGCTTCTTGCACAAAATTGCTCTCTGAAGCCATAGATGAAGAACAATTTTTTTGTTTTTGGGTAAACTCTCTCTCTCACGGGTTTATGTTTTTTCTGGATCTAACCTTGCTCTGATACCACTGATAGAAAACTGATCAGAAAAGGATGAAGATTTATAAGTGAAAAATAGAGCAGAGAAAGAGGCAATAGACGTGAAAAAGAAATTGCTTGACTGATTAACTACAATGCTGCAACTGCAGTCTTTTTATAACAGAAAAACATAGCAAACTTAAGCTAAAAATTAGGAACTACCCCACAAAGTTTTCTCCTAAAAACCAAAAAACCATGTTAAACTACTTCCTAAGGACTAGGACAAACCTAAAAAGTAGGAGTTTTATTTACTAACAAAGATATCGGGTGGATTGGTATCGGTTTAGCTCTTATCGGGCGGTTTATCAGCCTAATTGAATATATACTGGTTTCACGCAAGTCTCCACTCACAACTTACCGTAGGAAGCAGAAAATTTATTGTCCAAGCGAATGCAAACAATCTTTCTGGATAATGCATTGCCACAATCACAGCAATAAGTATACACACCATCACTATACCAATGATGAGGGTCTTTATCAACCCTTCCCTGTTGCCATTCTTGTTGGTGCCATTATTATGATCAAGCTCGGGGCTTATGTTCATATGATCAGGTGCAGGTTCTGTCCAAGTGACCTCATCGGATTTATTCACATGATCAGGCGCTGGTTCTGTCCAAGTATACGTATTTAGGAATTAAGCGTTAGAGATAGAGTACCGGAAGTAGAAGGGTTTTTGATATTTAATATATATATGGATAAAAATAAATTTATATATATATATATATATATATATATATATATGTATATATATTCTTAACGGGTTAACGGATTATCCGTTAGAAAAATTGATAATCTGGACCCAAACCGATAAGCCGTTAATAAAAAAAATTCAATTCGTTCCTCGTCCGTTAAACCGTTAACCCGATACCAATAAGCCATTAAGCTTCGGTTTCGGTTCGGTTTTTGGTTTCGGTTCGGTTTTGAACACCCCTAGAACAAGGTTACTATAACACAACGTCTGATGGTCATTGTGGCAAAGGACGACGACCAAGAGCAATCAGCCGAAACAAGACGTTAACGATAATTTAAACTTAGAGGGAGACAGTAGGAATATGCTTTTCGAATATTCCTTATGTTGTACTTTTTTAAGGTCTATTGGGAAATTGTCCCTTATAAATAGGAAGAGTTAGTAAAGAAGAGGGGATCCGGACAAGAGACAAAAGAACACCTTGTAAAAGATTTATCTGAAAGAATATACTAAAGTGGCCTTATTCATTGATTGCAAAACTCAAGTATTCATTGTTGTTCTATATTGACAAGATCCAACGAGCCCTTAGTCATCTCATATCTCTTTCTTTCCACACTGATATCAAGGAAAGAAGCATTCCGAAAGATCTCAATAATTAGGTAGCAACTTTCTTTGATTGTGTCGATCGCATTTACTTAGATTGGTTGCGCATTTATGTTGTTACATTTATGAGCATTTAATCGACTCAAACTTGTTATCTAACGTCATTCATCTTGTCTACTTCGTATATCGTTTGATCTAGATTTTATTATTCTTAACTAAGATTCACCCCTCTTCTTATCATAAATTGGTTTAATCAAAGGGTTTAACATCTTTTGGTCAAACAATTTGGCACCGTCTGTGGGGGCTTCTTTAGTTAAAATTTTAGTTTCATCTAGATCATAAAAAGGGATAGCCATCTTTTCCTAGGTTTGCATAAACTAACAATGGCAGGAAAAGGAGATGCAAGGTAAAAAGCGATAGCGGGTGTCACAACTAACATCCTTGACACCATCAACGAAGGCGGCAGGGAAGACAATGAAAACGTGACTCCAAACGCTACACCTAGGAGAGACGCTTCGCCTCCCCCATGCAAAAAGGAAGCCTCCACGTCCACAACAGGAGAGGCACCACCGGCGGTGAAAAGACTACTGGAAGAATAGCTAACAAACACTCTGAACAACATAGTTGACGAATCCGCTCAAAGGGAGAATAGAGACATTGCACACGTAGATGTCACGACAAACACTGGCGAACAAGACGACCCCCGAACAGGTAACACTCATACTACTGTTGACGCAGGTAATGACGCACTCGCAGCCATTCTAAAGAAAATGGAGGAAATGGAAAATGAGAATAAGGCACTCCGCGACCAGATGAAGGAGCATCAAGAAAGGGTTAATAAAATACCAGGCGCCCCAAATTTGTTACTGAAACGGGACGTTGGTCGATTCATCGAGCAACCGTACAATGAGGAAGCAGCCCCCCACGCCATACCTAAAACCTTCAAAATGCCACCATACCTGAAAATATATGACGGTACTACAGACCCAGAAGATCATATCATCCACTATGTCATAGCCGTAAAAGGCAACGATCTTTCGAAAGAACAAGTACCGTCAGTGCTACTGAAAAAATTCGGCAAAACCCTAACAAGGGGAGCCCTAACCTGGTACTCACAACTACCGGCGCGGTCAATAGCAACCTTCGAGGAAATGGCAGACAAGTTCGTCACCGCTCATGCAGGAGCTAAAAAGGCGAAAGCAAGGGTAAATGACATACTCGCCGTTAGGCAGACGTACGGCGAGGGACTCAGGGACTTCCTAGCCCGGTTTAACATGGTAAGAATGAGCCTACCGAATGTATCAGAGGGGATGGCGGTAGCGGCCTTCCAGAACGGGTTGAGCAGGAATGGGTCGAGAGCAACCAGAAAGCTATTAAGAAGGCTCATGAAATACCCTCCCACCACTTGGGAAGAAATCCACAACGCCTATTGCACCGAGGTAAGGGCCGACGAGGACGATCTCAATGGCCCGATCCAACGGCTGACGTCAGTTCAAGCAGAAATAAGGAAGGATCATCGTAATGATGGTCGAAGGGATCAATTAGGTCCCCGTCTCGGCCGAGATAGACATCATCCCTACATCAGAACAGCCATCCCACTTCCCCCGCGGAATACGGATGGCCCTCCTCGACATACCGCGACACAGCAAAACGAAAGAGGTATGCCTCCGCTCTTATCTGCTCACATTTTTTGTGTTTCCCCCTCGGAAATAGTGTACGCACTGGAGAAGCTCGGCACGAAGGTACAATGGCCGCAAAAGATGAACTCCGATCCAAGTACTTGGAAGTCGAACGTCCTCTGCGAATTCCACCAGGAACGAGGTCATAAAATCGAGGACTGCATAGGTATGCGACAGGAGGTAGTGAGAATGCTAAATCAGGGACACCTGAAAGAACTGATGAGTAACCGAGGACAAGCCAACTTTGCCCGCGGACGTGAACAACCCCAGGGACCTCCAAAACCACCCTCTCCCACTCGTACCATACAAATGATCATCGGTGGAGGTGACGGGACAGCAATCAACCATGTAAAGTTCACCACTACACACAAACTCAAACGGTCGATCACTCATGAACGGTATGACGACCTCGAAGATAGTATCATCTTTGATAAGTCAGATACCGACGATTTGTCTTTCCCTCACTACGATGTTCTTGTTATTACTTTACGTATTACAGATACTTATGTGAAAAGAATAATGGTGGACGACAGAAGCGGCGCGTGTATTATCCATCCTCGAGTCCTCATACAGATGAGGCTCGAAGATAAAATAGTACCGCATTGCATAACACTAACGGGTTTTAATAATACAATCGAGCGAACTTCTAGAGAAATAGTGCTACCTGTCCTAGCCGGAGGGGTCACCCTGGAAACAACGTTTCACGTCATGGACCAAGACACAACCTACAACGCTATCATAGTGCGCCCATGGATACACGCCATGCGAGCCGTCCCGTCAAGTCTCTATCAAGTAATCAAGTTCCCTACTCCATGGGGAATATCCAGCATCCGGGGCGAACAACGCACCGCACAAGAATGCTATCGCATCGCCCAAGATTGCGCACACACCCAACAACTAAAGGGAGCAAGCGCTGAAGCATAGCAATTAGCGATGTCGGGAACCAAACTCGACGTACAGATAGACGTTATCAAGGATCCCGACATCGTGGAAGCCGCCAAGTCGACCATAGAAGATCTCGATCCCGTCCAACTTGACGGCAACGACAGCACAAAAAAGGCGTATATCGGGCATAATCTCTCAGAACCAGGTAAGTTTCATAAATTCTTAATTGACAGTGTCGATTTGTTTGCCTTCTCCCATTCAGATATGCCAGGCATCCCGAAAGACATCTCCACGCACAAATAGAATGTTAACCCCCTCTATCCACCAGTGCGGTAAATGAGGAGAATGTTCAACGCTGTAATGAACGAAGCCGTCAGCGAAGAAGTTGATAAGCTGCTCGCCAATGGCTCCATCCGAGAGTCAAAGTGTCCCCCCAATGGGTCGCCAATGTGGTCATGGTGAAGAAAAAAACCGGAAAGTGGCGGATGTGTGTTGATTTTACGGACCTGAACAAAGCATGCCCAAAAGACTCTTTTCCATTGCCATATATCGACCAGCTCATCGTTGCAACAGCAGGACACGAGTTGCTAAGCTTCTTGGATGCCTACTCGGGTTACAACTAGATCCTCATGGAGGAAGAGGACCAAGAGAAAACTACTTTCATCACTCACCATGGAACATACTGCTACAGAGTCATGCCGTTCGGACTGAAAAATCCAGGAGCAACATACCAAAGGTTGGTCACCAAGATGTTCAAAGATCAACTCGGCAAAACAATGGAAGTCTGCATCGACGACATGCTGGTTAAATCAAAAAAAAAAGACCACATCGATCACTTGAAGGAAGCTTTCGACATACTGAGGCGGTACGGCATGAAACTGAACCCCGAAAAATACGCCTTCGGCGTGACCTTAGGCAAATTTCTCGGCTTCTTGGTATCACAAAGAGGCATCGAAGTCAACCCAGACCAGATCAAGGCCATCAAAGGAATACCCGAAATATTAACCAGTAAAAAATATGTACAAAAATTGACGGGCCGGATAGCCGCCCTGTCAAGGTTCATCTCACGGTCATCGGATAGATGCCATAAATTTTTTAATGTGCTAAAGAAAGACAACGGGCTCCAGTGGAATTCAGAATGTGTCGACGCCCTGAGAAAACTAAAAACATACTTGTCCTCGCCGCCATTACTCGCCAAGGCAGACCCAGGCAAATGCCTCCTTGTCTACCTAGCCATCTCAGAAATCGCGGTAAGCGCGGTTTTGGTCCGCAAAAATGAAGGTACGCAATCTCCGATTTATTATATCAGCAAAACCTTGGTTGACGTCGAAATGAGGTATCCACACCTCGAAAAATTGTCGCTGGTATTGGTCATAGCTTCACGGAAGCTTAGACCATATTTTCAATGTCACCCCATAAAGGTGGTGACGACCTTCCCCCTCAGTAGCATCTTACACAAACCCGAACTGTCGGGTAGATTGGCCAAATGGGCCATAGAATTGAGCGAGCACGATATAACATATCGGCCGCGAACTGCGATAAAATCGCAAGTACTCGCCGATTTCATCGCCGACTTCAGTACAGAAATATTGTCCGAGGTTGAGCAAGAAGCACTTCGCACCTCCCCCCAAACGACCCGACCTCTGGGCCCTCTACACCGACGGCGCATCTAATGCGTCGGGGTCTGGATTGGGACTCGTACTTGAAGTCCCAACAGGCGAACTGATTCTCCAATCCATACGGTATCCCGAAATGACGAATAATGAGACCGAGTATGAGGCCGTAATTGCAGGACTGAAACTGGCCCTCAAATATGGTGCACAACGAGTCATCTTCCGATGCGACTCATAACTCGTCGTTAACCAAGTTACCGGGACTTTCCAAATCAAGGAGCAAAGGCTATAGAAGTACCGGGCAGAAATCCATAAGCTACTAGCAGAATTCGACTAATGCTTATTCGACCAGATACCTCGGGCGCGAATCATCGAAGTAGATGGTCTCGCCAAACTGGCAGCAGCAACCAAAAATATCACCAAGGAAAATGTGGTCACCCTCCTCCATCATTAATAGACCAAGTCGAGGTACATTCTATAAATTTAACTTGGGACTGGCGCAACCGCATCATAACATATCTGCAGGAGGTAACACTCCAGCAAGACAAAAAAAAAGCCAAAAAGCTTCGAATACAGGCGGCCAGGTACAGCCTCATAAATCACGACCTTTACAAAAGGACGTTCGGCGGTCCTTTGGCAAAATGCATAGGACCAAATCAAACAAGGCGTGTGCTTGAAGAAGTACACGAGGGTCACCGCGGTGCCCATACAGGCAACCGATCCCTCGTCAGATGCCTCATTCGGGCAGGATACTACTGGCCCACTATGAAAAGGGAAGCTGCGAATTACGTCAAGAAATGTGAGCAATGCCAAAAGTACGCACCTATGATACACCAAGCGGGCGAACTCCTGCACTCCGTCACTTCACTATGGCCGTTCATAAAATGGGGAATGGACATCGTCAGACCTCTCCCAGCAGGGCGAGGTAAGATACGCTTCCTTTTGGTTTTAACTGAATACTTTTCCAAATGGGTGGAAGCAGGTGCGTTCACCCAAATACGCGAACAGGAAGTCATCACATTCATATGGAAAAACATCATATGCCGCTTCGTCATCCCCAAAGAAATCAGCTACGACAAAAGACCTCAGTTCATCAGAAAAAAGACGACCGAGTTCTTTGAAAAATGGCGCATCAAACGAATACTCTCTACGCCATACCATCCCGCTAGCAATGGTCAAGCAGAATCCTCCAACAAAACAATATTGAATATACTAAAGAAAAAGCTCGAGGACGCCAAAGGGCTATGGCCGGAACTGCTACTAGAGGTATTATGGGCCTACCGCACCACGCCAAAAACCAGCACAGGTGAAACGCCATATTCATTAGTCTACGGGACTGACGTCGTTATACCCGTTGAGGTCGGAGAGCCTAGACTGAGATACTCCAATGAGAGTGGACCAAACAACGACGAGAACAGAATACATGACCTGGACGAAGTAGAAGAACGAAGGGATATGGCTCATGTAAGGATGGTAGCCCAAAAACAACAAGCGGAAAGGTACTATAACAAGAAGGCCAAAATACGGCCACTCAAAGTTGGGGACTACGTCCTCAAGGCCAAAACACAAGCAACCAAAGCCCCAAATGAAGGAAAACTGGGAACCAACTGGGACGGCCCATATAAAATCATAGCAGCAGCAAGCAAATGGGCATTCTGGACTAGAGACAATGGAAGGAAAATTACTGCAAAACAACTGGAATGTCGCCCACCTCAAATACTTCCACTTTTGAAAAGCGACGCCACCCTAGTCGTATTCTTTTTCCCTCACCCGGGTTTTGTTCCAGTTGGGTTTTCTCGGGGAGGTTTTTAACGAGGCGACGAGGGGGACATCTCGATGTTCAAAGTATAATTCATCGCCCCGCCCGCCGATGACATTTCCAGGCCGAGCGATGAAGGGACTAGATACAAGGAAACTTCTCCAATATATGTATGAAACCGACATGTACAATACTCCAGTAAATGAAATAAAGCAACATTTCACTCAACATTTTACTCTCCATCGATCTTCTTTTGCAACCTAGAGTTCGACCTCGTTCGAAAGACAACGGGTTAACATTTCGACATTAACTCAAAATAACACCCCTACGGCTAAGGACACTGCCAAAGATAAGAGTTCGACATCGCTCGAACCACAACGGGTTAACATTTCGACAATAACTCGAAATAACACCTCTACGGCTAAGGCCGCCGCCAAAGATAAAAGTTCGGCATCGCTCGAACCACAACGGGTTAACATTTCGACATTAACTCGAAATAACACCCCTACGGCTAAGGCCGTCGCCAAGGAAAAAAAGTTCGACATCGCTTGAACCACACCGGGTTAACATTTCGACATTAACTCGAAATGACACCCCTACGGCTAAGGCCTTCGCCAAGGGAAAAAGTTCGACATCGCTCGAACCACAACGGGTTAACATTTCGACATTAACTCGAAATGACACCCCTACGGCAAAGGTCATCGCCAAAGACAAGAGTTCGACCTCGCTCGAACCACAACGGGTTAACATTTCGACATTAACTCGAAATAACACCCCTACGGTAAAGGCCGTTGCCAAAGATAAGAGTTCGACCTCGTTCGAAACGCAACGGGTTAACATTTCGACACTAACTCGAAATAACACCCCTACGGCAAAGGCCGTCGTCAAATAGAGAGTTCGACCTTGCTCGAAACGTAACGGGTTAACATTGTGACATTAACTCGAAATTACACCCTTACAGCAAAGGCCATCGACAAATAAAGAGTTCGACCTTGCTCAAATCATTTAATAACCAACATCACACGGATTACTTGACATCCGACGTCGCCCGAATCACTATATAAACTTGTTCGAGTTATTAAATGCCGCGGTCACCTACGACAAAATATCACACAAGGCTAGGTAGCCCCCTCCCCCCCCCCCTCCCGTTCAGAGGTACACAACCAAAAAAGTAATTGTTCCATTACAGCTGATATATTACAAGAGTTTTTTTACAAAGGGCTGAAGAACGCCCTCACAAAAATAGCGAAACAAAAATCAATACAACCAAGTCCTATGCCACATCATCCCCCTAGCATACTCCTCATTGTACCAAGAATCGGAGGCGAGCTTGTCCGCATCGTCATAATCAACATCGTCTCCGCCAGGCGTGCCAGGGTCATAACCACATGCCTCATGAGCTGCACGTGCTTTAACACGCACACCCTGAAGTTTTGCCTCAGACACCTTCCCATCGGCATGAAGAGACTTATACACGTCAAGTTGAGTTTCGACATGAACCCACATCTCATATAAATCTCGTGGCACGACAGGGTCGGCCAAAGCATGAGATGTAGAGGGTTGCGACTGCCGTCGCACATCCTCCGCCTTCAAAGCAGTAACTTGTTCATTTAACGGATAACTCCACCTCCAGATCTCGGATACGTCCCTCAAATCTCGCTACCTTAAGCGCAGACGTCTCCACTTCCTTGTCCCGTTCTAATCTACAAACACGAAGGGCGTCTTCCAAAGCCGCTACCTCAGAGATGGCAGTCGCCCTATCCCTTTCAGCATGAGCCAATCCATCAGCCTTAGCGCTCAGCTCGCCCCTAAGGTCAACAGCCTCTGCCGCCCTCCTGTCAAGCTCAGCAGTTAAGGTGGCCATCCGCACTTGAAGGTCGGCATTCTTAGCCATCACCCTCTTAGTCATCTCGAGTTCATCTTCCTTAGCCTTAAGAGCCACCTCAAGTTCGCTACATCGGGCAATGGCCTTCATCAGGTCTTCGTCCCGCTCTTTCAGCTCTTCGACCTTTTGCGCCAACTGTTTCTCCTTCTGCTTGAGCCCGTCACGAAATAGCTGAAAATTGTTGTCCTGAGTAAAGAGATCGGCCAATGCATGATTTTTGGTACGGTACTCCTTATATTTGGAGGCCACTCTCCCAAAAATGGCCATCTTCCGCCTATCCCTCTGATCGCGCTCAATCTCCATGATGAGGGTCTAGTATGTAAAGCAAATTCAAAACAAGGAATGGGTTAAGTATACAAAACGAATCCAAAAACAAAAAGAAAAGAGGAAAGCACTTACCTGCAGAGCCATGCCGGAAATGCTCCGCGATTGCTCTACATCGCTCATCGCCTTAAGCACCGCGCTCTCGGAAGCAGCGCACAAAGGGGCAAACGCCGATGTTGCCTGCTCGCAATTTGCCAACAAGTCGTAATCCACAGGGATGACTATGTGTCGATCAGGACCTTCTGTCCTCACCTCTACGCGAGTATGTCGCTCCAAGTAAGCTCGTACATCTTCTGGGTCGACATCCGAACCTGAACCGTCGTCCTCTACATGCTCAACTCTGCCTCCTGCGACAGAAGACGATGCACTACCCTCGGCGGATCGTACAGATCCCCCACCTTGATATACTCCTTCGGCCCTAGGGGACCTCCCGGCCAAAATGGCGTCTGCCATAAAAATAGCACCTGTGCCTGATCCAGGCAAAGACGCCGCCCCCGAAGCATCAGTTATATTCTTTCCAGTATCGGTGGCGACGACCTTCCCAAGCTCTACTCTCTTCCTTTTCCTCGACGGTGATTCATCTCCATCGGAGGGCTCATCCATGAGGTGATAGACGGGTCGAGAGGAGATCTCATCCCGTACAACGACGTCACGAGAAGAGTCTCTAGCCGGTGCAGATTGAGCACGGTCTACTCGGATAGACTCAGCCAAGGCAAATTGCATCCCTGCTAATGCGATGGCCTGGCGAAATGCCGGGACTAGAGCCTTCTTCATGGAAGCGATACGACCTATCATCACGAAGAGGTCATATCAATAAACAACAGCAAACAGCCAAAGGTCAAAGCAAAGGGAACACTTATCGGATGGAGCTTTCGGCCCAAAGCGTTTGAGGAAAGCGGGCTAATCTTGAGTCCCCGCCACATAAGGTAGTATGCGAGCTACCCAGTCCTCGATACCGACAACGGGAAGAGGTGCACGTCTCACAGCTGCACAAGAAAGTCACCAATAAGTATAAATTAGAAAGAACGAAAGTAAACAACGAGTACCAACACCTACGGTTGTGATTCCACTGTTCTGGGAACCCAGCGGGGCTCGACACCAGGTGCTCGATTCTAATGAAGAAGTATTAATGCCAAAATTTGCGGCTCGCTCGATCGTCCGTTCCGACCACCAATCCCCTGGTCCCACGATGCTGCCGGTGTATCATGGTGCCGTTATGAAAACTCGGGGAAATTAAATGTAAAAGGTGATGAAGGCTAACTTCACACCCCGCCAACTCCGCATACTTCGTCAGTACTAGAAAATTTTTATACGTATATGGAGATAGCTGCGCCGGGCAGACCTCGTAGAACCGACAGAATTCCTCTGCCAGCGGAAGAAGAGGGAGGGTATGACCGATCACAAAGGGATATACGTAGAAAGCACAATATCCCGTCTATAGACCTCCATGAGGTCCCTCCCAGCCGGAACCATCTCAACATGGGGAGGAATGTTGTACGTAGACCAGAGGCCATTTATGTGAGCCTGCTCAGTTTCAGAGACCACCAGAACGAGGGAAGAGGCAGGTTCTTTGTGAAAATTATTCCGGGACATAGGGTTTCTTGGGAGTATCTCCTCTACGGTAAGAAAGTTGTCCCCTTCCCCAACTACCATATCCTCGCCACCAGAAGGAGGTGCCATGGATAACGGAGTGGCGTCGGAAATTTCTTCGTGTGTTCGGTGCATTCTGGGCATCTTGATAATAAAAGGTATGTTGGTGAAACGTAAAACGAGGAATGGTGATTGAATGGAATGATGAGAAGAAAACCACGAAAACTAAGCTAAAGGCCAAGAAGAGATGATCAAAGGAGGCAATGTATACACAAGAAAGGAAATGGCTAAAAGTTCTTGAAAAAACAAATCCTTCACCTATTTATAGGGTTGGGTGGCACGAGAATCGAAGCAGAAGGCTGCCAATGGCGCTAAAACCAAAGCGACAAGCAATCAGTCGATGTCTCGGGAAGGTGTGTAATGATGACACACATAGGAGTGACGTCATATCTCGATAGACTGCACCAACAAAGGTTCCGTGGAATGCGTCCTTCTCTCGGCCTTGGCCAAACCGGCGTAATTCAACAGCCAAATTCTTTAATGGAAATAGGCGATGTCCGCTTATCAAGGACGTGCAGGGCCACGACCTCAACAAGCGGAGGGACTAACTGTATGGGTCCAAATTTGGCTGCAGCGGCAGCTGTTAAGTAAGGTATGGAACGAGGTTACTATAACACAACGTCTGATAGTCGGTGTGGCAAAGGAAGACGACCAAGAGCGGTCAGTCGAAACAAGACGTTAACGATAATTTAAACTTAGAGGGAGACAGTAAGAATATGCTTTTCGAATATTCCTTATATTGTACTTTTTTAGGGTTTCTTGGGAAATTGTCCCTTATAAATAGGAAGAGTTAGTAAAGAAGAGGGGATCCGGACAAGAGACAAAAGAACACTTTGTAAAAAATGTATTAGAAAGAATATACTAAAGTGGCCTTATTCATTGATTGCAAAACTCAAGTATTCATTGTTGTTCTATATTGACAAGATCCAACGAGTCCTCAGTCATCTCATATCTCTCTTCTTTCCACACTGATATCAAGGAAAGAAGCATTCCGGAAGATCTCAATAATTGGGTAGCAACTTCTTTTGATTGTGCCGATCGCATTTACTTAGATTGATTGCGCATTTATGTTGTTGCATTTATGAGCATTTAATCGACTCAAATGTATTATCTAACGTCATTCATCTTGTCTACTTCGTATATCTTTTAATCTAAATTTTATTATTCTTAACTAAGATTCACCCCTCTTCTTATCATAAATTGGTTTAATCAAAGGATTTAACATCTTTTGGTCAAACAATATGCTTCAATCATGGCCCCGCCTCTACCTGCCTATATGCATTCTGCTCGTGGATTGGGTACCAACTATTCTATTTAAAGGAAACAACTTTGAAGAAAGAGTTTATATAATATTGTAAGTTATTTGATTCCTCACACTATTCATTGTCCACCAGAAAAGAAATAAAAAAAATAAAAGAAAAAGAAAGTGGGGACAAGTGATGATGAAATTCCTTGAAGCAGAATATTGAATGTTGTGGGGTTCGCACCAAAAAAAAGAATGTTATGTGGATAATAAGGTTACAAACGAGTGGAAGAGAATTAGCACGTTTTTATGTTCGCTACATTGTTAAGATTAAAAGGAATCTTAAAAGTTCCTCATAATTACAATTTTCAGCTTCTTTAATCAAATAATTATATTTAAATTATTACAAAGGGGAAGAGTAAAAGATCCGAATTTTGTACTTTCATTTCATGGTGACATATTAGGGAGTTCA
Source organism: Nicotiana attenuata (assembly GCF_001879085.1). Taxonomy (NCBI): domain Eukaryota; kingdom Viridiplantae; phylum Streptophyta; class Magnoliopsida; order Solanales; family Solanaceae; genus Nicotiana; species Nicotiana attenuata. The sequence goes on along the minus strand of NC_031996.1, from coordinate 19,675,789 downwards.
CAAAGCAAATTAGTGTTTTAAAAGGCGTGGGCATAAGATTAAGCGTTTTACCTATGCTTTTGTAAGGCGTAAGTCCTGTGCACAGGGCGTAAGTCAGTGGGTATTTAATTTTTAATATTTCATAAAAAAATATAATTATAGTAGATATTTTTAAATAGGTAAAATTGTATAAAATTATGAAAAAAATTATAAATAAGTGAAAAATATATATAAATGTGCTCCATCCCCACAAAAAAACTAATCAAAGTTATGGAGGAACTAACAAGTACTTGAGTTGAAACGAATAAAGTTTTCTATACGAAGAAACAAAAAGAATGACGAACCTGCAATTTGAATTTTAAACTTGCTCCAATGGAGGAGAATGAAGTTTTCTTTGTAAAATAAGTGAACGTTCATTTCTTTTGGGAGAAAGTAGCAGACTAGCGGATAAAATAAAGAATTGGAAACGACTATAAATTAGATCTTCTAGCAATAAAAAAAAAGTATTGACTTTTAAATTTAATGTTTCAATCCCTTTTCAAAACTTTTGAGGTTACAAGCTCACTTTTGAGAATATGGGTATTATATTAAGGACTTGTTCGATTTTGTTCTAATTTGAAAAAGTCTCTTGAGCATACGCCTCATTACAAAAATGCCTCAACGTCCGGTCCGAAATTGCTACGCTTACACCTTTTGGGACTTCCGCCTCCATTATCGCCTTGGGGCATTTTTGTTGTGTCTCGCACCAGAACTCGCCGAAAAACGCCTTTTACAACAACATCAGTGATTCGTCGATTAGGAACTGAGACTTGGCATAAAAAATAATTATATAGGGAAACCATACTTGAGATCTGCGGGCTTGGATCAACTTAATTATTTTCCCTCTTTAAATCTTTCTCTTTCCTTCTTCTTTTATAATTGTAATATTTTGGTAAATTTGTTTACTACAGTACTTCCTTCGTTCACTTTTACTTATTTACTATACTAAAAATATATTTTTACTTTTAATTATTCATTTTAGCAAATTAAAAGAAAGACATTTTTTTTCTTATTTTACCCTTATTAGTAATTACACATTTGCAAAATTATTTTCCAAGACTCTTTGAAATGCTATCATTATGAAGGGTTACAAGGTAAAATATATACTACAATTATTATTTCTTAAGAGGCATAAAAAGTTCAAATGGGACAACTAAAAGTGAATAGAGGGAGTATTATTTAATGCTTTAATATTTAAATTTTTGGAGTTTAGACCTATTAATTATTACCCCTTTTCGGGTACTGTGAATTAAGCCCACTCTTTTTCTTTTTTCTATTTGTGCCCGCTTTCGTGAAGTTTTGGTGACTTTGTCACTGTTATTACATTGAATCTTTTGACAGTTATCCATTTGCATGTTGATAAAGTTGTTGTGCATATCGTCATCTAATCCTTGCAGGTGTTATTATTTAACTAAATAATAGACTAAATAAATTTAATAAAAATAACTTAAGAAAGCCCCATACTTACTTTTTCCTCATTTCAAACATTTTTATGCTATTCCATAATTTTTATCTTTAAATTTGTAGTGTTAAATAGTATGTGTGAAAATTCTATAGAAATGTCAAGTAAATGGCGCAAAATAAATTAAAAAATCACAATAGATCCATAACGGTAACTTGATTGCAACAGCAATATACACTAGTAGTAATGAATTTTGTCTTGACTCGTAGGTGAATTTTCGAGCTACAGAAGTCGTTCACATCATTTCACAAATAGAAATTGAGTAAAGTGACGGGACGGCAGATAAGGACGGTAGGCTTATTTTTCACTTAAATTCAGAAGTTTGCATTTAATTTCTAGTAAGATTTTTATACGTTGTTATTATTTTTCCCCACTGGTTAATTTGCTATACAAGAGAAGAGTTGTGTCGTTTTAGTGACAAGGAGTGACCTTACTTTAGAGATCATCCAAGGCGGGTTTTTAACATTTTGCTAGTGGCCGTATTAGGCCGAAATTAAAAGCTAGCCGGCTGGCAGGAGGCCGGCTGCAAAGAACCTTTAGTGCATTCCCTTGGCCCGATGGTACAAAAAAATTTCCGAAGGGAAAAAGGAGTGACTAATGTGATTAACAACTTAACATGACCTCGCATCTCTTACTTCGCCCTTTTAATCTTGATGTAACATCATGGATTGAGTGAAGCAGTACATGTTAGAACGCACCGGCTGTTTATATTAAATCGATAAATTTAACTTTAACAGTTAAAACTTAAGGTGAGAATACACTGGGGTGGAGTTAGCCTTTGATTTACGGGTTCCACTGAATCCAATAGATTTGATCTATACTCGGTATTTATACTAAAAAGTTTATTGAATATGTACAAATTATTATGTATACCGTCAAAGTCGGGCTCGACCTTTTTATGATTAATCGAGACCGGGGGTGACATGCCAAGATTCGACCACATGTCATACCGGACCATGACACGAAGTTAGATTGCCAAACTTGTGACTCAGGGACTGATCGAGATCGAGATCAGCCAAGATCGAGACCGAGCAAGATCGAGGGAAGTGTGCCGAGCCAAATAACGAAAGGCCGAGATATTCGCGATCGGACGAGGATCACGGCGGAAATCCCGGCACGTATCAAGAAGAGGCCAATTAATTAGCCAATCATGGGATTTCTTACTGTATTTAGAATTGTACCAAGAGTAGGATTCCCCTACTATATAAAGGGGGTCTGATCATTTGTAAAAGGGGGATATTCACGTTACATAAAGCAATATACCATCTTCTTCTTAAGCTCTCAATACTCTGTTATTCTGTTTATACTTTCCAGTAAAATACTTGTTTGATTCGAATGCGACCTAGCTCGAGGATCAAAGCTATACATCTCTTTTGGTTTGCTTTATTTCTATTTGCAGTTAATTTTAATAACAATATTGCATTTTTCTCAATTTGTGCCAAGTAAAATCACGTGTCCTTAAAACCACGGTATAAATTCAATTGTTATCCTTTTTAGGATATGATTTGGCGCCCACCATGGGGCTAGGGACAATAATGATTGCCTGGTACAAATTTTCGTAACACACACTATTTTACACTTGTTCTCTGAAGTGTCTTTGATTACTGAATTAAAAAATGTCAAACTCTCAGTCAGCACCTCAACACATTGATAATTATCTCAGCCACCACGGTGAAAACGAGAACATTGCATCAGGAAACGTTGTACCCCCTGCTGGCCTAGATGGAGTTTCGGCTATAGATCCAGTCGATGTCAGTTCCAACCATCAATGGAAATTTGGCCGTCGATCCCAAAAGCAGCGTTCGTGGGGGTACGCGATCAGCTACTCAGAATGTACATGGCGGCGAAGATGGTGGGATCAGCCTGCGAGTAATCTTCGAAATATTGCAGGCCCAACATGCAGCAATAGCTCAGCTCCAAATCAGAACCACACGTCAAGTAGGATCGAACTCGAGCCATCCCAGAAAGTTGTACACAGGATCGAATCGGTTTCGAGGATATCGAATGAGATGGAATCAGAGATCAATCCTGCTATCATAAAGATGCTCGAAGAACTGACAAAGCGTATCGAGACAGGGGAAAAGAAGATCAAGGAAAATGATAAGAAGGTGGAAACCTATAATTCCAGGGTCGACCGAATTCCGGGGGCACCACCGATATTGAAAGGACTAGATTCTAAAAAAATTGTGCAAAAGCCTTTCCACCCAAGTGTGGCTCCGAAGCCAATCCCCAAGAAGTTCCGTATGCCCGAGATCCCTAGTATAACGGGATGACTGATGTAAACGAACACGTCACCTCCTATACGTGTGCTATCAAAGGAAATGACTTGGAAGATGTAGAGATCGAATCCGTCTTGCTGAAAAATTCGGGGAGACTTTATCGAAGGGTGCTATGATATGGTATCATAATTTACCGCCTAATTCTATTGATTCGTTTGCTATGCTTGCAGATTCTTTTGTAAAGGCGCACGCCGGGGCCATTAAGGTCGCAACAAGAAAGTCGGACTTTTTCAAGATAAGGCAGAAAGACAACGAGATGCTCAGAGAGTTCGTATCTCGATTCTAAATGGAACGAATGGATTTGCCACTGGTCACCGATGATTGGGCTGTTCAAGATTTCACTCAAGGTCTCAACGTTCGGAGTTCTATAGCTTCACAGCAGTTGAAGCAAAATTTAATCGAATATCCAGCTGTCACTTGGGCCGATGTACATAATCAGTATTAATCAAAGATCAAGGTCGAGGATGATCAACTAGGGGCTCCTTCTGGGTCTGTTTATCCTAACAGGCCCGTGGATAGAATCAAGAGGGATATCGATCGAGAACCGAGGTCGAATAAGGACCGATATCAATCGTATAATGTAGACCGTAGAGGCAGCGGACCTGGGAGAAACTCTGCACGGAATGAGAGGAGAAATGATCGAGGTCAAAGTTCACATGGACTCATGAGCAAGAGTGGTTTCGATAGGGATGCCGGGCCCAAAGAAGTACCGCGACTATCAGAGTATAACTTCAACATTGATGCATCCGCCATCGTATCCGCCGTCGGACGTATCAAAGATACAAGATGGCCTCGACCTCTGCAGACCAATCCAGCCTAGAGAAATCCCAACCAAGTGTGCAAATATCATGGCACCCATGGCTATAAAACAGAAGATTGCAGACAACTAAGGGAGGAAGTAGCCCGATTGTTCAACAAGGGGCACCTTTGGGAATTCTTAAGTGATCAGGCCAAGAATCACTTCAAAAATAGAGATTCAAACAGACAGAACGATCAAGAAGAGCCACAGCACGTGATTCACATGATCGTTGGATGGGTCGATACTCCTCAAGGACCAGTATTTAAATGCACCAAGGTGACGATCACGAGGGAGAAGCGAACTCTGGATTACGTACCAGAAGGAACATTATCTTTCAATGATGAAGATGCAGAAGGGATCTTACAGCCCTATAACGATGCACTAGTAATATCTGTACTTATGAATAAGACTCAAGTTAAACGTGTTTTAATTGATCTAGGTAGCTCGGCCAATATTATTTGGTCGAGGGTCGTAGAACAACTCGATCTACAGGATCAGGTTGTGCCCGCAGCCCGAGTACTAAATAGCTTCAACATGGCATGTGAAATCACCAAAGGCGAGATAACTTTGTCAGTGAACGTGGCTGGGACCGTCCAAGAAAATGAAGTTCCATGTGATCGAGGGCGATATGAGGTATAATCCCCTATTTGAAAGGCCGTGGATCCACAACATGAGGGCAGTACCCTCGACCCTTCACCAGGTTCTAAAGTTCCCAACACCAGAGGGAGTCAAAACAGTCTACGAGGAGCAACCCGCCGCCAAAGAAATATTTGCCATCGACGAAGTGATACCGATATCGGTGCTCTCATCAACGAAAGAGTCAAATTCAAAGGGAAAATAGGAGGTCAAATAGCAACCACAGACATCGGCCTCGGCCCAATCAGAGATGCAGGGGACTGACGAAGATGATGACTACGGGGTTCCTCAATCCTTCATAGTCCCCGATGATTCCGACGCATGAAAATCAATGGTCGAAGAGCTGGAACAAATCATACTGATTGAACATCTGCCCGATCGAAAGGTATACCTGGGTACGGAGTTAACTCCCAAACTCAGGAAAAAACTTATTCAATTTCTTATAGCTAATATGGACCGTTTTGCTTGGTCCCATCTCGATATGACAGGGATCCCACCGGAGATCACTACTCATAAACTGAGCTTGGACCCGAAGTTTCACCCGATGAAACAAAAAAGGAGACCTCAGTCCGAGGTCAAACACACTTTCATCAAAAACTAGGTAACCAAACTTCTCAAAATAGGGTCCATACGGGAAGTAAACTATCCGGAATGGTTAGCAAATGTAGTAGTAGTCCCTAAGAAAGGGAACAAGCTTAGGATGTGTGTAGACTACAAAGACCTAAATAAAGCATGCCCCACGGATTCTTTTCTTTTGCCTAACATCGATTGCATGATCGATGCCACAGCCGGTCACGATATCTTCAGTTTTCTCGACGCTATTCCGGGTACAACCAAATACAGATGAACCTGGAAGACCAGGAAAAAACTTCGTTCATCACTAAGTATGGTACCTACTGTTATAATGTAATGCCATTCGAACTAAAAAATGTTGGTGCAACCTATCAACGCCTAGTAAATCGAATGTTCGAAGAACAAATAAGGAAATCTATAGAAGTTTATATTGATGACATGCTAGTAAAGTCCCTGCGAGCAGAGGACCATTTGAAGCATTTGCAGGAAACTTTCAGTATACTGAAGGAATAAAACATGAAGCTCAACCCAGAGAAATGTGCATTCGGGGTCGGGTCCGGCATGTTTCTCGAATTTGTGGTGTCGAATCGGGGAATCGAGATCAACCCCGTTAAGGTCAAAGCCATCGAGGATATCACGGTAGTGGATAATGTGAAGGCTGTACAAAGGTTAACCGGGCGCATTGCAGCCCTAGGTCGATTCATCTCGAGATTGTCTGATAGGAGTCATCAATTCTTCTTGTTGCTGAAAAAGAAGAACAACTTCACATGGACCCCAAAATGTCAACGAGCTTTAGAGGAACTTAAGTGATACTTGTCGAGCCCGCCGCTGCTTCACACGCCGATGACAGACGAACAACTTTACTTATATCTGGCAGTATTGGAGATAGCGGTAAGTGGAGTCCTAGTCTGAGAAGAACAAGGTACACAATTCCCTATGTATTATGTTAGTCGAACCCCAGGTGAGGTCGAAACTAGGTATCTTCACCTAGAAAAGTTAGCACTCGAGCTTTCGGGACGATTGGCCAAATGGGCTGCAAAAATCAGTGGGTACGATATTGTGTATCAACCCCGAACAACCATCAAGTCTCAAATCTTGGCAGACTTCGTGGCTGACTTCACGCTGCCTAGTACCCGAGGTTGAAAGGGAGTTATTAGTCAACTCGGGTACCTCTTCGGGGATATGGACCCTCTTTACGCACGGTGCTTCGAACGTAAAGGGGTCCGGACTCGACATCGTGCTAAAACCACCCACAGGTAACGTGGTTAGACAATCTATTAGGATTGTAAAATTGACTAACAACGAGGCCGAATATGAGTCCATGATTGCAGGTCTCGGACTAGCCAAAGGCTTGGGAGCAGAGGTGATCGAAGCCAAATGCGACTCCCTCCTCGTTGTGAATCAGGTTAATGGAACCTTTGAAGTTCGAGAGGAACGAATGCAAAGATACCTAGATAAGCTACAAGTAACTCTACACCGATTCAAGGAATGGACTTTGCAACATGTGCCTCGAGATCAAAATAGCGAAGCCGATGCCCTTGCAAACCTAGGGTCATCGGTCGAAGATAACGAACTCAATTCGGGGGTTGTCGTACAACTCATGAGGGCAGTGGTCGAAGAAGGCCACACCGAGATAAATTCCACAAGCTTGACCTGGGATTGGAGAAACAAGTACATAGAGTATTTGAAAAACGGAAAACTTCCCTCAGACCCAAAGGAATCGAGGGCCTTGCGCACGAAGGCAACCCGATTTAGCCTGTCCGAAGATGGAACCTTACTTAGAAGAATGTTCGACGGTCCACTAGCAATATGTCTGGCACCGGGAGATACCGAGTATGTTTTGAGGAAAGTTCCCAAAGGCACATGCGGGAACCACTTAGGCGTCGTATCACTAGTTCAAAAGGTAATTAAAGTCGGCTATTATTGGGCTAATATGGAAAGATGCGAAGGAGTTTGTGAAAAATGTGATAAATGTCAAAGGCATGCTCCGATGATTCATCAACCCGAGGAGCTGCTGCATTCGGTTTTATCCCCATGGTCATTCATGAAGTGGGGGATGGACATCGTCGGCCCTCTTCCATCGGCACCAGGTAAGGCTCAATTTGTTTTATTTATGACTGACTATTTATCTAAGTGGGTTCAAGCACATGCCTACCAGAAGATCAGGGAGAAAGAAGTCATCGACTTTATTCGGGACCACATCGTATGTCGATTCGGAATACCATCCGAAATTGCATGTGACATCGGAAAACAGTTTATCGGCAGCAAGGTGACCAAATTTCTCGAAGACCTTAAGATTGATCTTATCAACACCTTATCACCCTAGTGGGAATGGGCAAGCCGAATCGAACAACAAAACCATAGTACAAAACCTCAAGAAAAGGTTGACCGACGCGAAAGGAAAATAGAGAGAAATCATGCCCGAAGTCCTTTGGGCGTATTGCACAACTTCGAAGTCCAGTACCGGGGCCACCCCGTTCTCTTTGATTTATGGCGTCGAAGCTTTAATACCATTCAAAGTCGGGGAGCCGAGCATCAGATTCTGATATGCGACGAAGGAATCGAATGACAAGGCCATGAATACGAGCCTGGAGTTATTAGATGAATGACGTGAAACTGCCTTTGTTCGATTGGCTGCCCAGAAATAATGGATGGAAAGGTATTACAATCGAAGGGCCAACCTTAAATATTTTAATATCGGGGACCTGATACTGAGGAAGGTCACGTTAAATACCCGAAATCCAAATGAAGGGAAATTGGGTCCGAACTAGGAAGGGCCGTACCAAATTCTCGAGATCACAAGGAAAGGATCCTATAAGCTCAGAACGATGGACGGAGAACAGCTACTGAACAATTGGAACGTAACTCATCTCAAACGATATTACTACTGAGGTGCGACCCCATTTCAATTCTTTCTATTTTTTGACTAACACTTGCAGGTTATCGACAAGGAGCGACACGAAGCCTTTAGGTCTGAAAGCACGTGTTGCACTCTTTTTTCCTTGAACCGTTTTTGTCCCAATTGGATTTTTTGGCAAGGATTTTAATGAGGCAATAGTGGATTGTGCTAACTTAGAATTGAAGGCCGATCACCAATCTGTATCAAAGACTGTGTTTATAGTATCCGATATTTCTCTACAATCAACCTCGAATACTGGGGGGGGGGGGGAGGGGGATCAAACTATTGAGCTTCGGTGACAAAAGACCTAATAGGCAACTCCCCGATTTCTAAAGGCCATGGCCACCCCACTCGGGGACTATTAACTCGGGCAAGCCCAGATAAAGCAAAATGGGAAAACGAGCCCAATGGGCAGATCCCGAACTAAAAGGATACGGTCAATTTAACACGGCTCGGAGACATCCGAAACCCGTAACAAAAATAGGCCTTCAAAAAAAAATTCTTTCACAACCGGTTCTAAACGGCTACCCTCGGCAGAATCTTAAAACTTGAGATATTTTCAGGAGAAAACTTCGATAACTTCGAACCGCGATAACACCTTGACCCAAAAAGGCAATAAAGGCAAGGTCTTGTTCGAACCCTCGAACAGAACCTTATTATTTCATGCTAAGGCATTCCAACCTTTGTGAATACAAGCAATAAAACAAAGGAAAAAGTTTAGAGCCAAAAAGGGTAAAAAGCCTTTATATATATATATATATATATTAATATATAATATAATATATCTATATATAATATTATTAATATATATATATATATATATTATCGCACCTCCTTTTTACCACCCGAGGGGGGTATATAAGGGAGTTTTTCCAATTTAAGTGACATAAATCGAAATGGAATTATTTTATTTAATTTCAGAGTCGCCACTTGGAATAGTTTGTTTGGTGTCCCAAGCCACCGGTTTATTAAATCCCAAATCGAGGAAAATTTGACTTTATATAAAAGTCTGCGAAACCAGAAAACTAGGTTAGGAATTCTGTTAACCCAGGAGAAGATGTTAGGCATTCCCGGATTTCGTGGTTCTAGCACGGTCCCTTAACTATTAATAAATGGCCTAATTATCTGATTTATTATATGTTTTAAACCTAGTGTGCATTTTTAATCTTTATAACCGCTTTTATTTATTTAATTGCTTTTTAAGACTTATGGAATTATTTCTTGAACAAGTTACGATTGTCGTACACTTGTTTGTTTTGGAACACACCGCAAACCATGCTACATAAAATGCACCCGCGATTAGTGACATGTTTATGGGAATGAAAAACAAGAGATACTTTTTCTCGAAATATGGACAAACGGAAGTTTAACTCCGAAAGAAGCACTTCATGAAGCATCCCGAAATTTAATTGATTTCTTTAATCCCTTTTTACATATGGAGGAAGACAACTTACAGGACAATCAACACACGGTTCCTTTGTCCCCTTTTACCTTTCATGATAAATTGGCTAAACTCATAAAAAACAAAAAAACAAAAGTAGCATTGAAATCGATTTTTATTGACAAATTTTATTAATGTTAGAGGTTGTTATGGTCGGGTTATATGAAATGCACACCCGAATTTGGGATTATGTATCGTGACCATGTCACGGGAACCGTACCCATGGCCACAATAATTTATTTAATTACGCGCCTAAAGAAGCTAAACATGTACGAGTTTGAATATTTTTCTAAGGTTTACTGGGATACAGTGCTAGTTAACCTTAAGCCCATTTGGCTCTGTAGTTTCCAACTTCTGCAATCAACTTGATTTCCAAACACACCCCTTCTCCGAAACAGCTGTTCTATAACTCCTAGCACCATATTAGGGCTTGGAAATTTAATAGTAATGAAATCTTTTGGTTACCGATAAGAAAACAAAAGCTAAAAACAAAGAGCTCTCAATGAATAAGACAAAATACCTTCAACTGTTTACATTTACACTTTCAACCACTATTTGTTTTTGCTACACTGTTTACCTAGACCATCTGATCGTCCAATGAACACAAGCTATTAGCTATAACAAATGTTGAGTGAACCTCTAGGCTCAAGTGAAATAGATCAAGACGTCACAAGTTAGTTGATGCCTCAACACTCAAACTTGCCTAAGCATTATAAATTTTCATTAAATTACTGCTCAGTCATTCTAACTTTCAATCTTTTATATTTAAGGCAAGATACAAGTACAAACTTTTAAATTGACCCCATAAAACAAGCACCTCCAGTTTTGGATGAATTTTTTTTCCTGAGATGCAGCGATAAAAGAATCCGCTATAATTACAAGAAAGTAAAATTTTCTTAGGACTTATCCTGCCATCTTTTGGCAACCTATCTTCTTGACCAATCAAGACGAGCAACTTCAATTAAGTAAGTTAGCAATTATATACTGCAAATACATACTACTAGGACCAAAGCATGGAAATAAAAATACAAAAAGCAAACCAAAGCGAATATTGGACGAATGAAATATCACTAGAGATGTATCATTTAACACTTTCAACAAAAGATATTGAAGAAAAATTAGGCAGTTGGTTAAGTGCCAAGAGCATAGCATGGAGAAATGAGGGGTTGGAGAGCAGTTCTGCAAGGTTACCTCACGACCAATCTGTTTCACTGATTTCTTGAAAGGAGTCGCCAAATCGACATGGTGATCTTCCTCAATATCCTGTAGGAAATCATCATCATCCTCATCCTCCACGTTAGCGCGGGGCTCCAGAAGAGGTAAATAAAATAGTAGGAAAGATCTCAAGGAAGTCAGTGCAAGATTCCTCCACATAAATGCTGAGAATAAAGGTTTTAACTCAATGTTGTATTGTTTGGTACTGTGCTTCAACGACTCATACTGAAAGTTAATTATTGATTCACTCGGTATGCTAGAAATATAATCTTCAGAAAATCCCGTGCCAGCATCGCAAAATGCAACTCCTGCTGCACCATTACTAAGCTGCGCTGGAGACTAAAACCAGAAGAAGAAAAAAAACAAAAAGGCAAGACGCCAAGTAAATGCAAATTTATTTGACTTGTGAAAAAAAAGCTTAATTGGGTATCTTCCAGTTCCATGAATTTACATTGCCTTTTTTGACTAATCAAACCATGAAAACCGAGATGAACCAAATGAAGGCAAATCCAATTTCGGATGAAGCTCGGCAGAAATTTCAGCAGGAACAACAACAACAATCACAAAAGTTGAGCTTCTATAGCTTATATAAACCAAGCAAAAGAAGAGATTGAGGTTTGAAATCAGTTTTTCTTCAAATCTCCTCTTGGACTTCCAAGTTTTCCTTTTTATTTTTAGCTGGTTTCAATGGAGGTTTGTCGATATTACTCGACCATGGCTGTCACCGGACTGTTGGTGACGAAATGGGGCGAGGAAACTGGAGAGTGAAAGCGTGAGAGTAAGAGTGAAAATGGAGAAGAAGAAAGAATCGAGAAGAAGACCCCCTCAGATGCGCCGTTTCTCCTCCTTTTCTGGGAAGGAAATCTTCTGATGTTCTCTAGGTCTCTTCATGTCACTTTTCTAGGTCTAAATTTTTTATCAGATGAGGGTAAGGGGATGGGCTTGGGTTTAAAAGTTAATTTGGGCCATTTTAGGAATTGGCCCAATTTTAAAAGTAGCAAGACCAAAAATATATTCTTCCTATTTTTATTTTCTTTGTTTTTTCCTTTTTTTTTCTTTTCTTTAATTAATTAAAATCCTAAATCAATCTATTTTTGTAGAAATTAAAATTCTTTATCATATTTTTAACATTAAAATGGCTAATTTACTTAAAACTCAAGAAAAAAATGCTAATTTTAAAGGCTAAAATCTAAATATGTAAAAATGACCATTTATTGTGATTTTTGCTTAATAAAATTAATTCCTACATGCAAATTGAACGTAAGGTGGCATGAAATTAAAACGTGACAATTTTTTATGATTTTTCTATGATTTTAAAATATTAAAAATGCATAAAATGCAACTAAATAAAGAAAAACTTCTAAAATCCCTTAAAAATTATTTTTGGTCTTTTTTTAGGAGTTATTTCCATGCGGGTAGGTGCTCACAGCTGCCCCTCTTTGCTCAGAAACATGAAGAGTTTTCGGGCAAAGATAAAGTGAGCAATTACGAGCAATTTTTGCCCGTTTGAAACTCCATTTGGAAGCATTTTGAAAAAGTTTGACCGAACCTTGCTTCAGAGGTTGCCTACATATCCTTGGCTATAAAGGAATCAGGTCGGTGTAGTTCTGGAAATTTGGTAGCTGGGACTACCAAATAGCTGTGATTTCACTGTCGTTGCTGTCGTTTCTGCTTGCTCAGCTCCTTATTACATCAAAATGGAAAAAATAAAAAACTAGCTAACTAAGCCTATCAGCTACGAGTTATATGATTCCTATCTATAAACCTTTCGAAGCTTCATCTTGAGTCTTGGCTGGTTCTTCCTGCAGACTCTGATCTGAATCTTGATGCTCGTTAGTTGCTATTGCTGGTTCATTCTTCGTCATCTTTTTGGTGCGGGACATGCAAAGCTTGTGACTTCAATCACGTCTTGAGCATTCCACAGCTTTTCTCTGCTTCTGCACTTCAAGTTCACTTCTTTTTCTTTTCTTCTTTTTTCTTTTATTCTGGATTGAGACTTCTTCTTTTGGTCATCTCGAACCCTGTGCCTTGAGGTAAAACCTGCTTAGACACCAAAACAAACAAACGAACGAAATTTTTCTGCCCCGGTTTTCACTAGGAAAATTTCGTGAGTTATTGTAACAAAATTCTAAACTACCTTTTTATTGAAAGCAATAAAAGTCAGGATTGTGTATCCTTGAGAAAAAGAGATTAGGGAGTGGAGACCCTATATCTAAAATGAAATCAACTGGGGATTGGAGGCCCTAAGTTGGAAATATTACCAGGTTATGCTGTCATCAACTAAGGAGTAGGACCCTATGTTGGAAAAGATTACCAGGTTATGCTGGCATCAACTAGGGAGTGGGACCCTATGTTGAAAAAGATTACTAGGTTATGCTGACATCAGCTAGGGAGTGGGAACCTATACTAGAAAAGACTACCAGGTTATGCTGGCAGAGTCATCGGGTTATGCCGGAAAGGTCATCGGGTTATGCTGGGAAAGTCATCGGGTTATGCCGGAAAAGGTCCTCGGGTTATGCCGGGAAAGTCATCGGGTTATGCCGTAAAGGGTCCTCGGATTATGCCGGGAAAGTCATCGGGTTATACTAAAAAAGGTCCTCGGGTTATGCCGGAAAAGTCATCGGGTTATGCCGGAAAAGGTCCTCGGGTTATGCCGGGAAAGTCATCGGGTTACGCCGAAAAAGGTCCTCGGGTTATGCCGGGAAAGTCATCGGGTTATGCCGGAAAAGGTCCTCGGGTTATGCCGGGAAAGTCATCGGGTTATGCAGGAAAGTCATCGGGTTATGCCGGGGAAGTCATCGGGTTATGCCGGAAAGGTCCTCAGGTTATGCCAGGTGTTGATGCCCAATTTTTTCCCTAGGTATTTTTTTTACATAAAAATGCTTTCAAAATAGCATATATATGTATATATAAGTATGCCCAAGTGTTTTAGTATTTTTCCCAATTTTTAAAGATTTTAAATCAATTTATTGCTCATTTTAGCAGTACAAAAACCAATAATTATTTTCAAAATTATCATTTTGGTGAATAACTTATTTTACTCTCATATTTATACCAAAATATAGCTAAGGTAATTTTTATACATTTTTTATAATTTATTTAGTATTTTAAAGGATAAATTGCACGTAATTGTAATTTTAGCCTATTTTAAGAATTAATATCATTCTATAATTATGAAATTGGTTCCAATATTTTTAAATTAATATTTATATATTATTAACTGATCCAGTACTTTTAATTTGCTTTCAAAATCATTTTTACTATTTTTTCTAAAAGGGGGAAAACTGGCTATTTAAAATTTGGCCTCATTTCGTTTCAATTGCAGCCCCATTACATTTCAATTATAGCCATATTGCCCCCCCTTCATTGACCCAATTTTGAATCCCAACCGGACCAGCCCAATTCCATAC
>NC_031996.1:19571467-19657407 GCF_001879085.1 Nicotiana attenuata | reverse complement strand
AAACCTCACATCCCTTCCCTTTAGGATTAGTAGTCCCAAATACCTCCGGGACTGATAGGATTGGGGCGGGTAGTAGCATGCAATAAGAAAACAAGACTATTCCGCGTTTTAATACCTTAACGGGGTGGGAAAGGGTAGATATGGATATGATGACCACGCGATAACACCATGTGTATAAACGGTTACCGGGTGTTGTGTGGGGTGATCCATATTATTTATAAACCTAGGACCCCCCCTCCCTTTACTTGTTTATCTTTAAAAAAGACTGCTTTTTCCCAAATTTCGGCTTCTTTAATCTTTTTTTTTTACTTCAATTACTTGCAGTAATTATGTGAAAACCCCCTCCCTTTACTTGTTTATTTTCAGAATTTCAAAGACTACTTTCTTCCCAAACTTCAGCTTCTTTAATTTCTTTTAATTTCAATTGCTCGCAACCATTATGTGAAAACTTCCTCGTATTTGTAATTCTCGCTTGTTATTTGCACTTAAAGTCACAATTATAGCATGGCCGGGAACTACACTAGTGGATCTTGAGGGGTGACTAACACCTTCCCCTCGGGATAATTTCAAGCCCTTACCCAATCTCTAGTTTTCTAAATCAAAATTCTTCCCAGTGTCCTAATGCACTTAATCATTAGGTGGCGACTCTTCAATTCAAGCCCAATTCCCAAAAGGAAACGAGTTGTTCGCCCAAATGTCATAAACCCGATTTTGCGAGAAAAATGGGGCATCGACTCCGGGGATAACTTAGGGAGTGGGACCCTATGTTGGAAAAGATTACCAGGTTATGCTGGCATCAGCTAGGGAGTGGGACCCTATGTTGGAAAAGATTACTAGGTTATGCTGGCATCAGCTAGGGAATGAGACCGTATGTTGGAAAAGATTACCAGGTTATGCTGGCATCAGCTAGGGAGTGAGACCCTATACTACCATGATTTTGAATTTTTCTTCTTTTCTTTCTCTTCATTTCATTTCAACATCATTTTTTTTAATTTTATTTCAGAGAATGAGTAAATGCGGGAAAGAATTTTGGAAGAGACTTCCCTTTTTGGAGTTGTTGCTGCAAAGCTGTATTTTAGCCCTTGCACCCTTTCTTTTTGGTTGCACCTGCTTCTTGCAAGGTTGCTTTTGGATTGCACCTGTTTCCTATTTTTTCGAACAAAGAATAATTTGTTAGTTTGAAGCGGTGGTTGGTTTTGTGGCCTGAGCGTTTCAGTCACTTGATCTCGGTCTGGCTTCTTTGATGAAGATTTCACTGCAACTGCTTGTTCCCTTAGGTTCGATTTCATTTCTGACCCTGGAGAACCTCTAGCTTTTCCATACTTTGCCATGACGGTTGGTCACGTGGAACTCAACCTTTTCGACTTTATTTGCCTTTGTAAGCCTTTCAGTTCAGACTCTTTTTTTTTTCAATTTTTAACTTCGGAACTTTTTGGCTCCTCAAACTTGCTACAACGACTAGTCGCGTGGGACTTAACCTTTTCCAAATCTTTTTTTTTCCGCCTTCGTAGGCCTTTCGTTTCTAGCTTCTTTCTTCCAACTTCAATTTTAGAGCATTTGGGGTACCTTGGCTTTTTTCAAATCTTTGCTGAGACGGTTAGCCACGTGGGACTCAACCTTTTCAACTTCATTTGCCTTTATAGGCGCTTCAATTTGATTTTCTCCTTCCAAGAGTTTTTAATTTCAAAACATCAGCCACCATGGCCGGTCGAAGTCGACTTGATGCCCCTGACGAGGCTGGGTGCCCTCCTTTGTCTCAATTTCGGAATAGAGTTTGACCGAAAGGGATTCAAAGGAAAAACAACCTATGGAATGGATAAATGAATTTAGACAAGAGGTATCCCTTTCGGGGAAAGGAGAGAAGGACTTATTTGGAGTACATGCGGACTTCAATGAACATGACATGCCTTTTGGATTGGATGCCTGATCCGTGTAAACCGTCTGACTCTCAGAAATTCATCACAACTTTTGCCTCAAAACCGAGAAACCTTGCCCAGGAATGCGTCAATGTCAGTGACTGAAGATCCTCTTTTTCGATCAGTGGTGCCCTTTGCGGGTTTTCACGATCTGACCTCTCTCATTTCTCTTTTCACCATCGCCTTGTAGCGCTCTTGCAAGTTTTTTACTAACAAGACTCTCTCAATTTAGTTTCTCTACTTACTGTCGCCTCACGGTGCCCGTGTGGGTTTTCACCAATAAGAGTCTCTCATTTTATTTCTCTCATTTTGATTGCATCGGATCCAAGTAGTTGTATTCTCTGATTCTTGAACATTCTCACCTATTGATCGGAAGGAATTGAAAGTATTTGGGTAAAAATGATTTGGACTGAATTACAACTTTGGAACAATTCAGGCTGGATCATCGCCGAACCATTATAACATCTGCCCCAGTTTCACTTTTGGGGGAATTTGGATTTTTGTTTTGGTGTGACTGAACCCCAGAGAGAGGCTGCCTACGTATCCTTCCGGAATCAAGTCGAACGTAATTCAGGAAAACTTTGTTTTTGATTTTCTTTTGTTTTTCTGTTTTGTTTTGTTTTCTTTTCTCTTCCTTTTTCCTTTCCTTTTCCATTTCTCTTTTTTTTTCATTCATTTTTTTTCATTTTCTTTGTCTTTTCTTCCCTTTTTTTCCGTATCTTTCTTTTTCTTCTCCTTTTTCATCATTTTTTCTTCATTTCATTTTTTCTATTTTTATTTTTTAATAATACTTTCAGGTTCCAAAGAGGGTAATCAAAGAAAAGTAATCGGCTCAAAGGGTTTGCAAAGGGTTGATAGTGTTTGGATAGTGAGAAAGAAAGCCTTCTTCATCCCAACCGGAGAACATTAATGTTGTATAGAAGATCCAACATAGTACCTTTGTCTGCATTTATATTGACAGTTGTTTCAGGGACATTTCTTCGATGTGTCCTAAGTACAACGCTCTCTTTTGGCAGTACTCTCGTCATCATGTATGGACCTTTCCCATCTGGAACCAATTTTCCTTCAGTTGTTCCAACTCTTTGTTTTATTTCCTTAAACTTATCTTCATTGCAATCTAATTCTTGATTCATTATTTCGAGGTCTGATAGCATTTTAGGATCTGGGCATGAAGTCCGCAAGCATGTCATGTTATTGAAATCTTTTAACAGAACTAAAAAGAGAATAAGAAAAGAGACATTCCTGGACAATGAAATATTAATTTTATTTGATTTTTGATTTTTTTTTGATTTTTTTTTAATTTTTGAAGAAAGAAGGGTTTACATTGGAAAGTAAGACAATAAAGTAAAACATCCAAATCACAACCTGAGATAATCCGGACGCAGAAAGGGTAGCAAGACTGGCTATTGAGATTCCCGTCTGATAGGGAACTTTCATGCTTGGCGACCGTTTTTTGGCTTTTCTTCTGTCTCGGCAATGACTGCAATGGCCTTCAGTGTCGGATCAAATTACTCATCTTTACAAATTATTCCGGCTATTGGTCCGATGTTTTGGGCAGGCAACAGATTGTTCATCACATCAAAAGCTTCTTCATCCTGAAAAATAATTCTTTCATCTTCAATCAGATCTTCAACTGCACTTTTGAGGGTCCAACAGTCCTCTGTACTGTGTCCTACTGCTCCAGAGTGGTATTCACATCTAGCATCAGCTCGGTGCGAGGGGGACTCGGGGTTCGGCCGGTTCGGGGCCATTGGCTGCAATAGATCTAGCCTGATTAGCTTTTGGAACAAGCTTGAATACGATTCACCAATAGGGGTGAACTGATTCTTTCTGAAAGGCTCTCTTGGGTGAGGATTGTATTGGGAATCATTTGGTTGAGGATTATATGGAGCTTGGTAAGGATGGGAATTTCTGGGAGGTGGAGCTCGGTTTTGTGGATAATGTTGTGGCCGCGTGTAAGGTTGCGCATTCATCACCGCATAAGGAGGTGGTGCCATGGCATAAACAACATCTTGAAGGGGATAATAATGTTGAGGGACCTCAAGAAGCATATATGATTGGCTGAATGACCTGCGGGCCCCCTGGAGCTGGAAGCCATCATGGCTCCTTTTCTCTCCCGTTTCCATTTATCAAACCCTCTGAACCGTTTTAAATATCTGGTGATGTGGCTTTAAAAGCAGCATGACTCAAGATTCGACCCGTTTTTAGCCTACTCTTTACCATCTCCCCAATTTTGATAGCCTCGTCAAACGGCTTTCCCATAGCAGACATCATGTTCTGGAAGTAGTCCGCCTCTTGGGCCTGTAGAAAGGCCGTGACCATTTCAATTTCGTCCATTGGAGGCATTACCATGGCATCTAGCTCACGCCATTTGACAGCATATTCGCAGAAGCTTTCCGAAGATTTCTTTTTAAAGTTGGACAAAGAATTTCTGTCCGGAGCTATGTCCACATTGTACTGGAACTGTCTGACAAAATCCCGGGACAGGTCATCCCATGGCATACAAAATTTATTGATTTCAAATTCAATAAATAATTTGGATTATATCTTAGATATATTAGTCCAAATAAATATTTTGGGCTAATATAATTGGGTTAATTATATAAGACCAATATTATTGGGCTAGCTCATTTAATTGGGCTAAAGTAATGAGCCCACTTCATTAAGCCCAATATGCCATCTTCCTAGAGGCCCAGTTTGGTGCCACGTGTTAAATGAGGTGCCAAGTCAAACGGAAGAATCAATAGGATCATGTCACGTGGCACAATGACAAGGCATGCCAAGTCACACTAAAAGGCCAATGAAATCGCGCCATGTGTGCAAGTGACATGTTCTGGCCAATCAAATGCGTCCATGTCACACTTCAATTTAATTGGTCGGAAAGAGTTTGTTCTTAGCGTAACTCTTCCCTTCCACAACTATAAATAGGGGTCTTCATAATTCAGAAAAGACACCAGAAGTTATAACAAGAAGCAAGAAAGAGCTCGTGGATCAAACGCTGCAAATTCCTTTACAAGTTTCAAGCCTCAAGTTCAATTTCAAGAAATCAAGTTCAAGCTCAAGAACGAAGAACAAATCAAGTTCAAGCTCAAGAACGAAGAACAAATTAAGTTCAAGCTCAAGAACGAAGACCAAATCAAGTTCAAGTCCAAGCAATCAAGCTCAAGCTCAAGAACAAGATCATCGTTCGTGGCAACAAACATAGATTCAAGATCAAGCTCAAAGGCCCTTGAATTTATTTACCATTGAAAAGAAGAATCAGAGGATTCATAGAGATTGTACACTCATATTATTCGAAATAAAATACTACGATTGTTACGATATTTTCGGTCTTGATTTTATTTTCTCGACCCAAATTTATTGTCTACAAATTCTGGCACGCCCAGTGGGACAATCTCTACCTCTCATCTCAACTTTTCAATCACCAAAGTTCAAGAACATTGAAATGGCTTCAAAGAAAATCAACTCCAGATCAACATCCACCAAGGCTGCTAACTCCAGGTTCTATGCTGATGTGGAAAGATCCTCGATGTTACCTTTGGAAGCTTCGGACTAGTTACGAGGAGCAAAGCAAGCTCTTTAGGACAACAAGCACCCCAAGTGTTGTTGATACTCAATTTTTCCCTATATATTTTTAAACATGAAAACTACTTTCAAAATAGCATGAGCATGCCTATATAAGTATGCCCAAATGTTTTACTATTTTTTCTTAATTTTTAAGGATTTCTAAATCAATTTATTGCCCTATTTTATCCAGAAAAAACCCAATAATTATTCCCAAAATTATCATTTTTATGATTCATTTATTGGATTTTCATATTTATATTAAAATGTGGCTAATATAATTTTTACAAATTTATTTAGTATTTTTAAAGCTAAATTGCGTATAATTGCAATATTAGTCTCTTTTAGATTTAATTGCGTTTATGTCTATAAAAATTAAGTCCAGTATTTTTAATTTGATAATTATGTACTATTAGTCATTTTAGTACCTTTAATTTATTTCCAGAAATTATTTTACTATTTTTTATAAATCAAATAGGGAAACGTGGCTATTTAAATGTTAGCCCATTTTCATTTCAATTTTAGCCTGACTTGGCACCCCAATTAAACCCAATCTGAGGCCCAATTACCCCGACCCAAATCCTAAATCCGCCTACTCGACCCAAAGACCCACTAAATCCCGGACGTTGATCTAAAAGATCAACAGTCCTCATAATTCCTTGCCTTTTTTAATTCAACAACCCCCCAAACCCTACCCATTCTCCCATTTCAGCCGCCCTTGAATTCCCTCCTCCCTCAATTCTCTTTGAGACTCCATCAAACCCTAGCCGCCGCCATCAAACCCCAACCCTGAAACCATCCAAATCCATGGCTTCCAAGGTCATTAGAGGCCTGTATCCACCTCCTATAGCTTCTACATGTCCGGTTATCCTGGTTTCAAGGCTAGATCCTGGAAAGTTTGGTCCAGACCTTGGCCGTTTTCAGTTTATGACTATTCTCCGGTCGTCTCTGACCTTTCTCCGGTCAGCCATGGCTATTCGAGTCTGATTCTTGACTCTCCTGCTTAGATCGATGGTTTTTCAAAGCCTTTCTCACCATTTGGGTTTCTTTTGAAACCCTAACCTTCAAGGTTCTTCCGATTTCTTTTAGATCTGTGTTTGCTCTAAACTTCTAAACGTTTTTAAAAAGTTTCTCCTAAAACTCTACCTTCAAAACCCCTTGTCTTTTCCGATTAGGGTTTTTGCTAAGTTATTTCGAAATTTTCTCTGATTTTTGATATGTTCTACTGTGTTTCCTTATGTCGTTCTCCTACTGGAGTTTGCATGTTAAAAGCATTAATTTCTTTTGAGGTTTCTGAATCTATTTTGGTTAATATTTGTTTGATTTATCTGTTCTTCATCCCTAGACTTGATTGGTGTTGAAAACCCTAAGTTTGGGTTCATTCGAGTTTCTGAGACTATTTTTTGTGTGATTTACTTGTTCGTCGTCTTTGAGTTCGATTGGTTTCAAAAACCCTAATTTCCTTGGGGGCCTATCCGAACTTCTGAAGCTGCTTGTGCAACTCATCTGTTTGAGGTTGCTTGACTGGATTTGAAACCTTTTTGTTTCAGCATTTGTTTCTTTATGTGATTTTGATTTCCTGCTATCATTGAAACTCGACTATACTTTTTTAGAAGGGCCTTTTTACTTAACCCTTTGCATGCTTCTGATACTCTCTCTTCTCTCTGTTACTAAGTTAATGAAATTGACCTATGTGACTACCATGCTTCGATAGTTCACTGTCTACTGACTATGTGATTGTTATTGTGTGCTGCTTCTCTTTGCCATAGTTTGGCCTCGCATGCCTAATATTTATGCACTCTATTTATATGCTGAATTTCCCTCTTAAATGACCTTCAATTTTGGACTGATTTCAAACCATCCCTTGTGAAATTCTGATTGCACTTGTATGTTAAGTAATTGATTCTTTCCTTGTTTCGCCTTACTTATTTCCCTGTTTCTTGGTCTAATTTGAACACTTTCCTGTGAACCTTCGATCCCTACTTTTCTACTTAATTTGATTAATTCCCTTACCTTGGTTACATTGGTATTTGATTCTTACCGACCTTTCCTTGTTTAGAATCTGATGAACCTAGTCTCTATTACATATTGTATACTTGTACTATGCTGAAAATATTTCCTTATTTGTTATATTCAGCCTTGTGTGATTTCTTTCCTTACTTAGTATTTGCATGTTACCGTTTAAATTTAACTCCTTAATTAAAGGAGTTACTTATACTGATTTGATTTCAATTAGCACATAATTCCATAATTACTGCTAAACTATGATTCTAGCCTTATTTTCGACCTGTTTTCAAACTATAAGTACCTTGCTCTCTCATTAACACAGACACGAACACTTTTGATTCAAAAACTCACACTTACACTAAAAACACTCTCTCTTACTTTACTACTTGCACTGTGACCTGTTTGAAAGCCAAAGCTATATTTCAAGTCCTACAGCTTTTCTTTACTACATTTTGCTTCTTTAAACTGGTATGTTCTAATTAAGTTTTCAGCATCAACAACAACTTGGTTACTTAATGTTTTGTTGCAATCTAGTTTGCCTGCTGCTTGTATCTATTTCAGTATCTTTATTTAGCATGCTGTAAATTCTTTTCCCTTGTTCTGAATCAGTGCAGTATGAATCCTAAATCCCTACCCCAATCTGTTTGATGCTTATGGGTTGTTTGGGGCATGACGGCATCGAATATTGCAGAACATGACTCAAACTTGGTCCTCCTAGGATCATTACCTCTATGTTACCATTATATGTGTATGTTCTAGTTGATTTACAGGCATGACAGCACCCCTGTTGCTGTGCATGCCTAGAATTGACTCATGCCTAAATGCATAGGCTCTTTGCAATTTCCAACCCCTGAACCCTTTTTGTATGAAGTTGTCAACTCTGTAACTGTTTCCCTGCCCCTTTACCCCTCTCCTTTATTCTTCTGTTTCCGCACTTGCACTATCTTCTTAGACTTAAGTTCTGCCACCCTCGTGTGAGCCTTGCCTTTGGACCCATGAGCTCCCTCTGAACTTGGACACATGAGGGTTGGCACTTCCACACTGCACTTGTCCCTATTCTGGTAATGAAACTTGGGTGTGAGCACTGCCCGGGGTCCTATTAAGGCCCTTAGGGAACTATGACACACTCAAGTCTGAGAAAGGCTTTGAATCAGTGGTCTTTGAGTTGGTTTATCTCATAACTCAGAGAGGAAGTCAAGAATCAGGCTTCCTCTGGTTGTAATTTTCTTTGTACTTTTCTGATGTAATTTATTATTCCTGGTTTGTAATAATTTGTAATGAACGTTTGGGGCTGGCTAGTGAAAAAGGGTTGGGTAATTATGCATGCAAGAGTAGAAAATATGCCTATAGGATTTCTTTTAATTCTGCACTTGCAAACTGCATTAGAAAATATGTCTATAGAACTTCTTTTAATTCCGCACTTTCAAACTGCATTAGAAATCATGTCTATAGGACTTCTTCTAATTCTACACTTGCAAACTGCATTAGAAAATATGCCTATAGGATTTCTTTTAATTCTGCATTTGCAAACTGCATTAGAAATCATGTCTATAGGATTATACTAAATCCCGTTAGTTCAGTTTCACACCTAAATAACCTGTCTATTGGTCGTATTCGAATTCTGCATGCCACTTAGATATCATGCTTTAGGTTCTAAATGGTTAAATAAGTATCACGTTCGTAACTTTGAAATCAGTAACATATAGAAATCATGCCTGCATGGATTCTTAAATAAAATCTGATTCGTTTCATTCCCATTCAATATTAGATATCCTGTTCATAGGGATTAAAAATCAGTAATAGTAGATACTATCATCTGCAGAACCTGTAACTAGTCTAACTTAATTTTATCTCTTCTGAACTTCTTTTATTAATCTAATTCCCTTACTTAACAAGGTTTAGCAAGCATGCCTATAGGATTTCAAACAATCTATTTTGAGTTTTACTGTCTCATCCCCTTCTGAATTGAATAGACATCATGCCTATAGGACTCCTTCCAAGCACTCAGGCAAGCCTTAGGATAATAATTGTAAAACTAAATCCGCTTCATTAATTGCTACAACCAGCAGACAGGCCTTATTCGGACTTCTTATCTGAGTTATGTAATAAATTAAGCTGCCTCAACAGTTAACTTCCCTCGTCTTTATGTGCTTTAAATCAGACCTAAAAAGTATGTGCAAGTCATGCTATTTAGGTGCTTTTGTTTGAGGAGGTATACTTGAGCCTTATATGGTTATGTGTTTCCCCCTTTAATGTGCATTCTTTATATGTTTTGTATGTCGCCTTAGAATTTTTACCTTTGAAACCTCAAATAAGCCTAATATCCCTCCCTTTAGGATTAGTAGCCCTAAGTACCTCCGGGACTGATAAGAATGGGACGGGTAATAGCATGCAATAAGTAATCGAGACCACTCCGTGCTTTAATACCTTAACGGGATGGGGAGGGTAGATATGGATATGATGACCACGCGGTAATGTCACGTGTAGCCCCTCATTGAGGAGTGATTACCGGACATTGTGTGGGGTGATCCATATTTTTAATAAACCTAGGACCCCCCCTTTCTTCATTCTTTACTTTTTTTAGCATTGTAACTCCTTATTTTAAAATCAGCTCTTTGATTGTTCTTTCAAATTTGTTTACTTTCAAACCATTATGAATTGAAATCCCCTCTTACTTGAGCCTTATCTGCTTACATGTTAATTGTACCCCAAATTCACAATAACTATTTGGCCGGGAACCACACTAGTGGATCTGAGGGGTGCCTAACACCTTCTCCTTAGGATAATTTCAAAGCCCTTACCCTATCTCTAGTTATCCAAGTTTAGTTATAATTGAACCCTGTAAGGTGTCCTAATGCACCATAAATCATTAGGTGGCGACTCTTCAAAACCCAGTTCCCAAAAGGAACGAGTTGTCCCTCCAAATGTCATGAACCCGATTTCGCGTGAAAGAGGGGGCGCGACAAGTGTCTTCCGCATCAACC
This sequence comes from Nicotiana attenuata, assembly GCF_001879085.1. Taxonomy (NCBI): domain Eukaryota; kingdom Viridiplantae; phylum Streptophyta; class Magnoliopsida; order Solanales; family Solanaceae; genus Nicotiana; species Nicotiana attenuata. The sequence goes on along the minus strand of NC_031996.1, from coordinate 19,646,936 downwards.
CCTATTTTCGGATCTTCATCCTCAAAAGGAGCAAGATCTTCCACAAACGCATCTGAAGGAGGAAGTGACATTGCTGAGAAGATCAAGAAAACTCTTGCTCTGCTTGACCTCTCCGGATCCAAGCACTCTGCTGTGAAGGAAGATGATGATGCTTCAAGTGATGGATCCTCCCCACTTACACCGCATAGCGTGAACCAATCAAGGATAAATCTGTGTGAAAATCCATGCTACTCTCTGTCGTCCACGACAATCATGCAAGCCATGGTGACAAACACTTCATCTATGGAGGAGAAGTTGGCAAACTTGACGGAAGCAATCGCTAGCTTGACCAAGTGCATGCAAAATGAAGAGGCTAGAATTGACAAGCTAATAGACAGGGTGGGAATCTTGATGGAAGAAGAATCCACCCATGCACCCGGCAAGCTCCCAGAGGTTCTAGAGAGTGACTCTCCCCCGAGACAAGATGCATCCACTAAGGCTATCCCTGTCTCATCTGAAGGAATGATTCCAATCGATCAATTGAAGGAGTTCATTGAAGGAACCATTAAGAACAAATATGAAGTTGCTGCCAAATCCTCCCTTACATATGCAAAGCCGTACACTGCGAAGGTCGGTATGTTGAAGATGCTTGCTGGCTATCAACCTCCAAAGTTTCAACAGTTTGATGGTAAAAGGTAACCCAAAGCAACATATGGCGCACTTTGTTGAGACATGCAACAATGCTGGGACTTATGGAGATTACCTCGTCAAGCAATTTGTCAGCTCATTAAAAGGAAATGCTTTTAATTGGTACACGGACCTCGAGGCTGGATCTGTTGATAGCTGAGATCAACTAGAGCAAGAATTCCTCAATCGCTTTTATAGCACAAGACGCACTGTGAGTATGATAGAGCTTACAAATACTCGTCAATGAAAGGGGGAACCAGTTATCGAATTTATCAATCGTTGGAGGAATGCAAGCCTCAACTGTAAAGACAAGCTTAGTGAAGCTTTAGGCATAGAGATGTGCATCCAAGGCATGCATTGGGGATTGCGCTACATCTTGCAAGGTATCAAGCCTAGCACATTTGAAGAACTTGCAACTCGTGCCCATGACATGGAATTGAGCATGGCCTCCACTGGAAATGAAAGGCTGTCCATCTATGAACCTCGCAAAGCGAATGACAAGCAAGAAGTCAGGAAGTGGGGCAAGTTCGTACCTAAGTCTGAAAGCAAAGAAGCTATGAATGTCAATACATCACCTATGAAGTTCACGACGAAGGTGAGCAAGAAGCAGAGTATGAAATCCACTTCTTTTCAAGACAAGCCAAGTGGAAAGTTGACTCTAAAAGAAATGCAGGAGAAAGAGTACACATTCTTGGATTCTGATGTGCCAGCCATTTTCGAAGAACTCCTCGAGTTAAATCTCATTTAGCTTCCGGAGATGAAGCGACCAAATTAAGATGGGAAAACAAATGACCCAAATTACTGCAAATATCACCGACTTGTAAGCCACCCTCTGGAGAAGTGCTTTGTTTTCAAGGATAAAGTCATGGACTTGGCTCGCAAAAAGAAGATCGTGCTTGAAGATGAGAAAGTAAGCGCAAACCAAGTCTCTAGCACCTTTGGCTCATTCAGTCCGGATGACTTATGTGGTTTTAAAGAAAGTAAGGACGGAGAATTACTGGAGAGCGACAAAGTTGAAGTCAATCAACCTTATGATGATGAAGGTTGGACATTGGTGACTCGTCGTAGGCACCACAAAAGGAGCCCACGAAAAGAATCAATAGAACAACCAACAAGGAAGATAATGGTAAAAAGACCAATGAAAAAGAATCCAGTTAGGCATTTGAAGAAAGCAAAAGTGGAGATGCACCATTCTCAAAAGCCACGAAATGCAGTGACCTTGGAGGAGTTTTTACCAAGTTGGTTCCGCACGAAGATTTCCCATGAAGTCATTGATGCCTCTTGTTGCCATGCTGACAAAGGGGAAGAAAAGAGTGATGACCTACCGTTGGTACCATCTTCGGAAAAGCCCATCGAGTCCACTCCTCAAGAAGTTAATGCTTGTGAGGAAAAAGTCACGTTCACAAATGACGATCTTTTGCTAGGTGACACTCCTCATAACTGCCCATTGTACCTGGTTGGCTATATGCGTGATGAAAGGGTAAATCAAATTTTGGTTGATGGAGGATCCTCAGTGAACATTTTGCCAATCCACACTGTGAAAGAACTTGGTATTCCCATGAACGAACTCTCAGAAAGTCGTGTGATGATCCAAGGATTCAACCAAGGGGGACAAAGAGCCCTAGGGGCGATCATGCTGGGAATCACTATTGAAGATATGCAATCAAGTGCATGACTGCATGTGATCGACGCGAAGACTTCATACAATGTTTTGCTTGGGAGGCCTTGGACACATGAGAATAAAGTAGTTCCATCTACCTACCATCAATGTTTAAAATACTACGAAGGTGAAGTCGAGAAGACGGTAGTTTCTGATGATGAGCCATTCACCGAGGCTGAGTCATACTTCGCCGATGCAAAGTTCTACTTGAAGAACCGCATTGTGAAGGAGCTAAAAGCTGATGATGGCATGAAAAGCAAGAATAAAGAGCCCTCAACTAAAATAGAAGAGGTGACTACTGGTGAAGCCAAAGTTGCTAGTAAGGAGGTACAACCCAACGCGAATAAATCTTATAGAGGGAATATTACGTCTTATGGCAAGAAAGTAAGTCCGGCGCTCCAATATGTCCCTAAAAGGAAGAAAGATGAAAGTGAATCATCTAATCACCAAGCCAACATGCTAAAGGAGTTAACTCTTTCGGTCAAACGAATTGAGGCAGTAAAGTCGTCCTCAATGCCACTTGCAGGGTTTGTAGCCCAAAATCGTTTGCAGAATATGGCACTCCCTACAAAGCGAACAAATGAAGGTTTTGACCCTAACACTTACAAGCTATTTGCAAAAGGTGGATACAATCCCAATGAGCCGTCAAAGTTAGGGAAGCTCCCATCGGAAGCTGCAACGAGGCAACCACGTGAAGGTTTGGGATACAAGCAACCGTCACCAGTGCGCATCTTAATAAGAAGGGTGAGCAACAACTATATCACTGTAGAAGATGAATCAGTTGCTTCTAACAAGCCTTCTATCTTTGATCGACTTGGAAGATCACCTGTGAGGACCTCCGTGTTTGAAAGATTGGGTCCACTAAAGAAGGGGAACAAGTTCCGGAGAAATTTTCAAAGCATAAGAACACCCGCTTCACCCAAAATCCAGGAGATCTCTAAGGATTTCCAAAGTTTGATTCCTTCTAGAAGGAGGCGACAAACAAAACTTGTGATTTCATGTAAAGAAGTACTGAAGGTAAATAAAAATACCAAAAGCAAACCAAAGTGAATATTGTACAAATGAAATATCACTAGAGATGTATCATTTAACACTTTCAACAAAAGATATTGAAGAAAAATTAGGCAGTTGGTTAAGTGCCAAGAGCATAGCATGGAGAAATGAGGGGTTGGGGAGCAGTTCTGCAAGGTTACCTCACGACCAATCTGTTTCACTAATTTCTTGAAAGGAGTCGGCAAATCGACACGGCGATCTTCCTCAGTATCCTGTAGGAAATCAACATCATCCTCATCCTCCATGTTAGCACGGGGCTTCAGAAGAGGTAAATAAAATAGTAGGAAAGATCTCAAGGAAGTCAGTGCAAGATTCGTCCACATAAATGCTAAGAATAAAGGTTTTAACTCAATGTTGTATTGTTTGGTACTGTGCTTCAACGACTCATACTGAAAGTTAATTATTGATTCACTCGGTATGCTAGAAATATAATCTCCAGAAAATCTCGTGCCAGCATCGCAAAATGCAACTCCTGCTGCACCATTACTAAGCTGCGCTGGAGACTAAAACCAGAAAAAAAAAGAAGTAAGACGCCAAGTAAATGCTGATTTATTCGGCTTGTGCAAAAAAAAGCTTAATCGGGTATCTTCCAGTTCCATGAATTTACATTGCCTTTTTTGGCTAATCAAACCATGAAAACCAAGATGAACCAAATGAAGGCAAATCCAATTTCGGATGAAGCTCGGCAGAAATTTCAGCAGGAACAACAACAACAATCACAAAAGCTGAGCTTCTATAGCTTATATAAACCCAGCAAGAGAAGAGGTTGAGGTTTGAAATCAGTTTTTCTTCAAATCTCCTCTTGGACTTCCAAGTTTTTGCTTTCTATTTTTAGCTGGTTTCAATGGAGGTTTGTCGATATTACTCGACCATGGCTGTCAACAGACTGTTGGTGACGAAATGGGGTGAGGAAACTGGAGACTGAAAGCGTGAGAGTAAGAGTGAAAATGGAGAAGAAGAAAGAATCGAGAAGAAGACCCCCTCAAATGCGCCGTTTCTCCTCCTTTTCTAGGAAGGAAATCTTCTGATGTTCTCTAGGTCTCTTCATGTCTCTTTTCTAGGTCTAACTTTTTTATCAGATGAGGGTAAGGGGGATGGGCTTGGGTTTAAAAGTTAATTTGGGCCATTTTAGGAATTGGCCCAATTTTAAAAGTAGCAAGACCAAAAATATATTCTTCCTATTTTCATTTTCTTTGTTTTTTCCTTTTCTTTTTTTTTCTTTTTTTAAATTAATTAAAATCCTAAATCAATCTACTTTTGTAGAAATTAAAATTCTTTATCATATTTTTAACATTAAAACAACTAATTAACTTAAAAATGAAGAAAAAATGCTAATTTTAAAGGCTAAAATCTAAATATGTAAAAAATGACCATTTTTGTGATTTTTTGCTTAATAAAATTAATTCCTACATGCAAATTGAACCTAAGGTGGCATGAAATTAAAACGTGATAATTTTTTATGATTTTTCTATGATTTTAAAATATTAAAAATGCATGAAATGCAACTAAATAAAGAAAAACTTCTAAAATCCCTTAAAAATTATTTTTGGTCTATTTTTGGGAGTTATTTCCATGCGGGGCAAAAATTAGGTGCTCACACACATACACACACACACACACACACACACACATATATATATATATATATATATATATATATATATATATATATATATATATATGTATATATATATATAAACTATCTTTTTCAAAGGCTAGATTGGCCAAATACAAAACTTATGACAGACAAAATGGCCGCGAAAGAGATACACAAGAAAACAAAAATACAAAGGCCTAAGGGCTACTTTTACTTCGAGTTTGAAAGACCATTCTCACTCGATTAGAAAGCCTAAGGGCTACTTTATTTCGAGTTCGAGCAGGTCCTCACTCGATCATTAAACTTAAGGGCTACCTCAGCTCAAGTTCGAATGATCATTCGGGGTCCATCGATCAGAAACGATCGTGGGCAATATTTATTATCGGTCCTTACCATCTCAAACCGTGGACCTTCGAATACAACTTCATAATTTTATACTAAGGCGCTTTGATCGTTACATAAATTAATTAAAAGACAACAGATTCAGAAGCCATGGAAGGGACAAAAGTTTTATATATTCATCAAAAACTGTTTACAACGGCAACACGGCCCGATGAAAGCTCTTTACAAAAGGCCAAAGCAGCCTCGACAGAAACACAAAAACTAGTTAAAAGCCTAAAGGCCTGGTCATCTCCGGGAGTGGCATCTCCGTCCTCGGGGTCTTCTGCACTTTCGGATTTGCTCAAGCTTTTAGATTCTTCATCATCATCGGGATAGGATAGTTTCTAGCTTTAGCTTCAAGCTTCTTAGCGTTCTCGATCTCGGTTGAAAGATCAAAGCCCCGAGCATGGAATTCCTCAAGGGTCTCCCTTCGAGATTGACATTTGGCATGATCAGCGATCCTCTCCGCTCTAATCTGAGCGGCCTCGGAAACCTCCTTTGCTCGGACCTGAGCAGCTTCGGCGTCACCCTGGTAGACAGCCACCACTACATCAGCATTGGCCTTGGTCGCTCCGGCCTCCGATTTGGCCACTTCGAGCTTTATGACCAGCTTCTCCTGATCGAAAATTGTAGAACCCAACTGAGATTGGATCTCCTCCATTTTCTTGGCTTGCGCCAAGGTTTTTTCCTTTATATTCCGGAGCTGAACTTCAGTCAAGGCTAGCTGGGCTCGGGCAGTCTCCTTTTCTAAGGCCAAGCGATCCATATTCTATTTCTATTCTTCGGCCTCAGTCTTTACAGTTTCTACCTCTTCATAGAGCTGCCTGATTATGTAACTCTTTTGTTGGACCTGCGGGTTCAAATCGTTAGTCACTGTGCCCGATTCGTCTTCAGTAACTTCAAAGATTCTGTTTACCTGATCGACCAGATTGGCGTGCTCTTTTTGGGCCACCTCTAAATCAGCTCGAAGGCTCTTAACCTCCACTTCTCTTTGCTAACTAAGAAGTTTGAAGGCATCCTTCTTCTCAGTGAGCCCCCAAATTTCAGCCTCATACCGGCTCAACTCCTCTCGGGATCGGAAGAAGGCCTCATGACGAAGCACCGAAGCCAGCAAAATATGGAAAAGGAAATTATATAAAAAAGCATAAGTGCAGAACTTGAAATTGTCAAAGATATATAAGGGTACCCGACTCAATGCCTGTTGAGCTTCATTGAACATGTAGGGCATCTCCGCTTCGTCTGTCTTAGCCCAGTCCTCTTTGGTTACCAAACCTCGAAGGTAGCTAGCCACCCCTGCGGAGGCGGAAAGGACCCGAGCATCCTCTGGAATCGAGATAACAATTGATCGCTTACGCCCGGGATCAACACTTGGAGACGAAAACCGATTGGTCGGTTTAAGGCTCGAGGAAACCTCGCTCGAGATCTTCCTCGGCACTTCCAAATCACCCAGTCCGTTGACATCCTCGACTTCGACGAAGTAACCACGGAAAGGGTCCTCTGCTTCATGGACCCCTTCACCGTGGCTAGTCCCCTCCGCTTGAGCTTCCTTGATCATTGACTCAGTAAACGAAGGAAACGAAGGGGAATCCTCGATATTTATCACCCCGAGTGAATCTTTTGGCGCCTTCATCTCGGCAATCCTCAGGCCCGATCTCTACACCAGCATCAACCGCCTCCTCGATGACCTTATCACCTCGAGGCGAAACGTCTTCAGCTCTTTCTGGCTCAGGGACTTTGGCCGAGGCTTCCCCCTCAATCTCATCAATTCGAGGTAGAGCAGTTTCAACTCCCACCGGCTCAGTAGTTCCTCAAATCTCGGTGCCAGCTCGCACACGGGCCACCAGCCAGGAATCTTCTTCTTCTTCTTCTTCTTCTTCTTCTTCTTCCTTGGCCTTATCCCTTAGCCACTGGACTGACTCCATAGATAAAGGTATGATTTTCCCCTTGGGCTTACGGGATGCTTTCTTTTTGGGTTTCCTCCCCTCAGAGTCCGTGGAATTCGAAGCTCTTTTCCTCTTTTTCTCCGGCTTCGGAACAGATGGTTGGACTTCTTCATCACCAGACGGGGGCCTCATCATCACATCCTTCTCGAGACCTACAAAAGAAAAGAAATGAGTAAGTCCGGGAAAGTATTCGAACAGTAAAATCATTAAGTCAGGAAGAAAAGTTTACCATGACTACTAGCCGCCCATCGACCCTTCGCCAAATCGCGCCATGCGCGCTCAGCATGTGTCGATTGCGATATTAGGCTCCTGACCCAGTCCTCGAGTTAGGGAACCGCACCCGACATCCAGGGAATGGCTGCATCAAGTAAAATACTGAAAGAAAGGGTGAAAAAACGAAGACAATAAACAGAAGTTAAGAATGGAATTATACTTAAGTTTTATATTTAATTTCTCAGGAAATGGCATACTTGTATACGGTAAAAATCAGAAGGCCCGATTTTATGGCCGTTGAGCGCTTCGCAAGCGCGTCTCCAAAGGCTCGAGGCATGGCTCGAGGTTCAACCCCGAAGGCTCCTAAAGTTCGACCTCGAGACAGTGCAAATCGATGATTATCATGAGAGAGCAGAAAGTTCCCAAGGCACGTGACCAGAACTAACAATACCTGCAAGAGAAACACCAGTCTGTACCAGACTAGTAAATAGCTGTGCCAGCTATATTTCTTTGTAATATTACTCATGTACTATGTTGGGATTTTCCTTCTTATATAAAGGGGATCCTTGTCTTTTCGTAAGGGAGACACAACATTCAATACAAGATACAACGCACAATATTGAATAGAAGAACATTCTCTGCTCTCTAACTTAAACACATTCTCCCTTGATTCTATTGTTTACATTTATTGCTTACAATTATTGTGTTCTATTAATTGTTCTTCATTCATTGGTCATTATTGATTATAAAGAGCCTTCATCAAAGCTCTCAAAGTTGTTAACCCTTCATCGACTACCCCTAGCTAAGCATCCAACTCGACCTCGAGGCCCAGTATACGCCAGCTCGAGGCCCCGATTTCTTGCCATTCGGTTTGATTATTATACTATCTTCAAATTCTTATCTTATTTTCCAATATCTCACCTAGAATCTATTCCCTAACAACTAGCATGGAAATAAATCACGTATTTTTAGAACCACAAAATTGAATCTAATTGTACTTACCTTTTTCAAGGTAAACAATACTCTCGGCCGGAATTAAGTCCGAGGTCTTAACTCGAACAAATCGGCCCATCCAGCCCCGGGCTTTGTCCTCATCTATGCTCGAGGAAGGTGCCCTGATGGCTCGACGTTGAAGCTTTATTAGTCCTCTTCAATGGAGTCGGGGGCTATATAGGCGTATGAGGTGGTCGAAGGTGAAGGGAAGCCCATCGACTTTGCTTGCGAAGAAACGAAGTAGTATCACTATCCTCTAGAAAGAGGGATGAACCTGACCGAGGGTCACCTCGTATTTCTTGCAGAAATCTATGATGATCGGATCCAAGGGACCCAACGTGAAGGGGTAAGTATAAACACTTAAGAACCCTTTCACGTGGGTGGTGATTGATTCTTCTGGAGCATGCACCACCACATTCTTTTTACCCCAGTTGCAATCTTTTTTAACCTAGGAGATGAGTTTTTCGGTTATCGAGCATATATACCTCGATACCGGCTCGCATCGGCCCGGCACCGAGGAAGTCTTTTCAACCTTGAAATTAGAATCGAGGACACACCCTCGGGGGCAAAAACTCTTCATGGCATGGCTCCGCTGTCGGTTCTTCACCGGCGGACCGTGACGATGAAGCAATCTCCTTTTGTGAAACAGTTTTTGAAGTCTTAGCCATTTGTACTTTTATGAGTGAAGCGGGATGAAACTGTGGAGGAGCGCTTGGTATTTTGTGAAGAAACGAGTGAAGAAACTCAGAGATCTGAGAATACAAAGCTTTGAGGAAGGCAAAAGATTTTGAAGATTAGAGTGAAGAATATTTGAATGTAAAGTTTGAAAAGTCAAGAAGGAGGGTATTTATAATTTCTCAGTGACGGTTCAAAGCTGGTAATGGCCGACCGTCGACTGACGCGCATTAAATGCCTGGGGAATTGTACCGACGAGACGTTTCGATTACTTTTATTGCTTACATCATAATGCTTACGTCATGACGTTTCGAGGTGAAGTTCGATTGGTCAAATCGTTTCTTGTCATTACTCTCAAGAAAATGAGGGGATTATGTGTATGCGGTCAAAATCGGGCTGACCTTTTTATGATTAATCAAGATCGAGGGGTGACATGCCAAGATTCGACCACATGTCATACCAGACCATGACATGAAGTTAGATTGCCAAGCCGTGACTCAGGGACTGATCGAGATCGAGATCAGCCAAGATCGAGACCGAGCAAGATAGAGATCGAGCAAGATCGAGGGAAGTCTGTCGAGCTAAATAACGGAAGGCCGAGATATCCGCGATCGGGCGAGGATCACGGCGGAAATCCCGGCACGTATCAAGAAGAGGCCAATTAATTAGCCAATCATGAGATTTCTTACTGTATTTAGAATTGTACCAAGAGTAGGATTCCCCTAATATATAAAGGGGGCCTGATCATTTGTAAAAGGGGGATATTCACGTTACATAAAGCGATATACCATCTTCTTCTTAAGCTCTTAATACTCTGTTATTCTGTTTATACTTTCCAGTAAAATACTTGTTTGATTCGAATGCGACCTAGCTCAAGGATCAAAGCTATACATCTCTTTTGGTTTGCTTTATTTCTATTTGCAGTTAATTTCAATAACAATATTGCATTTTCTCAGTTTGTGCCAAGTAAAATCACGTGTCCTTAAAACCAGCGTATAAATTCATTGTTATCCATTTTTAGGGTAAACATATTAATCTAGAACTCAATAACTTAAAAATGACTAAAATTTCGAACCCGTACATTTTAAATCCTTACTCCGCCTCTAAGAATACGCATCATTTAATCATGGTTATTTAAAAGTTAAAGTAAAAATACACATCACTTAATATTTATAAAAAAAAATATTTCTTGTATTCATTGGTTTAAATAAAGGCATTCGATTCGAGTAAGTATTTACCGAGTGAAATCTTATCTCTTTTTAGGTAGAGCTGAAGAGATATAGATGACTAGGCACCTGCGCCCCCTGCTAGAGTCGCTAGAGGTCGGGGCCGGGGTAGAGGCCGAGGACGCACACGTGGTGCAGCCAGAGAACCCGCGCGAGCTGCCACAGAGGAGCAACCAGTAGCTCCAACTGGAGCCTAGGCGCCCAATACGCGTATTGCTACTACTACTCCAGCTCTCTAGGAGATCCTTGCACAATTCATGAGCATGTGCACCACTTTAGCTAAGGCAGGGTTGATTCCCCTTGCTGCAGTCACATCTCAGGCCAAGGAAGGAGCATAGACTCCTGTTGCCCGCACTCCAAAGCAGCTGGTTCAGGTTGATCAGATTCCAGAGGTTATACGGGTACCTCCTTTTGCCCCCAATNCCTGATCATTTGTAAAAGGGGGATATTCACGTTACATAAAGCGATATACCATCTTCTTCTTAAGCTCTTAATACTCTGTTATTCTGTTTATACTTTCCAGTAAAATACTTGTTTGATTCGAATGCGACCTAGCTCAAGGATCAAAGCTATACATCTCTTTTGGTTTGCTTTATTTCTATTTGCAGTTAATTTCAATAACAATATTGCATTTTCTCAGTTTGTGCCAAGTAAAATCACGTGTCCTTAAAACCAGCGTATAAATTCATTGTTATCCATTTTTAGGGTAAACATATTAATCTAGAACTCAATAACTTAAAAATGACTAAAATTTCGAACCCGTACATTTTAAATCCTTACTCCGCCTCTAAGAATACGCATCATTTAATCATGGTTATTTAAAAGTTAAAGTAAAAATACACATCACTTAATATTTATAAAAAAAAATATTTCTTGTATTCATTGGTTTAAATAAAGGCATTCGATTCGAGTAAGTATTTACCGAGTGAAATCTTATCTCTTTTTAGGTAGAGCTGAAGAGATACCATTTCCAGCATTGTGCCTCTCACAAATTCTAAGGTACATACATGTTCAACATTTACACTGGATGGATTTAAAATGAACGGAGAGTGACAAAAATATGATACTTTCTTGTGCAACTACTAATTTTTTATCCCGGGTAATATAAGTGTTGGGTAAATAGCCCGTGCTAAATTTTAAAGCACGTTTGTGAGAAATACTGAAAAATCTGGTGATCATTATGATTTTGCCACAAATCAACTGTGTTATATAGATTAGCTACCCTGAAATAAACCATCATATCATATGTAAGTAAGTAGCATCTATAATAGAATCCAAAGCAGGGAAGAAAAGAATCGAATAGCTTACGGACCGGTGAAATCAAATCAAAATTAATTTTCGCTCTAGTCTCTACCATTAATTATTTGCTATTTCCGCACCCCTGTCAGGTGGGTTGGGGCTGCTTGACGCTATTCTCCTTTCGAGTGAATTGAATTACTGCGGCTCAAATATCTTTAATCAAATGGAAGAATGGATGCCTGGTCGTAATTGATCAATAGAATTTTCTGACACAATACAGAAAAAAATCTTATCCCCGTTATGATTTTGTCATACATCATGACAGATGACTAAAAATTTTCAGCATTGTGGCTAAATTTTTGGTGCTCAAAATCTAGCGATTGCCAAAATCACTTTCTAAAATTTTGACAAGCGTACTTTAAAATTACGGTCGAAGGCTATTTTTACATAGAAAATGGGATTTTATGGCTTTTTACAATGTTGAAATTAAGAAAGTGTCTTTTTAGATCTCTCATGTGTATAAGATAAATCTCTTATATATAAAAGTAAATCTCACATGTGTAAAAAAGAGACGGGATCATAAAACTAAAAATAAGTTTGTAAAAAGACTTTTTTTAACAAAAACAAAATTTAAATGGTGATCCTAAAAAGGTCCCTCCCTCGTAATTTTTGTAAATTGAAAGGGGTCGTGGGCTTAAATCTTAATCCTCAAGGCCCAATTGGTGTGGTCTTCGAGTGTAGCCATCAGTCATACTGAAGTTTATCCCGTTTCGCGCACTCTCTCCCCGCCACTGGAACTGCTTGTGTCACTTCCTCTGCAAATCATCTCTGTCCGAATTATCCATTTTCAAATGCATGATGCTCCTTTCAATCTCACTGCTTCCCAATTCATCAGCCTCATTCGCCACCGTAGCATTTTCTGTCCCAAAAATTCACAGTGTTTTCAGGCAGTCCATTCGATTTAAGGTCCATGCCTTCCTAAATAAACCACTGGACTCGAGCTCTGCACCGGCCTCTAATCAACCATCCATACTTGTCGACAGTCTCAGAGTCCTCGAATGGGACAAATTATGCGATTCCGTCGCTTCCTTCGCCGGCACTTCCTTAGGCAAAATAGCTCTCAAGGTTAACTTCCCGTGTAGTTTTTGCATGATGAATTAACTAATTCTTCTCGATGTAGCTCATTCCTGCACACACACAAATGTATATGTAGTTTGGTTGTATGTATATATGTGAATGTGTGTCTATATATACATATGTACATTGTATATGTGTACGAATATGTATGTGTTTGTGTATATATTTATATGGAAATACATAGTAATAATATGATTCTGAAAGGAATAGTGGTGCAGGAACAACTAGGGTACTTGAATCAAACATTTGAAGATAGTCTCAGACTCTTAGAGGAAACGAATGCTGCTGTAGAGATGAATAAGTACGGCGCCATGATGGACTTTAATGGCATTGATATCGAGCTGGTAGGTTCTCACCTTCGTTTATTGACCCTGTGGTGTACTGGTTTTATTCAAAACTTAATCTGGGGAAACTCCTTGTAGTTGAATTTCCTGCTTAAATTGCGAATATTGCAGAATCATGTTATCTGTTTCTCTACTGTTGTTGAAGGTCAAAACTGCCGTACAAGTTGCACGCAGAGGTTTTCCTGTCAGTGGGACTGAAGCAATGAACATTGTAGCGCTACTGCAGTTTGTGGAAATGTTGCAGTCAAATGCCAAAGCTGCAATCAAGCAAGACGCAGAATGGTATCAGCGCTTTATGCCTCTCACAGAAATGGTAATATAATTTCGGTAGCAATGAACTTGTCTGCAATTACATATGGCGCGTTTGTCTCCAATTATTTCTATATTTACTGCAGATTATGGAACTATCCATCAGCAGATCACTAGTGAGGTTCATACAACAATTAGTTGATGATGATGGTTTCGTCAAGGATTCTGCGGTCTGTCCTCATTTTAGTGAACTGCATTGATATTTCAGTTTAGCTATCTTTTTTAGTGTGTTCTACATCTTCTATCATGCAATGCATTGACTCTGTTATTTACCGTAGTTATATTTGACTATTACTAGTCTTATTTGAATTACTTTATGGTTTTAGAGCTCTTCCTTGAAACAATCTCGTGATCAAGTTCGCCTTCTCGAAAGAAAGGTAGAGTTTATTCTTCCCTCTTCTAATTGACTCTACTTCAGCAAAATTGGTGGTTATTACTTTTCTGAAACTTCTTCCCGCTTGAAAATATTTGCTTTAGGAATATTTTTTCTACAAAATTTGGTTTTTGTGAGCCAGTGCATATTTATCCTCTTGGCTGTCATCAGTTTATGTGTCTAGTCATAAGCATAATCTCTTTAGTTGGAGTAAATGTTAAAATCAAAGACTAGTATATAACTATATTATCATGTGGCATGCATACTCTTAAGGTGATGGGCTAATGTTGTACGTTGTTATGTCGTTAATTCTTTAACTGTTTACAAAGGAAAGTCAGTAAATCTCGTGGTTGCATATCTGAACTGACAGCCTTAACATTTGACAGAAGATGGGGATAGTGGAGGTGATAAATCCATTCTACGAACAGCCTCTAGGTTGTTGCCAAGGCATATACCTTTTCATAACTAAAATCCCATCCCAGTTTTTAATTGTTTCCAAATTCATCTCTATATGGAGGAAATTAATACTCCCTACCATGCAGTGCGGCTGATGCAAGCTTGATCTATTGTCTCTGGGTATGGAGTAGGCATAATAATAAAGTTTGGATGTCCTTTGGGATGAGAACATCTAGAAAGCGATAGAGGGATTGCAGGAATTATTATCTTTAATAAAAGCAGCAATTCTTACACATGTCAGGAACCATTTGTCTCTTTGTTGTACTTCTGTTAGGGGAGTACCCACATTGCTGATTGGGTGTGAGATTGTCTGTTCTTTTGCTGTTTCCTGGCCCTAAATTCTCTGCTTGGACACTAACCTATTGCATTCTTTTGTATCTTCAGTTATACCAGTTGATGGAGAGCATAATCAGGAACGGAGTGGAAGAAGCGTCTTCTATGGTAATCCGGCCTTTGTCCTATTCATTCAGTTCCAAACTGGCTTTCCACATATAATTTAGAAACTTAAGCTTTTAATGTGGTGATGAAATAAAAGAGTTTCTCTACCTGAGAGTGTGACCTTAACAGTTGGATGAGGGTGTACCTTTCTGGATTTGTCATAGCACCTTGTGAACCTGATATATTTACTCAGGAAGTGAGTGAAATTGATGGGAGATGGTGCATTAGATCAGGATTTAATCAGCGAATGAGCTTTGAGGGGCTGTTGTTGTCCAGGTGTGTTAATATCTTAAAGTTTCCTCAATCCTCCCGTATTGGGGCTTATGTAAATAACTATGTATAATGTTTGTACATTTTCTTGTCTTTTCTGTCCCTATCTTGAAAGCTCTATATTGGTAGAACATGCTAAGCAGAAGTTGCTGACATCATAAATTAGTAAATGACATAAGCAAAGAATTACTGCTTTGACTAAATTCCACAATTCATGAGGAACTTGTCCGAAGCTCTGTTGCTGAAAATGAGTTTGAATTATTCATTTGTTTCATTTCCTTCCTACAGGAATTCCACGGTTTTATGGCGTCGTAATTCTACTGTTGCATTATACTGTGCTTGATATTTTGAAAAATAAAAACAGGTGCTTATAAAAAGGATGAGAAAAACAAGCTTCTCAAAACCCTCTGATATGGCATTATCTAATGACCAATTCAAAAACAGTTCTAATTCTCTGAACAACTGTTTGACAGCTTGTAAGATTCGTTGCACAAAAGCTGGATAAATCCCTTTTACAAGCTGTAGACGAGCTATTAGGAAACTCTTGGAATTACATCTAATCAGCTATATAAAATTTGATCCTGTTAAATAAAGTTTCAAATTCGATTGGTTTAGGTACTCCAGAAAGTGCATAAAAAATGGCATGATGTTTTCAGTAGGGGATGAGATGCTTTACTCTTTCAAGATCTATTTCTTTCACTCCAAATTGTTGTGGGATTACTATAAAGTGCAGTAACTACATCCAAAAGTTGCAAAAAAAAAAATGTCTGTCCTTTCTTTCTATACAAGAGTTTCTATGAACTGTAACACGTTTTCTTTGATGTTAACAAAAAAACGAAAAGCGCTAGGCAAATGCTGTGATTACATCCAAAATTGTTGCGGGATTACTTTCCAAGCCTCATCTCTCTTTTTGCTAATGTTTCTTGTCCTGCTTCAGAGAGGGTTATTCACATTGCCTGGCATATCCAAGTGAATTCCCCTTGAATTAAGCATCATTTTCCACTGTCTTGATGCAATTTCAGACTACCACATCTTCCCCTGCTTGGGTACTCGGCAAGCACCAATTAGTGTGTTGAGACTTCTTTTTCTCAAATTGTATGCTGTAAGAATATGTAAGAATAGATTGCAATGCTCTTGTTTGCTCCAAGAAGGTTGATACTTGGGTGCTGTAGACTCCGAAAGAGCCTCCTCTGGGAAGTGCAGCATTTCCTTTTACAAAAAGATTCATGAGGCAGTTCAATGGGGAGTTTTCCATTTCCAGCAGCCCTTTCTTCTCCCCCTGATTCTCTTAGCAAGTTGGTTATACATTATTGCATCTATGTAAATTCATTTATTCACTCATTTAAAACAAAATAAGCTATTATTCCCCTCAGTTAAGCCCAAAAGTCGTACTTATCATATTCAGATAGTGCTTTCTTGGTTTTACAAGTTTTGTAGGAAAAAAAGAACTGCTGCTAGATCCAGGGATAAGTTTGACATTATTCATGTCATAAATGCCTCACCTGTATTGTATAACCCATATTCTCTGAGCGGTGATAGTCAATTTCAGTGCTTCAGGTACTGGAAGTGTTGTAGAACCTCTCTCAGCAGTTCCAATGAATGATGCACTCCAGCAAGCCAAGGCATCTGTAGCAAAGGCTGAAGCTGATGTGCTCCTGAAGATAACACAAAAGGTTTTGCTTAACTTATGCCTTTCCCCCCTTGTGCTGTCTTATATGGATATTAACCAGTGGTTTCTTATTTCTACACAGATGCAAGAAGAAATTGATAACATAGAAAACATTTTCAGCATTATGGTTAGGCTTGATGTGGTAGGTTCTACTAGTTTAAATTAAACTTTCTTGTACCTCTAATTATTTCGTTTTTAATTATGTTTTCTTCTGATATCTGTATTTTATTTAAAAGACTGGATCTATATGTTTATTTGATACTATATATGATACCCAAAAAGAGCTTCACATTGGTTGGAGATAGATTTTGAATTGGTTTTATAAGGCTCTGGATCCTATTCTATTAACAACTTCAGCTTAAGATTTTGAGTTAAGTGAGAATGAGATCTAGTTGGCTGGGGTTGGGGCGTCCAACAATGATCCTATTATACCTTGCTGATTGAGTACTAATTTTTTGAGCAGATAAACTATGCCAATTGTGACTGTTTCCATTTCTTTATAAAATGTCATAATATGACTGATAACACTTGAATAATCTAAAGTTCCTAGAAATATTTATTGGTCCTCGGATCCTTAACAAATTCGAAGATGTTTGACAATGCTGTCTGAGACCTGCCAATTTAATGCTCTTTGATCTATTATGTCGAGTAGAACATCGTTCGCCCACTTAGTCGGTTTTATTTGATGTCGGGTATATCGAGTGTTTATTTTATGTTGTTACTGATGCAGTTTATGTTCCATTGTCATTCTCATATCCACAGATCAACGCAAGAGCACGATATAGTCTTGCATTTGGAGGCGCTTGTCCAGACTTATTTTTGCAACAAGATAAGGATAGCTTTTCATGTACTGATGCTTCATTGGTGGCAAGAACCTCAGTGGCATTGCATCCTACACGGAGGAAATGGACAATGTATCTGCCGAAAGCTTATCATCCTTTATTACTTCAAAAACATCAGCAGGCTCTACAGAAGGCCATGAAAGATGTCAAAAATGCTAATGCGGTAAGTCACTCTCCATATCACATGCATATGGAACATGGAGAAGTGTGTGATTCTCCAAGCATTTCAAAAGGCTCCCTCTTATAGCCTCTCTATTGCAACATAATCTGGTGGGTACTTGCATCAAGCAATCTCTCTTTATGGTGTTTTCTATTTTATTAGAGAACAAAGATCCATAGGTTTCCTACATGAACTCCTTCGATTTGAGTTGGAAGCAAAAAGAGTGTCGAGATTATAGCCGAGTTTCATGAAGTATATAAAGATTTGCTATTACAAAATTCATGAATTTATCACTATTGCTTTTGTGCCGATGGACCTCCTTTTGGATTTAAGCATTAGCGACTTGTGTGAGTGGTTAAGCTTTAGTAAGATGGTGCTCTTAGTCTTTTCTCTTTTTCCTTTTGAAACCTTTTGCAAAAGATGTTGTGGTTTTCATTTACCTGGCCAGCTCATATGCATGGCAGCTGAATTACTACTATGTATGATTCGGGTGTGGTTGTGGATTCTTTGGTGGGATATGGCTTTTGGTAAGCCTGTTTCAATTCCATCTCTATTATTATTATCTTATATGGCCACCTTGGAGTAGACCTTCCTTACTAAATAATGCAACCTGTGAAGTCGATAAAGTCTGAGGGTGAGAGTCTGGTGGGAGGTCTTAGAAGTGGGAAAGTGGATCTCAGTGGGATTTTCTTTTGTATTCCTCTTTTTCTTTTTATTCCTTTCAAATGGTTATAGGTTTGAGAGAGAACCTTGAGAAAGTTTTGTTGGGACATAAGCTGTTAGAGACTCTATACTGCTCTATTTTGGATGAAACAGTTAATGCTGCTGTTTAAATCAGCGAATAAATTTATACAGGCCTTACTAGAATTGTCAATGTAGAGATGCCATGGCAATACATCATAACAGTTAGATGCTTTTCAATGTTTTGAATAGCCTTTCTTCTCATATTCTATCATATGTCAGTTCCGTTTGCTGTATTCTCATAACAGTTTTAAGTGTTTTCATCGTTGTGATAACCTAGGGTTGATTTGCGCTTAGTTGAATTACTTTGAGTTCACTAAGAGTTCAGTTGGTGTTTTGTGTATAGGAAATTAGGAGGAGGAAGCAGCAGGGAGAAAACATTATTTTGAGAGAAGAAACCAATATGAATTTGCAGTCCTTGGAAGCAAAAGTAATGTTTTTTAACATGATCACTGAATTTGATGGTGAATGCAAAATTTCCATTGTAGATGAATGAGGTACTTTTTACCTGTTAACTTCAGGTTGCTAAGATGAAAGAGGAACCCCCTGTTCCTGTTGACATATATGTTGCTCAGAACACCCGAGTTTTGGTTATAACTGGTCCGAATACTGGGGGTAAAACCATTTGCTTGAAGACTGTGGGTTTGGCTGCTTTGATGGCAAAATCTGGTCAGCACAAATACTATATATTTACTTTGTTCATCAAGTCAACAACTCACAAAATGCAAAATTCCTTATACATCAATATATTTACTAGACAATATATAATGAAACATCTGAAGATAATTACCAGTATCCTATACAAAGAGGTAATTGAGCACCTGTCAAAAACAGAAAAGAGAGGTAGTTTTAGTTACTTTCCCAAGGTAATTTACAGCTAATTTTCCAAGTTATAACTTCCATTTTTTATTACTCAATGCCGGTAAACTTTACCCCCTCAGACTAGTTAACAGCCCATATGATCTCTTTTAGTGGGGGAAACAGTCATTCAAGACCAACCTTGTCCGACTCTGAAACATCTTAAGTTTGTTTTCTTCTGTTATTACTCTTGCAGTAATACTTCATTCATTAATATCATTTTGCTCACTCTTCGGCAGGACCATCAGTATAGCCAACGTAAATTGGGGTACAAAAATTGTATACATGCCTGACATCCTGTCCATCTGCATTTCTCTGCCTTGATATTATCCTAATATTGAATTTGCAGTTCTGCCAAATGATTATTTGGGCAGCTTCTCTTGGCTATGTTTCTTGTTCCTCCTGAAATCACATGCTACTTATACTAGCGCATCTCGACTATTCCACGAGTTATATGCATCCTCTCACCAGTACAGGTTTTCAGTATGGGTAACTCTGCTCATAAAAGGCTTAGACAAATGGGAAGAAATCACCTAACTTTTTCTGCCCTTATTGGGATTCAACCCCTGGTTCCCATGATCTTTTTTCCAGCTTCATTGACCGTTAGGCCACACCGTTGGATGCATTACACCTAACTTCATTGCTACTGTCTTTGCAGCGACTCTTCATATCACACTTTATTGGCACTGCATAATTTCCATATGAAAATCATCTTTGACAACAATAAAATCATTAATTGCATCAAGCTTTCTCAGTACATTTTAGAGGTATAACGAGAAAAGGAAATAAAGAAGGCGATTGCTTAGCAGAATTATGTAATCAAACTTAGATTATGGTGATAGAGGAAGTGCTGGTGCACAAATTGTTGTTGATATTATAACTTTTGATATGCATAATAATCATCTGAAAGAAGATATTTCTGTTTGAATAGCTTGTTATAGCTGGTCATATAACTTATGCGAGATTACTTTTGGGAACCTCAAGCACTAATGCTTGAGCCTCATCTCAAAAGTAGCTCTTGAAGGAGGTGATTTATTGGTCTTTTAGCTTGAAAGCATCTGAACTTGAATACTATTGAGTTGGGATTAATTGATTGTTGACTCGTGAAAAGATACTCAGAACTTTTTCCTTTTTTTTTCTTTTGTAAGAAAGTTTGCTCTCAGGTTGAATCACCTAAGGTGAGCATCAATGTATTTAGAACAAAGAAAATGTGAGAAGAGAATAGGCTATTTTCTCATAGTATTATCTATATACCTTTTCCTATGTTGTTTCAACTTTGTTATTACAATTATTTCTTCTTTGTCATCCTTAGGATTTTTGTTGTCATTTAAGCAAGAAGCGCTTTCTGAAAACACAAACTCTAGGTGTTGCACTAAAGTACGTGTATTTACGTAATCTTATATTGATGTGCATAACTTTTAAAGTCGCACTAGATTTGCAGGTCTGTATGTGTTAGCATCAGAACCAGTGAAGATCCCTTGGTTTGATTTTGTATTTGCTGATATTGGTGATGAACAGTCCTTAACCCAATCACTGTCTACCTTCTCGGGGCATCTGAAACAAATTAGTGTAAGTTAATGAAGTTCCTTCTGGAATTTTTGGCATTTCCTTTACTAGCCTGACATGATGTGGCCATGTCGTCGCTTCTTACCCTTTTCCTTGAGGATGGACATTTGAAGCTATATATAATCAAGAAATTATCTAGATTGTACATGTATAAAGGCTCTTGTTTAATTTAAATATCGACCACCATCCTGGTATACGCTCTGCTCCTCTAGTGTAGGAACTTTGGATCTGGTTTATATTGCAGCTCTCCAGGAGTAAAGCACACACATAGTAATAATGCGACGAAAATGAGCAGCATCATCTTACGCGCACATATTACATTACCTAAACCTGCTAACTTTTTTGCATGGAAGTTCTTGTCAAATAAAGGGGGAGAGAGGAAGGATTCCTTTTGTTTGTACGAACTCTCGGGTGATTGTTAATTACAGACAGTCGACCTTTGTGGATAAATGAGGAGGCATATCCAGTGTGTAGTCAATATAGTACCTGTGGAAGGTAGATTCATATTTAAATTGGTATGAGCTTAATCAAGGAAGGTGTATTAGACCACCTATTGGAAAAAAGGGATATTACAGGAAATGAATAGGAAGAGCCAAAGAGGAGGGTCCAAAGTTACAACCGATATAGTTGTACTCCCTCTGTTCTGAATTTCACTTACATAATTCTACAATTTGAGGTTCAAGTTGATTGCACTTGTCATCATTTCCAGTATGGTGATTCAAGGACTTTTGTTTCTTTTTTTAAGAAAAAGAACACTTTAGAAAGTTCTAAATGATAAAACTGTCAGTATCAGAAGGGGGGCCAGCCTTGGAGCAATGGTAAAGTTGTCTCCGTGTGACCTATAGGTCACGGGTTCGAGCCGTGGAAGCAGCCACTAATGTTTACATTAGGTAGGCTGTCTACATCACATCCCTTAGGGTGCGACCCTTCCCTGGACTCTGCGTGAATGCGGGATGCCTTGTACACTGTGTTGCCCTTTTTTTTTTTTTTATCAGTATCAGATCAAAATATTGGATTGGAAGGTGTTTGATAACTTAGGGGCATGTTAGTATGTCAAAAGCTAACTAGGTTGAATGAACTGGGACAGAAGGTGAAGACATTATTTTATAACTTTGGCTAAATAGTGAACATCCCTGGATGGAGCTGAGAGAAAAAACAGATTATGTGCTGATGATGTAGAGATGATAATGCTTAGCTGACTGGCATGTGATATCCAAGTTGTAACCATGCAGATGGCCTAGCATTCTGTATACTTACTGAATCAGTTGATATAGTTATAAGATGCTTAGAGCCCGTTTGGATTGGCTTAAAAAAAAGTGGTTTTTCAGCAGAAATGGCTTTTAAGCCAAAAAACAATAAGTTGGGGTTGCCTAGCTTATTGCTTTTGGCTTATTTTAAGCAGTTTTTAACTTTGCCAAATACTACAAAAAGCTAAAAAGCTTATTTGACCGGCTTAAAAGCCAATCCAAACACCCTCTTAATGTTATAATAGGATGTTTTTGCTTCCTAGGAATTCTTTAGCATCTTGCACAGGAGGCATGTTGACGAGCGCAAACACAACACGAAATTAATTCTTGCTAGCCAAAGATAGTATAGTTATGAATATCATCTCCACAAGGATTGGATTTAAACAATGTTCAAGTAATTTCTAGCTTAACGCTATTCAGGATTATTAACACGTTGGTTGGGATGATTAATAACTAAAATTAATTATGAAACTAAAACAATTAACAATTGATCACTAGAAGACAAGAGTTGAGCAACACTGAAATATCAATGGGAGAAATAAGGGTCGTGACTGGATAGGTGCAAGATCGCTATTCGGGTTCTAACGCTAGTTCAATTCACTCTAATGTTCTAATGATTCTCACGAATTCACTCGATAATTAGTTCAAACGTGTAAGCAAGACTCTCTCTATATTAAATCTTAACTCTACGAGGTGAACTAATATAAACACAGTGAAAATATGCAAACATGCGTTAATGGATTAGTCTTCAAGAAACGTTTTCTCGAAAATTCTCCTAACTTGATTTAATCAACAATTCAACAAGCTCTTTCGATTACTTAATTGAATTAGTGAATTAAACCAAACAAAATAATGCACGATAGTCACCACACGATTCCTCTTTTGATTAAATAAACTGATGAATAAAGTTGCAAACTATTCAAAGCTCCATACACGAATTCAAGCAAAGAACTAGAGTTAAAAACCACAAATATCAATCAAAACACCATATCCGTCAAACCCTAAGGGAAACTACTCCGTAATCATGGAGGAAGTCATTACAAATATAATTAAAGAGTAAGAAAACATCAAGCTAACGTTACAATCCAAACTCCCGTATTGAATTGATGGAAAGATGATGAAATCTTGTGTCTTGTAGCCTCCAATGCTCTCCAAAAGCTTCCAAGGTCAAAAGTCCCCTAAAAATTGCATTTTTGGTGTATTTATACCATGTAGGAATGAGCCGGGGTGAATCTACCCTTTCCTAGCCGAAACAGGAATACCCTGTAAAAATTGCACGGTGTGCCAGTGGAGAAGTTAAGAGAACGATTTCTGACGGACAACAGCACAATACACTGCCGCGCTGCCCCATGCGCCGCCCCACGCAGCGTGGCTGTGTAAAATTTCCAGAGTAATTCATTTTCTTCAATTTTTGATATCCAGACTCGGCTCTTGACCCCCGAACGTGATCCCGGTTTAATTTCTTGGATTTTTACTCAGACTTCAAAGCTCCAAATCATTCGATTTAGCTCCAGATTATCTTCTTAACTCGGAATCACTTCTTGCAAGGCATAAAACACGTAATAAGTGCAATTCACTATCATTTGAGCTCAAACACATGTAAAATGCAGTAATTAGAGTGCAAACTATGACTAAAACACATGTTTCTAGCCTACCATCACCTGTTTACCAGACTATCAGCTACCTTGATGGATTGATTAGCGGAATTTGGCTCATTAGCACTTTAATGGTTTTATGAGGTGCTAGATCTTTGTCCAATATTAGATATTTGTTGTCCATGATTCTGGATTGTTTTGCAAAAAGTTTCAGGAATGCGTTTTCTTCAAATGCTCTGTTGGCTTCCTTTTCCTAAGGTGTTCTTTTTCACGAGGTCAATATTCAAACTAACTTTAAGGTCGAACCTTTGATGCAAAATGTAACACAAGCTTAAATTTACTGTTACCATTCTTGATCAAAGACAAATCCAATTTAGTGCATTCATCAACTAGTTGAACTCTTGAATGTGTCTCTAATGATATTGGCAATTATTGACCAGCTACAGTTAATGTTTATGAATTTAAAGCGTTCCTTTTAGATCCAAATGCAGAAATTTTATATAATTTCTTGTCAAATGCAGAAAATCCGGTCTCACTCAACAGACATGTCACTTGTGCTATTAGATGAAGTATGTACTGGGACTTCAGCAGTTATTCATTGTTCTTCCAGAGGCACAGCCATATTGTTGCTATGAACAAGTGAAATTATGCATGGAATGAATGGACATTTTTCTTCAAAAAGACCAAAATGTGTATTCTTTATCTTGTAGGTAGGGGCTGGGACAAATCCTCTAGAAGGAGCTGCACTTGGGATGTCACTACTGGAATCTTTTGCAGAAGCTGGGAGTTTGTTGACTATAGCTACAACACATCATGGAGAACTTAAAACCCTTAAATACAGGTGCTCAATGCTAAGATGGAACTTTTATTTGTGACAAAAGACTCACCTCCTCTAACATCTTGGTGCTACATTGACAGCAATCATGCCTTTGAAAATGCATGTATGGAGTTTGACGAAATGAAGCTGAAACCAACTTATAGGATTCTTTGGGGAATACCAGGTTTTCCTTGTATCCATGTGGTAGTTTCTTGATTAGCTTGGAATTTCTTACCTGATGACTGATAATTGGATGTCATGTTGCTTCTTGTGGCGAAAAGAAGAGAAGAAATACTTCTTACTTGGGCTTAAAAAGAAAAACATGATACCTCATTGGTCTCTGATCAAATTTTGCAGGGTCACAATCTCAATGTCACAAAATATTCTTGAAATGCAGTTCCTTTTATTATACTCTCTACTGTTATACTTAAGCCAGTTATTGAAAACCTGTACACTTTCAATCATCAATAGATATTCCTCAGATAAATCGTTTTCATCTCATCATAGAAATAGTACCAAGTAAAACCATGGAATACTTTATATCAAATCAATTTGTACTCTTATGTTATTGAATCACCATGGAATTTTGGGATTGCACCATTCTGCACAAATAAATATGCAGATATTCAATGATAAATCATTTTTACTGGTTCAAAATATACTTTGCACTATCACATATGTAAATACTCACTCCGTCTCCAAAACTGGACTTACTTAGAAGTTTTAGAGTCAATAGCTTTCTTGTTTCACCATTATTATTTTATTATTTCTTGTATTTTGAACTCTTACATATGTGTTTAAAATTTCTCCTTATGCACTTTCCGTATCTACAGAATTCAAATTAATAGACATTTGAATTGGGACTGGGTTAGCTGATGCACTACATATCCAGTTACCTTTTATGTGACCGGTGAAAGGGGCAGGGGTACGATTACAAGAGAAATAAAGGATAATTGCATATACAGATTTCGGAGGATATTCTCTCCATTCGTGGAATTTTTAACAATCTACAGTAGATAGTTTTTGATGCTTTGATGTCTTCTTATCATTTGGTGATTGTGTCATTGAGTTTTTTGGTAGTATTTCTTATTTTCAGACTTCTCCAACTGCAGGACGGTCAAATGCAATCAATATAGCCGAAAGGCTCAGGATACCTGATATCATTGTGCACAAGGCTCGTGAACTTTACGGAGCTGCTAGTGCAGAAATCAATGAGGTACTTGCATATGATACCATTAACTTTTGTATTCAGGATTTTGATACTTGTAATTGATTAAAGATTTGCATGGAATGTTAGTAGTCTGCCTTATATTGCTAATGTGCATACATCCTTTAATTTTTGTTCCATATATAGATGGCTTACCGAGATCCTAGATTTATTGCCACTCTGTAGAAGCATTTGTACCAAGAAATTTGCTGACCTTTCTTTAGCTTCTATTGATTTTTGCTTCATTAGTTATTTTCTATTGGTACTGGAAATCAAAAGAACCTTCTCATCATATCGTTTAGTTTTAGAATTATGCGCAAGAAAAGTAGTTAGTTCAGACACAATGAAGGTAAGTCCTTGTGACATCATATTTGTGCATCTGAATATACATGAATTCTCTTTTTCTTTAGCACTTCGATTTGTATTGACTAGCAAGTGCTTTTCTCAGACGTTTATTAACATTGTACTGCAGGTTATACTTGACATGGAGAGATTTAAGCAGAACTTTCACGAGCAAGTTCGTGAATCACAACATCTTCTGAAGTGAGGATCCTTTGCTTACCTTAGCTGAATTGGCATGAAATTTCATCCAAAAAGCAATCTTCACTTTAATGCTAAATCCCATATAGCCTCAGAATTCACCAAAATAGAATTATCCTCCCTTATGCAGTAGTTTTGGTCGTTGAAACTGTTTCAAGATGGATTTGGTTCCGTTATGGATCTCAATCTTCTCTGCATTGATAGGTGTTTAGCATGAGGATCTGTTCCAACCTAATCAAGGAGAAACAAATTAAAGTAAATCATGGCACTCTATGGCAATCAGTTACCTTGTCCCTTGGTACTGGATTAATACTAGTTGGCATCCACCTGAACCTAAGATGCTAGAGTGAGAGAAGTGTGTGTGAATATAGAAAAAAAAGGGACGATATGGGGTAGTAGAAGGTAATTGAAATATGGTAATTACGGTAACTCCCACCTGCAAAAGCAGGAAAATAGCGACAAAAGTCTGGCTTGGTCTGCAGAAGCAGAGTGCAAATCATGAAAGTTACGGTTCTGGGGGCAGTAGTCGGTGAAATGTTTACCGGTGGCAGATTTGGTGGAAGTTTGATGGAAAAGGCTTCAGGTTAATCTTGATTTATGGTCTATGTTAGATATGCTGATGGTGGCTGGAAAATTTTGTGAAAGCAGTTCTAATCAATGCTATCACTAGAAATGCTCTGTTGCATTTTACATTCAATTAGTTTCATCATCTTGAAATGAAATCAGGAAGAAAGAATAAAGGAAAGAGAAACATAGAAAGCCAAGGAAAGTAAATGAGTTGTTTCCAATGTTGGAAAGTATGGAATTCCTGTCCAGTTTGTGTGCCAGTGGCTCTTGTAATAAGCACAAAGGTTAGGTTGCCTTTGTTTCACTAATCATAGATTTATGTCCTTCAATGCTTCAATGAATGGGTAATAGTTAATACAATTGCATCCTTATTTCATACCATTAGGATTAGAAAGAAACGAAGAGGCTGTGTACTTGCATGGTATAAATACCAAGTAAATATTATGGTGTTTGTCATCTTGAAATGAAATCAGGAAGAAAGAATAAAGAAAGAGAATTATAGAAAGCCAAGGAAAGTAAATGAGCTGTTTCCAATGTTGGAAAGTATGGAATTCCTGTCCAGTTTGTGTGACAGTGGCTCTTGTAATAAGCACAAAGGTTAGGTTGCCTTTGTTTCATTAATCATAGATTTATATCCTTCAATGCTTCAATGGATGGGTAATAGTTAGTACCATTGCATCCTTATTTCATACCATTAGGATTAGAAAGAAACAAAGAGGCTGTGACTTGCATGATATAATTAGCAAGTAAATATGACGGTGTTTGTCATCTATCAATATTATTGGATCCCTTCTAATTTTGTCCACTTGAAAAACAATCTCCTCTACTTTCTATCTGAGATATCAAACAACGAAAAGAGGGTAAATACTTCCAGAAGGGAAAATCCATCAACCCCTCCATTTTTCATCCTTCTCCTTTCCTTTTGGCTGGGGCATAAAAGGGGAAAGGAAGGGCGTGATGATGATCGTACCTTGACCCTTTACTTGCACCAAGTGGATCTCTTTGTTCCCTTTCTAGTTGACTCACATGTATGTAGAGGAAAATGGAGAACCTCATTTTCTAAGAAGAAATTTCTTTAACAGGGAGCTGCTGCTTCGTTGCACTTTCTCACCGTCTTATTATATGTGACTGTATTTGATTTGACCAGTGTTTAAGATGTTAATTTGACTCATTGCATTAGTGATAGTGGAAGAAAAATATTAAATTATGGTTGAAAGTTTAGTTTGATGGGAGAGGCATCATATCAAAGTTCAGATTTTAAAACTCTCTTTATACTAGTAATTGAAACTAAAATGGAAAGAGTCATATAAATTGAAACAAAGGGAGTAGCTTTATTTGATTGGGATCTCTGCTGGTCATTTACAAATTTAGAAGTTTTTGATGATTTCGAATATTTGACATTTCATTTCTTCAGGGATTGTGTATTTCCTAGGCAGCCTTTTGGTCTTTTTTCTTGTAGTAAACTGATTATTGAAAATTAACTTTCTCACACGTATCTGTTCTTGTCGATTTGGTTTAGACTCACTAAAGGTCTCCATAACAAGTTGGTTATAGCCCGAAAGAAAGTGAATGAACACCGCATTAATCAAAGATACAGAAAGGTACAAGAGATATCCGAGGCAGCAGCAGCAGCACGATCTTCCATTCACAAGAGAGCACGAGAATATCGTGCAGTTTCAAGTCAACCATCCCAGAAAATACTGGAAAGTAATGGACACACATCAGCTACAAAAAGTGAAGCTAAATTGGAAAAAAGTGAAATTTCAGAGGCAACTCCTGCGGTGTTCTCTGCCAGTACATCCAAGTTACCTGTTTCAGGTAACATAATATTCCTTTTTTAAAAGCTTTTTGCATCTTTTTTTCTCCTGTATATCTTTTTTTGGTGATCATTCATGTCAACGGTTTGCGCGCTTATATTATATTTCCTTTATTTACATGGGTCAAATATCCACTACTGTTGGTGATGATCTATTTTACCTATGCTGCAGAAAGAAGGAAACTTCCCAGTGTTGGTGATTCAGTCCTTGTTCCTTCACTTAACAAGCAAGGTTTAGTCCTAAAAGTGGATCCTTCTAGAGAAGAACTATTAGTACAAGCTGGTAACATGAAGCTTAAGCTTAAAGTAACAGATGTATTCACCAGGTAGGTTTTTCATAACTCCCTCCTGCAGTGAGAACTGTCCTTGGGACTGGCACTTAAAACCCAGTTTCTCGCCACCTGCAATTGCTATGACGGAACAGTTAAACTTGCTTGACGTGGATAAAGAATGGTTGATGGGTATATTTTCTTACTGTTACAAATGAATAGTAGACTCGGGACATATTTGCATAGCCCGAGTATATTTATTTTTTCTCATAAGGTGTCGGCTGAGTCCTAAAGCAACATCCATTCATCCCTTGACGGAGCTTATATCCAGTTACACGAGATGTATCTCATGCTATTTGACTAGGTACTACCATTAAGATCTTTGCACGTGAGGAAATGTACTAAATGTTTGCAGCTGCGCCATTCTCACAATGTTTTGGCGTTTTAAAGGGTGGAGAAGGTTTCATCAAAGAACATGCCCAGTAAGCAAGCAATCACTTTTAGCAAATGCATATAGTCACATGCGAGGAACTTTGTTGAGGTTGCTCTGTGGGTTATGCGAATGTTGTGGGGAACTTCTGATTGGTCCTCGTTCAGTACTTATTGGTTTGAGCTTGTAAAGTCAACTGCTAGATTCTGAGTGACATTATATTATCAATTTTTTGTATTGAAGTTGCTTAGTTGCCTTGGCAGTTGTGTGTACTTATTAACTCTGTTGTCCACAAAAAGGTACATAATTTATACTTTCTACTTCCTTAAATGATATTAATGTCTGCCTAATTAATTAGTCGCTATTCCCTATTTCCACCTTTAATGTTCGATTTTGACTGCAGACTAAGGGGTTGTTTGGTAGGATGCATTAAGGGGTTGTTTGGTAGGATGCATTAGATAAAATAATGCATGCATTAGCTTTGTGTATTAATAATACCTTGTTTGGTAGACATTTTGAACATATGCATTGGTTATACAAGCATTAGTTATACATCCTATTTGGTATTATCCTATGCATAACTAATGCATAGAAAACCATGGTATAGCAATGCAATGGGTTTTAATGCATGCATTAGCTTAGTTAAAGACAAAATTGTCCTTCAAAATTTATGCTTTGGGTTTTAATGCATGCATTAGCTTAGTTAAAGACAAAATTGTCCTTCAAAATTTATGCTTGATTAAAATATGCTAGTTATTATATTAATGCAAGTTTAAAATAATCCAAATAGTGAGAAATAAAATTATATCTCTAGTAAATAAATAATTTTTTTTTTATAAATAAATATTTAGTTCTATATTACAATATAGGTAGACAAATCAAATATTTTTTTGTAAACTTTTTCATATAAAAATATTTCTCTAACATATTTCTTTTAAAAAGTTAGTGATGGACTAGTTTTGGGGGCATTTTTTTAAACAAGCAATTCTTTTAGAAATTGTGCAATGCTTTAATACATCAAACCAAACAATGGATAAGAAATATGCCAGCATAATTAATGCAAGCATAATTAATACCAGCATTACTAATACATCCCATTCAGCATTATTCTTATGCACCCTGCCAAACGTCCCCTAAGAGTGTGAAGTCCTCACATGCAGTGCCGTCGGTACTTCAACTAGGTAATTACTCATTAGCCTAAATGCCTGATGAGGAGCATCACTATTTGGGTGCCGTTGTGCCAGCAAAAACAAATTAAAAAAAGGCAGAAAGTGTATGCCTGCATCTCGTTTCCATGATATGAGACTTGGAGCATACATTTTGTATTCAAGTTTCTCCCATCACATAAATAAAAGAACAGCAACTTGGATTGCATAGACGATGTTCTTAACTGGAATACAGAAGAGATGGACCAAGTTTGATTCCCTATTAGTCGTTGGGAAGTATTAAAGAATTCAGTCTTATTCTTCGCCCCAAGTTTAATTCTTGAAAGTTCAGAACATAACTGAAGCATATTACTGAAGGATGCGATTACAAGGTACACGAGCAGTTCAATGCAACTGGGATTGAATCTAAACTGCTCCATATACTACGACTACTACAAGCTAATACGCCCGCCCATAATAGGATTATACAGATTAATTCAATTTGACATGAAGATACCTAAGTCAACAGTATATAAACCTGCTGGCAGCAAGATAGAAATGCATTGTGTCAAACAATCTGCTGGTTGTTGTCACCAGTTGCTGCAACCCATCCAAAATCAGAACTGACGTCCAGAAAATAAAACATGAAAACCAGGAAATTGCAGCACAGCAGCAGAGAAGTGAGAACATAGAAATAGGAACAAAGAGACACAAAAAACAGGGGAAATGAAAAGTAAACACGCAGTCCTGAGTGACCAGAAATAGCTGCCTTTATTAACTGTCCTCCCTACGTACTCCGCTGTAAATTCTACTTCTCCCCCACTTTTAAGGCCTCCTATTTTTTAATGAGTCCGGAACCGAAATGCAAGTATTTTGGACTCAAAATACTTTTTTAGGCAGAAAAAAAATTTAGTTACCAAAATATGTAAAACGCGGTTTAACATTGCATTTTACATAAAATGCGTTTTAATACCGCGCTTTACCTGGAAGATGATAAGACGGCTATGTAAAGCGCGGTTCATTAACGCGTTTTTACATAAAACGCAGTAACAAATCGCGTTTTACATGTTTTGTGGGCCCACCAATAACTCTTCTGCGCTTAACTGACATAACAATAATTCAAATATGTAAAACGCCCTTTTAAACTGCGTTTTACTTCTAAAAGTTTGACCCCCCCTCCCCCCACCTCCCTCCCCGGATTGGGCATTGCCTTATTTAAAGGCGTTAAGGGTTTTGAGAAAAAATCATTCAGAAATACTCTAACTTCGTGATAAATTTTTCTTGTTGTTAAATTCTCAAGCTTNGATTGAGCAAACGTTCGGTGAATCTTAAAATAACCGGAAGATATCCGTATTCTGTGACTCTGCAAGGGGTTACTTGTTATGCTGAGTTTAACATCAAAGGCGATGAAACTCTGAAAGATTTTTTGGGGACTCCGGATGAATATTTATTGTGATAAAATTGTTGGAAATGTACATCAAGGCTGAAGACGTTCGCAATAATGAGGATGCGGAAAGCAGGGATAACCCTCAATCATCGGGTGGTTATTCTGGAGCAGTTTTAGCCCAACAGGTTCCGGCCGAAAGAGTTTGGCCGGATCTAAACTTATCTTCGCGGGCGAACGAGGAGCGACGAAATAATTTCTCTCCTACTTTACATAATCCACAAGACGACTGGTAAACTTTAATTTTCCTTTGTGTTACGATGTTTATTTTTTGTTGAATTGAATTTGTATTAACACTCATATATTCCACATGGGGTACCGTCCGGATATGAATTTTACAAGTTATGATCCCACGCCCAGTTGGAATATGCGTAGTTTTGGCGTGTTGGATCACGGTGATCCATCCGAGAGTCATCACCAACACGAAAATGTCCATCATGGAATGTCAACACAGTACGACTTGTAAGTGAAGTGATATAGCTATACGTAAAGTATTTATCAATTTGAGTAGCTTATCATTTTGTTGTTTGAACAGTGAAAACGAGCAACTTGATAGTCCTGACCTCACTCAATTGCTCGTAGACGACGTATTTACTCGTGATTTGGCAGATGCGCAGAGTTAGGAAGATAATAGTGATTATGCCAACAATGCCGATAAGTTTGGAGATAACACACCCTTCTCTGACGAGGGTGATGATGAGGAGGAAGCGAATGTCGAACCTGAGCTGACAAGGGAGCATGCTCCTCCACCTCCCGTTAGACCAAGAGTGTACGAGTCGCACGTGCCGTTTCATTCAAGGCATATTCCCTACCTTGATAATTTGCCAAGTATGTCGTATGTGGATGCCCTCACAAGGGATCTTGACGAAATACGGTCAGCAATGTGGGATGAGTCTAGACCAACGGTGCCGGCAAAGGGCATGTATTTTCCCGATAAAGCTCGCCTACCAGGACTTGTAAAATGTACAGCGTAAGAGATTGTCGTGAGATGATAGTATGGGAGTCAACTCCGAAGGTATACAAGGTTATATGCCGTAGATACTTTATGGGTTGTAACTGGATGCTGCGTGCGAGCAAGAAAGAAACAGGGTTGTGAAAAGTGGGTAAATATATTAGCACCCACGTTTGTGAAATGGACACATACAATGAAAATCACTTCAACTTGGATGTTGACTTGATTTCTCGTCTTGATTCCGCACTTAGAAGTGTCCATTAGGTACAAGATCAAAGAGTGTATTACATCCGTCCACCAGGAATATGGGTGTACTATTACCAAAAGAAAGGCATATCTTGAGCACAAACGTGCTTTTGAAATTATTTATGGTGACTGGGATAAGTCATTTGCATCTCTACCCAGGTACATGGCCGCACTGAAACACTTTAACCCCGGGACTGTTGTTGAATGGAAGCATGAGCGGGGTCCAGGAATACCGGAATATATATTCAGATACGTGTTCTGGACATTTAAACCAGCAATTGATGGTTTTGTGCATTGTAGTCCGGTAATTTCCATAGACGGTACTCATGTCTATGGAAAGTATCATATTAAGCTGTTGATCGCCGTTGCAGCAGATGCTAATGACAAATATTTCCACTAACTTTTGCCATTTGTGCCAATGAAAGCGAAGAGATGTGGACGCTATTTTTGAACCACTTGAATCAGCACGTTGTCAAACAACGTTCAGGTATTTGTCTAATATCTGATCGGCATGGTGGTGTTTTAAGTTCTGTACAGCATTTGCCTGAATAGCAGGAACCCTATGCATACCACCGTTACTGTGTGAGGCACTTCAAGGCCAATTTCCAGAAGAAATATCCCAACAAGGACTTGCATGATTTAATGTGGATGGCTGCAACTGAGCACCAACAGTGCAAATTCAGGAGGCGCATGGAATCGATCCGGTAGTTACACGAAAGAGCCTATAATTGGTTGATGCGACATGAGCTTCACAAGTGGACATTGCATGCTGATGGTGGCAGACGATGGGGAACCCTGACTACAAATGTGTCGGAGTCATTCAACGGGTTATTGAAGTCTGCACGTGGATTGCTTGTCACTGCCATGGTCCGGATGACATTCAAACAGATGGCGGAGAGGTTTGTTGAAAGGCATAAAGCTGCATCGGAATTGATGGAAAAGGGTGTTGAATTTATGCCAATACCGATGAGAAGATTTGAGAAATACAGGAGGCGAGCAAATTGGCATTCATATTTACAATATGATCACGATCGGGGTGTTTTTGAAGTTCGCACCGCTATCCGTCAACACCGGGGGAATAATTTGCACACCATAAATGAAGCCAGCAGGTTGTGTTCATGTGGGAAATGGACCATCTACCACATGCCGTGCTCACATGCCATGAAGTGCTTTAAACATACAAGATTATGGGCAACCAACCATGTTGATAGGCAATACAGTGTTGCTGCATACTTAAACACATATAGTGGGCAGTTGCAGCCAGTGGGTGCTGAGCATTATTGGCCGCCGGAACCATTTAAAATGCTATGTAACAAGGACTATTTGCGCAAGCTACAAGTGCAAAAGAGAACACGTATACGGAACCAAATGGATGTTGGTGATACCGTTTATGCGCGTAAATGTGGCATATGCTCGCAAACAGGACACGACCGTCGTAAATGTCCTTCAGCTGGTTTGGATGGCGGTGGTAATCCAGCTCCTGGTGCAAGTTCATCTATTGTGCTCAACTATCAACGATACACGTAGTATTTTGTTTTCGTAATATTTTTTGTAATAAGTGTATGTACTTGTTTATGTTGCAACATGTATCAAATAAAATTATGTTTCCATTGTTGTTACATCTTATTGATATTTAATATTTTTCAGTTGAGTAAATTAATGAATTTCTCCCTCCCGTTCATGTAATCAAAAATAGTATTAGATTAAAAAACAGAAAATTTTTACGTTCACGTTCGAGTTTCACTCTAAAATTATTAGAAAACTACACTGTCAGAGGAGGAAGATGTTTGATAAATAAATGAATATATATAGCACGGTTAAATACTACGTTATGTGTGTTGTCTTGTCGATCTGAAAAGCTACCCAATTGCGAAAAAGCTATTTTGTATCAGGAAGAATCTTTAACACGCGAAGCATAGCGCGGTTAAATACTACTTTTTGTGTGAATATATATAGCGCGATTAAATACTACGTTATGTGTGTTGTCTTGTCGATCTGAAAAGCTGCCCGACTGCAAAAAAGTTACTTTGTATCAGAAAGAATCTTTAACACGCGAAGTATAGCGCGGTTATAAAATATGTTTTGTGGGAATATATATAGCGCGGTTAAATACTACGTTATGTGTGTTGCCTTGCCTATAAATAACGGGCGCATTCTAGTTATTTTCTGCGCTTAATCATAACAAATAGCAAAAAATTTCATAAAAGCAGGGTTTTTTTTCGCTTTAACAAATGTCTGACCGCATGTATGTACCAATGTGGCAAACGTTGTATGATGGCAGACTGTTGGGATGATGGTCAAGTTGGGCGCAAATACTGGATGTGTCTGAACATGTTTGGAGGCAACAACGGAAATTTTTGTAATTTTGAGGTATGGATTGATGAACCCTATCAGTAGGAATGCTTCAAACGATCTTTGCAGTATCTTCATGATTTGACCAAAAAACAGTGGGAATATGAACGAGAATATAAACAAGAAATTGTGGAGTTGAAGGAGAAACTCAAAGAGGTGGAAGAAGAAAAAAAATAAGCTGTAAGAGAAATTTAAGTGGTTGGAGCAGAGAATACTAGGCGGTGGTGACTAAACAATGACATATATGTGTTGAGTGTAGTAGTTTATCTTTATGTTTCCCGTGTCATGTGTTTTCATTAGTTGTACTGAATTTAAATTACGTTAAGTTTTTATGTTTGTGTTTGTGTTGTTTTGTTAAAATAAAGAAGAAACGGGAAAATAAAAACATAATGCGCATATTATGTAAACATAAAAAGTTGTTGTTATTATTTACATAATATAATATTTACATAGCGTACAAAAAATACAAAAAAAAAGAAAATTAATGTGTCCCACAACCTGTGTGCTTCAATGCAGCCGCTGGCCTGAGGCGCATACCATCCTGCCCGGCTACGCTATTAGGATCATCCTCATCACGTCGCCTCTTTATCAGAGGATGCGCTGCAGCATGATCGTTAGTAGTGCTGGCAGGATCGGTAGAAGGGGTCGTCGGTCCATCAGCAACCTACAAAAGAATAAGTCAGCTCCATATATGAAAATATATATTAGTAATGTACGTGTTAAGTCAAAAAATTTTCTTACCATGGTCTCGTCGGGCTCCTGAATATAAGCATCCGTCGCATCTTGCTCTGCATCGCACAAAGTGGCCTCCATGACGGGCTGGGATGAAGCCTTAATAAGAATATTATAAAGTTATTTATGGCGAATCAATGAGATAAAACATATTTAAATTTAATAGTAATACAAACATACCTGCGCCTGTGAAAGATCCACACCACCCGTCGACGATGAGCCATAACTCAGTCGGAGCCCACCATCCGCATCTCAGGTCGGCTGATCCTCAGCAGCTGTCGATGGGCCTGAAAACATCTGCTCCCAATCATCTCCGGTAATGCTCGTGCCTTTGATTAATAATGGATCTGACAGGGTCACCTGCGATGCTGCTGGAGTGAACGCCAGCTGAAGGCTGTACGACGACATGCTGTTGGGATGCTCGTCTGGCTGATGGAGGTCACTCGACAAATCAGCTCCAACATCCTCAACAGGTGCCTGAACAGGTGCCTCAACGCCCCTTGCTAGGGACCACTTCCTCACCGGCCTCCACGACCCCGTGGGATAGCCCTACCTCGTGGGGCACCCCTGCCTCGTGGTCTCTTAGCTCGTGGGACAGGCCTACAATGATGGTAGTGCTCTGGCACCACATAAGTAGGGACGTGCTCTAAGCGCTCGTCCTCTCTGGCTCGATGCGGTGTCCGGGCGGCCAGCTCTGTAACCTGCCGGCCATACTCGTGCAAAGTGACCGCTCCCTCGCCTGCATGCTGCTGCATCTGCAGTCCCAACTGGTGGACTAAATGTAGGCCAATAGCCTTCACAACATGTAAAATATAAATTACGGAACGCTAGATCACAGTTATAAGTAAGAATATCAAATAACATACCAGTGCCTCGTGCCTCCCGGTATGGAACGTACCGGCCGCTAGCTCGATGAATGGGATTCTCGACGATAAGTCGGGTAACGCCGTTGTACCAACCCATATAATCATGCTTAGTATCCAGCCAACTCGGTGAAGGGGGGCGGAATCAGGTCAGATTGCCGGTCCCAAGTAAATATCTGCTCCTGTAGCCATGCCACAAATGTGTCGTCCATCCTGGTACGATCATCCCGCTGGTAATGTATGGTCTCCCAGGTGGGCGGCGTCGGTACGAGGTGCGGACGGCCAAACTGGCGAAGTACCCGCTCGGTGGCATGATGCTCCACACTATCAAGGCAGAACAACGGGACGGAAAAGCCCCACATAAGTCGGCTGGCCGAGCAATAACAAGGCAAGCCAGCTATCAACTCGTCGTTGTATGGCATCCAGATGAACTATTAAGTAAGAACAGAAAACATCAGTATACGCAACTTGTGTTTGAAGCTATGACAAGTAAAATTTTAGATATACATTTACATGTGCGCCATCCTGCAAATCCAATATATCCCTGAATAAGGAGAGATTATGCCGAGCCTTGTACTCGCACATATATCCCCGCCGGAGAATCCACCTCCTAGCTAAAGGGAGCAACGGAGGTGGTACATCCGGATCTAATGGTGGTAGAGGTGGATGCAACTGTAGGAACCGCTCCCAGGCCCAAACCTAACATAAAAATTTGACGTAAAATTTAAGATATATTTTTACTAGGTATGCTAAAATGAATAGAGTATTCAAATATGTTGTCACCTGTAGTAGCGACAAAAATCCAGCAACGTCACGCTGGGTGCCCATGCTCGCCCGGCACATCTGCCTGTACAAGTAGCCGAGAACAGCAGCACCCCAGCTGTACTGGGGTAAATCATCTAGCAGCTCAAGATGATGAAGAAATCTCAAGCTGACTAGGTTCCTCGAAGTGTTCGGGAACAAGACCCCTCCAAACATAAGGAGTAGCAGCAACCTCGTATACCGGTCAACATGATAATCCGGTGTATCGCCATCGATCTCAGGATCAATGCCTCCAACCATTGTCGAATAGTCGTCAACGAAAAATGACTGGTCCCAGCCAATACATTCTCATCCTCTGGCCGGAAAGCAGTGAGCCACTGTAGCATGTCTGGGTACTGCACACGTGTCATCTCTCTCATGCCGGGCGGCAGAGCAACAGGGTGTCCATCAACGGGCAGCCCATATAAAACCTCCACGTCCTGCAGTGTGATGGTGGCCTTGCCAATGGGCAGGTGGAATGTGTGCGTCTCCGGTCGCCACCGCTCTATCAGGGCCGTGACCAAAGACCAATCGAGTTGCAGCTGCCCGATCTCCAAAATCCTGTAGAAACCCGTCTCCCGCAGGCGTGTGACTACACGGGCACGGAGAACTCTGTCATGCAGTGATAAGAGAAAAATATCATACAATAAACAAATTATTATCTTCATATTTTATTGCTAATCCTTGTGTTTCTTTGCAGGAAATATGAAATTTAAGAAAAATGCAGCAAATTACCACGTCAAGAGACATGTGCACACAAGAAGTACAAATTAAAAATTACAAAAAAAAAAGGATACATGGTGTTGTATCAAGAAAAAAAATTAATTAAAAAAAAGAAGTTGAAAGGAATTAAAGTGCACATGGTAGTCTTCCCACCTTTGTAATATCACGTTGAAGATCGTGACTTTCCAACTTGCCAAGTTGGAAAAGAAGACAATTACCAAAGTATAGGTTCATTGGAACGTAAGTGTCGTATGCTAAAAAGGAAACGAAGAACATCTTTTATTTTAAGTTTATCTTTACAAGGCTTGTGAGAAAGAAAAGCTATAAATATAACCCTTTTGAGCTGTTTGGAAGAGAAGAGGAGGAGGCTCATAATTACAGTTGTTTTCCATTTTTAGAAGTTTCTCTTCTTTAGTTTCATTAGTTATTCAATGTTGGAAATTATTCTAGTTCCTACTTTTAATTGAATAGGGGAATTATTCTTCCTGAATATTTCTTTCTATTTTCTTGATAGGATAAGAAGATTTTTGTTGGTATTATTAACTCCGGTATGGAGTTACTTTCTTGTGTTGGGAGAATGACAGACCTTAATATTTTTATATAATAGTAGATATTATTCCTCAATTTCATATGTTTGAGCTAAAGCTTTTCATTTTAACTTTATCTGCTTTGTAGTTAGGTGTTACTTAATTTGTTAATTTTTATAATTATACAATATTTAATTATTAAAAATTCACATATGGGTTCCACGCTCGATATTTGCGGCCAAGTAACACCAAGATATCCTGAATTCTTGTATCTGTTAGTTTTATTATAATTTTATATGTTAGTTTATAAATTAAATAATTAATTTTTATAAATAAATATTCACATATGGGTTCCAGGCTCGATATTTGGAGCTGTCACGACCCTAAATCCAGACCTGGTCGTGATGGCGCATCTCGTGAAGACAAGGCAAGCCGACACATTTCCAATTCTAAGTTAAACAACTAAACAACAATAAAACAAGCTAAAACATGATTTAATAATACTAACCAGCGGATAATATCATAACAATGCGGAAGTACAACCCAAACACAGCCCAAATTGGGGTGTCACTAGTCATGAGCATCTACTACAATTGTCTAATCACATCGAGACCGAAATGGTCGGAAAAATCACAATAATACATAAGGAGGAATAAAGAGGGAGAGAGCGGAGCCGCGATCGCCAGGCAGCTACCTTGCTAACTCCAATGACAACTGCCACCAAGCTCAGAAAATACCTGAATCTGCACACAAGATGCAGGGAGTAAAATGAGTACTGCCAACTCAGTGAGTAATAATCATAACTAAAGTCTGAATGGTAAGAAATCACGAAAAGAGCATCAACATGTTGTATAGAAGCAGTTTCAAAGCCAGTAGAAAGCAATAAAGCTGTAAAATCCCTTAAAAACATCTTAGCTCAGTTTAAACTTATTTGAAAATGGCTTTTTCAACAGTTACGCAAATGAATGCAGAACAACTAGTGCAGATAAGCACAAAAATCCGCCCCTCGGGCACAAATACACAATTAAACAGGTAAATGACAGGCAAATAAGAAAGATAAGCACATAAGGTTCGCCCCTCGGGCACAATGTCAACAAATCCGCCCATCGGGCAATATCTCGGAATAGTACCAGCCCCTCGGGCAATCACATAGAACAATATCAGCCCCTCGGGCAATCACATAGAATAATACCAGCCCCTCGGGCTATATCTCACATCACAATGGGTACCCGCGCTCACTAGGGGTGTGCAGACTCCTGGAGGGGCCCCTTTCGGCCCAAGCGCAATGACAAGCCATCTCGTGGCATCAAATCTAGGCCCTCGGCCTCATATCAATCAAGCCACCTCGTGGCGTACATATCTCAGGCCCTCGGCCTCACATTAGTATCAGTGTATCACCGCTGCGGCGTGCAGCCCGACCAAAAAGATATTCTCACAACACAGGCCCTCGGCTTTACTCAGTCAAAAATCACATAAGCCTTTTGGGCAACAGTAAAACAGTGTTTCTCAGCCCAAAAGATCATTTAAATATCATTTGAGTATTAAAACTGAGTGAACATGGCTGAGTTTTGAAAACAGTGGAAAATAACATGACTGAATTCAAGTATAAAGTCAAAACAGTGAGGAAATATCAACAAAAATCCCCGAAGGGTTCAAATAGTTGGCACAAAGCCCAAATATGGCATTCAGCCCAAATAATGATGATAACAAATAGATTTCAGTCAAATACGCGGCAAAATCATCAATCAGGATGGACCAAGTCACAGTCCCCAATAGTGCACGACCCCACGCCCGTCATCAAGCGTGTGCCTCACCTCAATATAGCACTACGATGTGTAATCCAGGGTTTCAAACCCTCAGAACATCATTTAAAATCATTACTCACCTTGATCCGGTCCAACTCTAGCCCGCGATGCCTTTGCCCGCACGAATCGACCTCCGGATGCTCCAAATCTAGCCACAATCAGTACATAATCATTAAAATATGCTAAGGGAACGAAGCCCACTTGAAAATATCCAATTTAACACCAAAATCCCGAAATTGCTCAAACCCGGCCCCCGGGCCCACGTCTCGGAATCCGATAAAATTAACATCAATGGAATCCTCGTCCTCTCACGAGTCTATACATACCAAGAACATCAAAATCGGACCTCAAATGGCCCCTCAAATCCCAAATTTACACTCTCCAAATTCAAGCCCTAATTCCTCAATTTTAGGCTTAATTCCATGATTAATTAGGTGAAATTCACACAAGAATCGAGTTTTTGAGTTCAAAAATCTTACCTCCAAGAAATCTTCTTGAATTCCCTCTTCAATTAGCTCTCCCAAGCTTCAAAATCGCTCAACAATGGAGGTTCTTGGCCTCAAAATCGCGGAATAGCCCTTTTAAAACATTCTGCCCAGGCACACCCGCATCTGCGGTCAAAAATCCGCTTCTGCGGTACCGCATTTGCGGTCTAAAGCTCCGCTTCTACGGAATTCACTTACTCAGCCCACACCGCTTCTGCGACTAAACTTCCGCATCTGCGGTATCGCAGATGCGGTCACCATACCGCTTCTGCGGTCTCTGCATGTCTGGCCCTTTTTCGCTTCTGCGATAAATCACCCGCATCTGCGGCGCCTCATCTGCGGTCCCCAATCCGCAGATGCGAAAATACCAGAAGCAACAATATCAGCTGCTGCAACAAAATTCCAACCTCTCCGTTAACCATCCGAAATCACCAGGAGGCCCCCGGGACCTCAACCAAAGGCTCCAACATGTCCCAATACCTTATACAAACTTGTTCCAATCATCAAAACACTTCAAACAACATCAAATCAACTAAAACACATCGGATTCAAGCTTAAGTTTTCTAAAACCTTCCGAAATACGCTTTTGATCAAAAACCTACCAAACCACGTCCGAATGACCTGAAATTTTGCACACACGTCACAAATGATACAACGAAGCTATTGCAACTTCCCGAATTCCATTCCGACCCCTATATCAAAATCTCACCTATCAACCGGAAAACGCCAAAATCTCACTATCGCCAATTCAAGCCTAAACCTTCCACGGACTTCCAAAATGCATTTCGATCACGCTCCCAAGTCCCAAATCACCTAACGGAGCTAACCAAATCATAAAATTTCCTATTCGAGATCATATACAAACAAGTCAAAACTTGGTCAAACCTTTCAAATTTCAAGCTTCAAACTGAGAACTGTTCTTCCAGATTCATTCTGATTAACCTGAAACCAAAACCAACGATTTACATAAGTCATAATACATCGCACGGGGCAAGTCATGCCCAAGAACTGACGAGCAAAGTGCAAAAGCTCAAAACGACCGATTGGGTCGTTACAGGAGCCCAATAGCACCAATTTATTCTGAATACTTCTATGTGTTAGTTTTATAATTTTATATGTTAATTTGTAAATTAAATAAAAAAATTTTTATAAATAAATATTCACATATGGGTCCAGGCTCGATATTTGGAGCCTTGTAGCACGAATTTATCCTGAATTCTTCTATGTGTTAGTTTTATTATTTTACATGTTAGTTTGTAAATTAAATAATTATTTTTTATAATTAAATATTCATATTTGGGTTCTAGGCTCGATATTTGTGGCCCAGTATCACCAAGATATCCTGAATTCTTGTATGTGTTAGTTTTATTATAATTTTATATGTTAGTTTATAAATAAATAATCACATATGGGTTCAAGGCTCGATATTTGGAGCCCAGTAGCACCAATTTGTCCCGAATTCTTCCATGTGTAAGTTTTATTATTTTACATGTTAATTTTATAATTTTACATGTTTGTTTGTAAATTAAATAATTAATTTTTATAATTATATAATATTTAATTATTAAATATTCATATATGAGTTCCAGGCCCGATATTTACGGCCCAGTAGCACCAATTATATGTTGACTATAATTGGACAGAGTTTGTGTTTGATCTATCATTTATTTTGACGTATTTTTGAGTATAAGAGATACTTAAACTACAGGAAAACTACGCTAAAAGGCACTACATTATACTACGCTAAAAGGCACTACATTTTACTACCCTAAAAGACATTATATTTTACTACCCTAAAAGAGCACTATATTACTAGTCTTTAAGCAAATAAATAATNATTTTTATTAACAAATAATAACGATTTCGCAATTTTTACATATTTTTTTAGAACATTAATATCTTAGTCCGGATAAAACTAACATACCAATTTAATCGCAAAAAAAAACACAAAACAACATGGAACACATTCAAAACAACTAATATGCATTATTTATACGAGTTTCGACATAAACTAAATCGGAATACCTCGATTTATGTTTTCGGAAAGTTGAAGAATTGAAAAATTGACTCCGAAACGAGCAACCACAACGAGAGAAGGCCTTAACTAAGATGTAGGACCAACAATATCTACTTTTTACGGGAGAGGTGGGGTCCATGCAAGCTTTTTGGGTCGTTAATGGAAGGAGGGATCGCTGGAATTTTTTAAACAATGGGGGGAAGGGATTCTGTGCAAAACGTGGGGGAAAGGGAAGGGGACGATTATTTATATATGTAAAGCGCGGTTTATTACTGCGTTTTATATAAAACGCGTTAATGAACCGTGCTTCATATAGTTGTCTTATCAGCTTCCAGGTAAAGCGCGGTTTATTAGCGCGGTTTATATAAAACGCAGTAAAAAACCGCGTTTTACCTTAACGTCCCAAACGGCCATTTAGGTAAAACGTTGTTCATAACCGCGTTTTACATATTTTGATAACTAAGTTTTTTTCCACCTAAAAAAGCATTTTGAAAGTGAACAAAATTCGATTTGATGAAGACGACGATCTTTATGCTCTGAAATCGAAGCTTTTCATCATCAAGAACGAAGCTTTTCAGCTATGCTCTCGGCGTAGGTTAAGCTAACCTGCACCGACCTTGGCAGCCATGGCTAAGAAGAGAGGTAGGCCATTCAAAAACCCACCGCTTGTTACAATCGAAAGCTCTGTAAGTGCTATAGCCATCGCTGA
Source organism: Nicotiana attenuata (assembly GCF_001879085.1). Lineage (NCBI taxonomy): Eukaryota > Viridiplantae > Streptophyta > Magnoliopsida > Solanales > Solanaceae > Nicotiana > Nicotiana attenuata. Next base: position 19,602,838 of record NC_031996.1, on the reverse strand, counting down.
TACTATAGAATGCGGCAATACTCAACAAATTACAACTCCAACTGGGCAACCTTTCACGACCAAATCTCTAGAAGGGGGGAATATTAGTGCTCATACAGGTTTGTTGAAAAAGCTGGAACTAAGTGCTAATCCTTCAATTACTCAAGGAAATTCAAGTAACTCTGGGGAGAAGACGATCAATAGAGAGACCAATACATGCACTGACCCAATTGAGATTAATCAGCCCCGAACTGAATCAATTGCAGAGGAGAAACTTAGTTCGTCTTGGGTGAAACTCTTTGCGGGGAATAGATCTTGCCGAAAATTGGTATGACCTTATCATATATTGCTCCTGAAGTAGTGGATGGTCAATTTGTGGTGAATTTTAGATAAAGAGGAGTAGAAAATGAGACGGAGAAAGGAAGAAGGCTCTAATTGTTTATGTAATTGAGAAACACCAGGTTACAATCAGATGTATCGTTATATTTCCAATACTGGAATAACGTAGCTGAACCAGATCTGTACTTGCATGAAGTGTTATTACATCGTCAAATTGCTCAACCTAGATGATCTAAGGGAAATTCTGTATGGAGGGCCTTATACCATTAATAGCAAGCTTGTGATTCTCAAGCAATGGTCGCCGGATTTTGACTTCAATGCTGAATTCCTAACAGAGATTCCACTATGGGTGAAATTCCCTAAGCTTCCGATGAACTGCTGGGGAATAAACTCATTGAGTAGGATGGCCAGTACTAGGTAATCCCCTGTTTGCTGATCAATGTACCACCAAACAAACTAGAATATCATATGCTAGAGTATTGATTGAGGTAAATGTGACAAAGAAGCTTTTACTGAAATAACTGTTAAAGATCCGTCTGGTAGGCACTTTCAAACAGCCAATTGAGTTGAATGGAAACCAGAATTTTGCTCTGAATGCTTGAAGATTGTCATGATTTGGTGAAGCAGAAATAACTAGGGAATCCAGTGCAACATCAGAAGTACAAAAGATTCAAGAGTAGTTCCAATGTGGGTTCCTAAACAATAACAGAGGACCCTATAATCGAGTGAACAAAATGAAGATATCAGGCAACCAAAAAACAAAGGAAAGGCTGTGATTCAATCAAATACTGAAGGAGGCTGGATACAGGTTAAAGCAAAAAGATCAAGTTCAGGTGTAAAAGCAGCAGTACCACAACATTACCAAGCCCCTGTGGACATTATAACAACAAATGGATTCCAAGGGTTGACTGAAGAGGAATAGTAGAAATATCAAAGCTTCCTCCGATTTGGAGCGAAATAAGCTTACTCAATGACCTGGCTTTTCTGGAATATTAGGGGAATAAATAAGAGGTACAAGCAGAAGGAACTAAAGCAGTATCTCATAAGCAATTATATAAAGTTAGCTACTATCATAGAAACAAGAGTTAAACAAAATAAGGCATTGCATGTTGCTAGTAGAGTTACTCCTAACTGGGAAAGAATATCAAACTATAAGGAAGCAAGGAATGGCAGAATATGGATCACATGGGATCCCAAATGGTATGACATACAGCTAGTTCAAGAAGATGCACAATTCATACACTGTCAGGTCAATGGACTGCAGAATGGAATCAAATGCCTACTTACAGCCATCTATGGGTATAGCACAATCGAACAGAGGAAAGATCTTTGGGATGGGATTCAAAGGATTGCTCCTAGGAGTAATGAACCTTGGCTATTGTGTGGGGACTTCAATGCTGTCCTATACCCACAAGACAGACAAGGTTCACCTATTACTATGGCAGAGTTGCAGGATTTCTCAAATTGCTGCAATAGTCTCCTGTTGAATGAAATACCTTGGAGAGGAGAATACTATACCTGGACAAATAAACAATAAGGTGCAGATAGAATTCGTAGTAGAATTGACAGAGCTATAGCAAATGATGAATGGATGGTGCAATATGGACATTTGACAGCAGAATTTGGAGAGCCACTTATTTCTGATCATATACCCGTAATGATACCTCTCAGAGCCACAAATAAGAACATGAAAATTCCCTTTAGATTCTTCAATGTTTGGACTGAACATAGAAGTTTTAAACAGATAGTTGTTGATGGGTGGAAAAGAAGTGAGACAGCAGTGTTCAAGAAACTTAACAATGAAGAGTTTAAAGGGATTACTGAGAAAATTACAAAGGCCAGAATGGAGTTGATAGATCCTCAAAAACAAATGCAACATGGATACTCTGACACTTTGGCAGAACAAGAAAAACTATGCTTAAAACAATTGGAGAAATGGTCTATGATTGAAGGAAGTGTGGTGCAGCAAAAATCCAGAGCTACATGGATCAAATTAGGGGATGCAAATACAAGATACTTTTCAGCTGTGATGAAAGAAAAACAACACCAGAAACAGATCCTGGAGATCACTTCTTTGTCAGGTTTGAAACTGAAAGACCCTACAGCAATCAAGGAGGAGTTCAAAGACTTCTACAAAGCATTGATGAAATCAGCTGCAATTTCTCTACCTGGAGTTAATATGAGGGTGATGAAAAGGGGACCCCAACTGTCCCACTTCCAGCAAGTTGAGTTATGTGCCAATGTTACTGATGCTGAAATCTCTGAAGCACTTGGTTCAATAGGGGATCACAAGGCTCCAGGGATAGATGGGTTCAATGCCACCTTCTTAAAAAAAGCTTGGCCAATCTTTAAACCTGAGGTATGTGCTGCTGTTAGAGAGTTCTTTGACTCCGGAACCATGTTTAAAGCTATTAATTGCACCACTCTAACCCTCATTCCAAAGAATGCAAATCCTAACACTGTGAAGGACTATCGACCCATTGCTTGTTGCACAATGATGTACAAGTTGATTGCAAAAATCCTTGCTGGGAAAATGCAAAAAGTCATGAGCTATATCATCTCAGAAGCCCAGTCAGGTTTTATTCTAGGTAGAAGGATTGTGGACAATATTATACTTGCACATGAGCTGGTCAAATCATATGGCAGAAAGCACATCTCTCCTAGGTGTATGATCAAAGTTGATTTGCAAAAGGCCTACGACTCTGTTGAATGGGTGTACCTAGAACAGGTGCTTGAAGGTTTGAATTTCCCAGGAAAGTTTATCAAGTGGCTAATGGCTTGTGTGAAAACAGTCAACTACACCATCCTCTTGAATGGAGAATCCCTAGAACCATTTAATGCTGCTAAAGGACTTAGGCAAAGAGACCCAATCTCCCTTTTCCTGTTTGCCATAGCTATGGAATATTTGAGCAGACTTCTTAATGAGCTACACCAAGATAAAAGTTTCAAATACCATCCTAGATGTAGCAAATTAAATATCACCCACCTAAGCTATGCTGATGACTTGCTGTTGTTTGCCAGAGGAGACATATCCTCAACTCAAAGATTATAGGAGTGTTTCACAACTTTCTCAAGAGCTTTAGGATTGCAAGCAAACCTGAATAAAAGTGCTATATATTGTGGAGGTATGGAGAGAGGGACTATAGATACAATCTGCCAAAATATGGGATATACTCAAGGGCAACTACCTTTCAAATATCTAGGGGTGCCTTTGGACACAAAGAAGCTGAATATGTTACAATGGCAACCACTCATTACAAAAATTGTAGCCAAGATTACTTCATGGACTGCAAAAAAGTTGTCTTATGCTGGAAGGGTCCAATTAATACAAACTGTGTTGTTTGGCATCCAATCCTATTGGGCATAAATATTTCCATTACCAGCCAAAGTGATCAAGTTGATAGTTGCTTATTGTAGAAGCTACATGTGGTCTGGGGGAATGAGATTACAAAGAGGGCTCTCATTGCTTGGGATAAGGTGTGTCTACCTAAAACAGTGGGTGGACTTAACCTAAGCAACCTACATACCTGGAATACTGCTGCCATTGCCAGAACTTTCTGGGACTTATCTCACAAGAAAGACAAGTTGTGGATTAAGTGGACCCATATAGTGTACATCAAGGAGCAGAACATATACTCTATGCCAATCCCTATGAATGCAAGCTGGGTGGTAAGGAAAATTTTGGAAGAAAGGAAGACCATAATGCAGCTACAAAGGCCATTAGAGGCTAAGAAAAGCATCATTAGGCAGATATACCTTCAACTGATTCCAATATTGCCCAAAATTACCTGGAGATCTCTAATGTGTAATAATGCTACCAGACCTAAGGCTATAATCACAATGTGGCTCCAATGTCAAGGAAGATTACTTACTGTAGACAGGCTTAAGAAATGGGGCCTCAAAGTAAATGACTTATGTGTGCTATGCCATACGAACTTGGAGACAAGGAATCACTTGTTTGCTGAATGTGACTATGCTAAAAGGCTGTGGTACAGATTGAAACAATGGGCACAGATACAGAACAATGATGGTGCAACATGGGAGATACAACTACAAGTCATCTGTAAACAAACAGGAGGCAAATCAGCTGCTACAAAGCTTCTCAAGATGTTGTATGCTGAATATACTCATGCACTGTGGAAAGAAAGGAACCAGAGAATATTTCAACAAACATTCAGAGATCACACAAGCTTGGCAAGAGAGATAGTCTGCATATGTAACTTTAGGGACACAGGGAATGTAAAGACACTGATACAAAAGTTGTATTTCTAGCATAGATCAATGATAGTAGCTCAGTACATGCTAAGATAGAATAGTCTTTCCCTTTGTAGTTTTTCATGAGAACTTCAGCTAGCTGGGAGTAGCTAAGCTCTGCTATGTAATGTCTTCACTTTTGGTGATTAATAAAAATTTTAATTACCAAAAAAAAAGTATTTTGAGTCCAAAAAGACCACATTTCGGTTCCGGACTCATTTTTTTAATAGTAGTTCGTTTTGGACAGACAAAGTCAGGTATAGAAAGCCTAAGAGAAAGTTCAGGTAAAAAACAAATCAGTATATACTGGCATCTCTATTTACTTATTTTGTAGAAATGCAGGGTAAGGCTGTGTACGATAGACCCTTGTGGTCCAGCCCTTCCTCGGACCCCGCATATAGCGGGCTCCCTTTTTTTCTATTTACTTGTCTTCTGATTTGTTATGGTATGTACATACAGAGTACTCGAAGTCTCGAACAGCCTTAGAGGGTGTTTGGATTGGCTTATAAAAAGTAGCTTTTAAGCTAAAAGCCAAAAGCCATAAGTTTTTTTTGAGCAAACAGGAGATATATATATATATTAATAACTAAGGAACATCTAGTACATGATTAACATAAGATGCGTCACGAAAGACGCATTGGTTCCCTAAGCTTGCTAACAGTTGGCAAGCTTCATTGTATAACAGCTTTTCATAGGTAGTAGTTTCTAGTGAAATCACTTTTCACAAAATCTATTACATCAATTGGTGGTTCAACAAAAACTTTTTTACTGGTCTTCTGAGCATTACTTCTTCCTGCTGCCCCAAAAACTTGGTTATCCATTTCTAGGCTCCTTTTTGCTAGTTGGTGAGCAATCCTATTCCCCTGCCTGAAAGTGTGCTGGAGAGTAACCCTCTGCTGGTGCATTAAGGACCTGCAATCATTAACAGTTTTATTAAATAATTTATTACCTACCTGTAAGGCCTGGATTACCTCTGAGCAGTCTGTCTCTATTTCGAGTGGGAAGAGATTCCACTCCTTTGCTGTCCTTAGACCCTCTCGTAGAGCTTTCAATTCTGCTGCTAGTTAGCCATTTGCATGGTTTGTTTTTGTAAAGCCAACTACCCAGCTACCATTTGCGTTTCTGAAAACTCCACCTAAACCACATTTTTTGTTATAGCTATGAAAACTGGCATCAACGTTTAGTTTGAACCAACCCCTAGGCAGTCTGAACCAATTGATTTTTATTGGTAATTTGGGAGGGTGAATAGAGATTTTTTCTGTGAGTAATTTAAATTCTATGGCTCTTTGCATGATTTGAGAACCACTGATCTGGTTGGTAGTGTTATTATGATTGTTATTGTTTCTATTAACCCAAATGTGCCAAATGATGAAGGGAAAGTAAATGTTCCATTTTAGGAAATCATGATTAAGAGGAAAGTTGAGGTCCTTTATTTGGATGAGCCAATGTTTCCAATTTTGGTTAGTATGGTGGTGCCATTGGAGGTCGGCCCAAAATCCGTTGACAGCTTTGCATTCTAGGAAGATATGCTCAATTGATTCTTCATAAGGACTTTTACAGATGGGACAGTTAGGGTCAATGTTTAGTCCAATCTGTGAAAGGTACTTTCTGCAAGGGATTCGATTGTGAAGGCATTGCCATAGGAAGAATCTGATTTTATTGGGACAGTCCAATTTCCAAATCCAGTCAAAGTCTAAGTTAGTATTATTAGGAGATTCCAGAAGCGTATAACAAGATTTGGTAGTAAAAACCCCCATAGTGGTGAGAGACCAAATAGGTAAGTCAATTGGGGGACCCTTAAGACAGACTTTTATTTTAGTGATATTAGCTAGTAAGTCCGGAGGAAATGAGAGGGTTAAGCAGTCTAAATTCCAATTGGAACCATCAAAGATATCTCTAATTTTTGTTGAAATATCTTTGGCGGAAGGGGGGCCTATTACATGATTCCTTAGATTGCCATAATTTGGGATCCAATTGGTCTCCTATAGGTTAAGATTGTATTGAAAGTGGGGGGACCATATGATGCCCTTGGAGCAGATTTCCCACCCTTTGCAAATGCTTTTTCAAATGAAGGAGGATCTATTCATAGAGGAACTATTACAGTAGTAAGAGATGATAAGCTTTGCCCAAGGAATTAAAGCATTTGTGAGAAGTCTCCAACTCAAGCTAGCTAGAGTGCATAGATTTTTGTTAAGAGCATTGTGGATGCATAAGCCACCATATGGTTTGGGTTGGCATATGGTAGGCCAGTTCACCATGTGAATTTTCCTTTTCTCTCTTGTGCTACCCTATATGAAGTCCCTTTGGACTTTATCAAGCTCTTTTAGGGTTTTCCTGGGGAGGAGGGTGTATTGCATGTAGTGGTTTGGTATGGAGTTAAGGCATGATGCAGCAAAGGTAGTTCTTCCTGCCAAACTAAAGAATTTCATTTTCCATGAGGCAAGTTTAGTTCTCATCTTATCAATTAGGAATTGATAGTCCCTAGGTTTTGGGCTATGGTGTAAGATAGGGAAACCTAGGTATGAGCCAAAACTGTTACTTCTCTTAATTCCTAACATAGTGGTGATGCCTGTGATAAGAGAATGGTTGTAATTTTTGGAGAAAAGTAATTTTGAATTTGTAGTGTTGATACATTCACCTGATAGAGAACAAAACTGGTCAAGGCCATTTTTAATAGCTTGACAAGATTTGGCATTAGCTCTAGCCATTAGTGTAAGGTCATCAGCAAATAATAAGTGGGAGATTTTGGACATCTATAACCTAGGGATATAGGGTCCAAATTCTTGATGTCCACATGATGTTCTATATATCTAGTGAGTATTTCTAGGCAGAGGATGAAGATATAGGGGGAGATGGGGTCTCCTTGTCTAATACCTCTACTTGGTTGGAAGTAATTCGTAACAGATCCGTTGACTAGGATTGCTATTTTACTGGTTGAAATGCAACTCAGTAATAATTTGGAAAATTTTGGAGGGAAATTAAAGTAATCCAGGGTATGGCGAACAAAAGACCATTCCAAACGATCAAAAGCCTTTTCTAAGTCGATTTTAAGAATCATATGGCCCTGCTTGCCTTTCAGCTTGTTAAACTTAGAAATCATTTCCTGGATGATGATAGCATGATCAGACGCTCTTCTGTTCTTCATGAAGCTAGCCTGATATGTACTGATCAATTGATCCAGGAAAAGTTTAAGACGGTTGGCTAGAATCTTGGTGATTAGTTTGTAGATAGTGTTGCATAAGCCAATAGGTCTAATTTTTTTTAATGTTGTTGGCATTATGGATTTTGAGAATGAGGCAGAGAAAAGTTTTATTAATTTCCGGAGGGATTTCCTGGTTGTTAAAAATATCATGACAAAGATTGCTAACTGATTGCCCTATGTGATTCCAATATTTTTGAAAAAAGAAGGGGTGCAAACCGTCTGGACCAGGGGATTTAAAAGGTTTGAACGAGAAAACAGCTCTTTTAATTTCATTGTCTAGAAGGGGGGTATCCAAATTGTCTAGGTTAATCTTACTACATCTGGATTGGGGATTTAGGGGGTTAGCCCAGATAGAATGAGAGTGAGAAGAAGTAAATGTAGAGGTAAAATAATTTTGAACATGAGACATAATTTGGCTATGATCATTTATCCAATCACCTGCCTCATCCTTGAAGTAATTAATTTTGTTTCTTCTTTTCCTATTGGTGGCTGAGTCATGGAAGAATTTGGTATTGGAGTCTCTGTCATTAAGCCACATAATCCTAGACCTAAGTTTCCAGTAATCTTCCTCTATTTTTAGAATGTCATTGAACTCATTTTGAAGATCTAATTCAAAATTCCTAAGGAAAGAGCTGGTAGCATAGCTATTACAAGTTTGGATGCCTTGGATTCTAGCTAATAATTTTCTCTTCCTTCCCATGATATTAACAAAGGTACTATCTTTCCAAGGTTTTAACTTATCTACAAAATTGAGGCTAGCTTTAAAGTAATCACTACCATTCCAATTATTTTTAACAATTGTTTGAAACTCCGGATGTTCACACCAAAAGGTTTCTAGTCTAAATGGAACCTTATGGGAAGACCTATTCCTTGGAATTAATTCTATTAGGATAGGATTGTGGTCGGAGTGGGTTCTAGGCAAGTGTATAATAGAGCTTTTGGGAAAGAGTTCAATCCATTCCTCATCTCCGAAGACTTTATCAAGTCTTTCTAAAATAAGACCCTTCTTGTTATGTCTATTATTAGTCCAAGTATATTTGCTTCCTTTGAAGCCTAGATCGACCATGTTACACTTGTTGATTTTGGACTATATGTATCGAGCTCTACTATCCTTAATAGGTTTGCCACCAAATTTCTCACTAGTGGCGAAAATGTCATTAAAGTCACCGCCTATTAACCAAGGTCCTTTATAAGAATTGCTAATACTTTCTAGGTGATCCCACATAATATTTCTATTGTGAATACAAGTACTAGCATATATGGAAGTAAAAAGCCAAGGTTTACGTATAGGAATTACCTCTATGGTTGTATGGATATCTTGACCCCTACGAACAACATTTTGAACGTTGATTATGTCATCCTTCCACATCATTACCATACCACCAGACTGCCCCTCCGATGGAACTTCAATCATCTCAGTGAACCTAAACTCATTAAGCATGGCTGCATGGTTACCCATCCTTGTTTCGAACAAAGTCACCATACACGACCTATGTGTGTCAAGCATCTCCCTAAAGTTTCTCCTGAAATTATCATTATTCCCTCCCCGTATATTCCATATTATGAAATTAGTAGGATGATTCATGGCTAAATTAGATTCAGGTTTGACCATCTCTCCGTTCTCCCTTATCTCTCCTATTTGGACAGGATTGCTTCTCATTGAAGGAACTAGAATCATCGCCTTGTTGCCCACTGTTGGGTCGTGTGGAGGATGGATATCCATCAACCACTTGTAAAGGGCCAACGGGCAGCTGAGCACATGCCTCTTCTCGTGCCTCTCCGTGAAGAGAATTTTTTTTATTCCGTCTAGGTTTGAGAGCTCTAGGGTTGGACCTAAGTGTAGGTTTAGAGGGACATCATCCTCCTCCATTTCTGCCTCCACTGGACCAGGTATGTGTTCGACTTGTTGTTGATGTGGGGGTACTGGAGGGGGTGGAGGGGGGCTGGCATCTCTTGGTTCCCCTGGTTGATGTCCCAAGGGAGAAATATGGGGTTGAGTTGAGTATACATCTCTGTTGGAAAGAAGGGAAGGTCCAACGGGGCATTTTGAGGGTTTATGGGGTTGAACCGGGGTGGCATGCTCCATTTTTCTCTCATTACTTGAGCCATTTGAGGGTTCATTGATGGAGCCATCGGGTGAAAATGTTGTTGAGCCATACTTGATTGAGATAATTGTTCATGGCCAACCTCATTCCCTCCGTGATGAGTTGTGCTAGATATTGGGTGTTGTGGAGGATCACAATAGCCTCTTGGCCATTGATTGGGACCATAAACCATATTGCATGGCCCATGAGACCTAGTTCCATCCAACTTGTGGGTTGGTAGTCCTGGGATTGGGGTTGTTGAGCGTAAATTATCTGGGGTTGTTCTTGAGGATGGAGGGGAAAATATTTTCCATGTTGAGAGGTCTGTAGGCGATTCCTTCTTCTTAGGGCTGAAGGAACTCTTGGCATTTTGGGTAGGGGAAGAAGTATTTAATACACTGGTAGTAGGCGTGGGATTTTGGAAAGAAGAAGGGGTTTGCCGATTGGTTGGAGAACCAATGATTGTTTCTTCCAATTTTATGTCTTATGGTTGCTCTAGGTCTTGATTTATAGGACAGTTAATTGCTATTTTTAAGTTTTCTAAGGGAGTGTCCATTTGGCTACTCTCTTTTACAACCGTTGCCATTTGGCCAACATGCGTAGGGGGGGGGGGGGAATCTTGCCATATCTTAGGGAAGGATCTTGTGGAGATCATTTGGATAACAAAATATTTTGGGTAGATTTTTGATTAAGGGGTGGGTTTAGGGCAGGAGGGGTAGGATTAGAGAGAGGTTTAGAACCGTCCATGATAGGGCCAATTTGCATGGCATCGATATTATCTATTTGTGTAGTATCCTTTGGAGCCACGGGTAAATCACTCATACAAGTGTCAATGTTTTCTAATGCCAAGTCATCATTTAAATGAGTAAAATTATTTTTACTAAGAAAATTAGTAGTAGCCATGGTGGGTTTTGGCAAAACCATTTGCGTATTGTCTATGTAGTGGTTTTTTGATGGAGAATTGTTTTGTTCCTTACAATTGATAGGTTGATCAGTGACCTTTTAGTGTTGATTAGGGGAATGATGATCTTTAGTTTTATACTGAAGCAGTTGAGTGTCCAAGTATTTACCTGTATTAGCATTGAAAAATTTAACCGAAATACCTGGACCATGGCTGCCTTTAACCTGATTGATCGAAGGTTGAGTAGGAAATTTTCTGCCTTGATTTTTCTTTTTGTTGAATGAAACAGTGATCCATTCCTCTTCTTTCCCTTCCTTTGAAGCCATAGGTTGATGAGCTTGTCCTGCATGGGGAGGATCAGTGCATTGTTTCTTGATATAACTGCACTGCCTCATTGTATGACCAAAACGACCATAATTTTTGCAAAGAAAGTCTTCCCCTTCATAATGAATATATTGCTTATGTTGGACTGGGATTTCCAGAGGAATTTCAATACAAATTCTTGCATGTCGACCTCTAAGAGTAGCTGATGTATATATGTCAATTTTTAGTAGGCGTCCTATTGCATTGCCAATTATTTCCAGGATTTTGCCATCATAAAACTCTATTGGTAATTGAGGAAACCTAATCCAAACAGCTGAGGTGGTTAATTTTTCATTTTTAGCCACAAAGTTTGGTTTCCATCTGGAGATGGATAGGAAGTGGCCATTTATAAAGCATGGACATGAGTGGATGGCTTTATCCATGTTCTCCTTCTTCTTTAATTTGATAATATAATAGTCTTCTCCAAGATCAATGAGAAAGAAGTCTTCAGTTGGATTCCATAGATCTTGAATTTTCTTTTTTAAATAATGATGCAGCATACGTTTTCCTACTAATTTGATGATGATGGAAAATTTTCACGGTTCATAGATACGTTGTCTATCTTTCGTTGAAAGGGGAATTTCTATGATACCATTTGTTTTGTCTACTGGATTGTGCACAATCTCTTCTCATCCGTTGAGTTGGTGGTGTGGAGTATGTCTTCTTATTCAATTGTAGGAGCAAAATCCATTGGGTTTGATTCCATCAATTTGTCCTTAAAGGATGCTTGATTTTCCAAAACATCTTGTGGTAGGTTGTGATGGATTATATCAGGGGGCTTAGGAGGGATTAAGTTAGAGGTTTTTGAGTTGTTCATGGTTTGGGATTTTAGCGAGAAGGAGGAGGTTCTCACTCTAACTTCTAACTTTGATATAAAATGAAGGCTACAAAAAGCCATAAGTTGGTAATACCCAACTTTTGGCTTTTGGCTTTTGGCTTATTTTATACTTTTTATGTCTAAAAGTAAGTGCTTTTAAGCATTTTTTATCATAGCCAAACACCACACAAACTTACAAAATGCTTAAAAACCAATAAGCACTTAAAATAAGTCAATCCAAACACACTCTTAATTGATTATTGGCTGCTACAATTTAGCATCGACATAAAACTCGACCTAATCGTTAGATATCTTTTTTCCTCCGTTTCCTCAACTGTGTAAAGTTTGGCAGACACCAGTCTCATCTTAGTAATCTTCTAGTTTTTGCACATCCACTTACATGGATCAATTGGGAAACTGATCATTTTTGGATTCTGTGTCTAGTAATCTCTTCTCTGAGCTCAAATACTAGTCAATAAAGAAAATTAGTTGACTAATGAGGGGTAAAATCTTATTCGTACTGGGTGTTTACATCAAAGCAATAGATATATGACATGTGTCTTGCATATGGACTTCGATCATTTAATCATGGTAAATTACATGCATGCTCATCTAATTAAATTAATTAACTATAATAACTTAATATAGTTTGGTGTAAACACCTTGTGTGAGTAAGTATTCTTCACTTTTTCGTCTTCTAATGCTCTCGTTTTTACACACCACTATCGAGAATGTTTAATATTTCTCGTATAGGTGGTGTTAGATTTTGACTACTTTTTTGTCTGACAAAAGGTACTCGTAGTAATTATCAACTAGTTTGTCCGATTCTATTAGAAAATATTGATGAATAACGACAGACAATTGACGTTATTCATTTACATTATTGATGAATAATGTAAACATCGTGCTTTTCCTCATTTTGTCTCTCATGGAGTCATTGACGTACGGTACACATGACATTAGCAGTCAGTCGTTAACAAATTCCTCTTTTAAGTTTTAACGTCACGCACCCATTTAGGCAGGGGCGTATGTAGCATTAATGTGACGGGTTTAATTAAACTTATAACTTTTGATCTACATCATAAATTTATGTGTAAAATTTATTAAAATTATATAATAAATAGTAAATATAATACATAACTTTAAAAATGTAATGAGTTTAATTATAAAAAATTCTTATTGAACCGATAGAGTTTTAATACTAGATCCGAATTCAGGGTATAAAAAGGGCAAATTAAAGAACACAGCATTATTAATCAAAGATACAGAAAGGTACGAAAAATAACTGGACGTCAGCAGCAGCATAAAATGAATGTTCCATTCACAAGAGAGCACGACCTGCAGATCGTGCATTTTCCAGTCAATCATCTCAAAAAATATTTGACACATCATTTTTTTCTATGACGAATCGAACCGATAAAGGGCTCGTGACAACAAGGCCATTTTAGTACTTATAATACCCCGTCAGGTATTTAGGTTGTTTGTAAAAAAATTTATCCGCCGCTCGACAGAAATTGTTCGTCAATTATGAAGAATAAACCTAATGAGGAAAATAATGAAATTTTCCGAGGCAACTCCTGCTGTGTCGCCGGTACATTAAGGCTGCGTGTTTCAGGCAACATGATACTTCTCTCCTTTTTTACCCTCTTTGTGGTGATCATCTCTATCACTGCCTTTTCTAGCGTACTCCCTCTGTGTATACATATTTCCTTTTTGGTCCGTTCCAAAAATAATGATCCTTTTTTAAATTTGGTAACAGTTTAGTTTAAATTTACAATTTTATCCTTAATGAGAAGCTTTTATAACCACACAAATACTCTGGACTCCTTTTTGACTTGCTTAAGACCACAAATTCCAAAAATCTTCATTTTTTCTTAAACTTCGTACCCAGTCAAACAGGTTCACATAAATTGAAATGGAGGGAATACTATTTATTACCATTGCAAATAGAAATATTGTATTTCATGTATGTTACATGGATCAAATATCCATTATCGTTGGTAATGATCTGCTTTGCCTATGCTGCAAATTGCAGAGAGGAGGAAACTTCAAGTATCGGTAATTAGGTACGGTAGTGATCGAAGTATCCATGGTAGTTGGGACTGCGACCAAGCATATATAACGTTACTATAGATGTTTGAGCAAAAAGTATAAAAATCCTTTTTGTCGAACTAATTACTAATATTATAGAAGGCAAATCTTAGCCAAACATAATTAAATTCAGATCTAAGCATACCGAATGTAAAAATAAAGAAAGAATAACAACGAATAATATTTCTTCTTACATCAATCGAATGTGATTAGCTTACATCCGGGATACTCTTGCATCAAGGGAGCAATGAAAAGAAAGAGAAGACAATATCGATGATGAAGGGATTCTCCTTATTGTCTCCTCTATGGAAGCTGTTTTTTCCTCCCTCCTCCGGATCCCCCTTTTTGGGTTTAGCTAGTCCTATTTTTATTAACAACTTTTCTATTTGTCCAATGGTCTTTGACCAGCGTGCTTTCTCGTTACAGTGTCCTCTATCGTTAGCTTGACCACTACGTTTGTTCTGCGACGCAAGCTCTCCTATGACTCGGCCCTAACGATGGCCGAGGTGCTCTTTGTCGCCTTACCGTGTGAGCACGACTACGACTTGGTCGACCTCATGTCGTTCGACTTAGGGATGATTAGCCCTTGGTCAGATTTTGACCCATACAGTTAGTCCCTCCGTCCGCTGGGGTCGCTTCTTGGCGGGCTCAATGGACGGACTTTGTTGATTTACAAGTCGGAGAAATCTAATCGTTGCGCATTGAATGAGACCCTTAGGTTGAGGAGGCGGTGTGATGTTTCGATGGTACGTCGAACCGTTATGTCAGTTCGGAATTGAATCGTTGCGTCGATTTGCAGCATCGCGAGTGCCCTTTACGCATCGTTGCGGCGCATGTTTCCTAGGCAACATATCATTTCCCGTGCCCTATCAATTTTTGATTGGCTGCTCTCGGTGGGACATTCATGTTCTTATAAATAAGGGGAAAACACCATTCTATTGCTACACTTTTCGACTTATCTGAAGAGTTTTATAAACCTTTACCTTCTTCAATATTTCAAACTTCTGAGTTCATTTTCCTATCAGTCAGAACTTGATACCACCGTCTTCTCTCTTCCTTCCTCTTACTCATTTGTTTCGATCAACCGAAACAAATGGCTGGTACTTCTTCCCGTACTGACAAACTCGTCGAAGCTCCGGTGCCGGAAAATGACGCACATGTTCTCGGAGAAGGAGCGGAGGCGGTGGAAAATGAGGGGTCCCAACAGTGGCTGAAATATTGCCCCGTCCGAGGAAATTATGGACTGACTTCAAGAGCCCCGCCGGAGAAGAACCGGACCCTGTTCCCTCTATTGTGGATAAAGCGGCGATTGCGGCGCTCAAAACCAAATGGGGGATTCTGAACCATGTTGAGATGTTGCCAGCGACGGGAGATGACATTGTACATTTGGACCGCCCAGGATATTGCGCGTTCTACGCATACCCCTTTGTTGTCGGGTATACGCTTCCTCTTCCCTCCCTAGTGACCTCTGTTTTAAAAGGCAGAATTGGGACTCGCCCCAGGGCGGAGCACTCGTAAAACACCCCTGAGCTGTGTGGGACTTAGTTCCGTGAGACTTACGCCTCGGCTGTTGTTGATACCCAATTTTTCCCTAGGTATTTTTTGTACCCAAAATACTTCAAAAATAGCATGTATGTACATATATAAGCACACCCAAGAGTTTTGGTATTTTAATGATTTTTCTAAACCAATTTACTGCCTATTTTAATACCATAAAATCCAATAATTATTTCCAAAATAATCATTTTTGGTGAATAACTTATTTCATTCTCATATTTACACCAAAATATAATTAAGGTGATTTTTGTACATTTTTACAAATTTATTTGGTATTTTTAAAGCTAAATTGCATGTAATTGCAATTATAGCCTATTTTACGATCAATAGCATTTTATAATTATAAAATCATTTCCAGTATTTTTAAATTAACATTTGTATAATATTTGTTTGCTCAGTATTTTTAATTTTCTTTTAAAATCATTATTACTACTTTTTATAAAATAAAAAGGGAAAATTGGCTATTTAACACTTAGCCTATTTCTATTTCAATAACAGCCCTTCTCCCTTTCAATTTTAGCCCCCAATTCGACCCAATTCCGCCCCAAATTAAACGACCCAATTGCTAAACCCGCCCGGTTTTCTTTTAAATCTGAGCCGTTGATCATTTTGATCAACGGCCAATATCCTTCCTTTCCTTTTTTAATCGCCTAACCCCTCTAACCCTACCACATTTGCATAGAGACGCCGCCTCTAACTCCCTTCGTCTCCCTCAAATGCTCTCTAACCTCTCCTAAACCCTAATCACCTCCTGCCTTATCTCACCTCATTTCCACCGGAATCCATGGCGTCTCCAGCCATGGATGGCCTGTGCTCACCCTCTATCACCCCTGAGCCTAAGCTACTCAAGGTTTGGAGGCTTGACCTCGATGGTCTCTTTTCAGATCCATCTCAGATCCGTAGATCTATGGTTTTCCGGCCACGTTCCGGCATGTTCAAACACTGGAAGCTTGATTCCTGACCGTTTCGACTCAGGATCTGATCTTGTTCTTCCAAGCCTTTCTCGTTTCTAGGGTTTCTCTGAAACCCTAAGCCATTCGAGGTTCTTTCACCGTTATTTGTTTAGATCTGTGCTATGTCTATGTTCTTCTTGACGTTTTGAGTGTTTTCCCCAAATTTCCTTTTCAAAAATCGTTTGATTTCAAATTAGGGTTTCTGAAAGTCTTTTGATCCTTGCTGTTCTTTTCTTTTAGATGTTTGTCTGTATTATGCTCGTATGTTTTCCTTCTCTATCACGCATGTATTGTCCTTCTTTTCTTTTATATGTGTGCTCACATGATTAATCTGTGTTAAATTTTCCTCACTCTTCTACCATGTGTGTTTACTACTGAGTTTCTTGAATTTTGCTTTTCTGAACTCTGTTTGTTTTCTTGTTAAGCATGTTTCGTCTATTCTGGACTTGTCTAAGTTTCGAGTTTCCAAAACGTGTCCTTTTATGCTCTCAAATCGATTTTCTTTCTCTGATTGTTTCAAACCTGCTATCATGGTCTGTTTGTTTCTCATGAGACTCCTTGAGTCTGTTCACTTGCCTTCTCGTTTCTGTGTTTGATTCGATTTGAAACCCTAGAATTTGGGGGTTTCTTTGATAAACTGGATTACGGTTTCACTTTGGGACCCTGGACCTTCAGACGCACTATGAATCTATGACTGAACTCGTGTTCTTTTGTTTTATGATCCTAAACCTTGCAATGTTAGACTTTCTGTTTGATTTGTTTGCTTTATATATGAGAAACTCCTCTTTCAAAAGGTTTTGACAACTACTTGATTGATTTTGGACTCCTTTGATGGGGTCTCGACTGATTGCTACTGATTTTCTTTGTTTGAGCCCTCCTCTACCTATTCCTGACTGGGTTCATTCGAATCAAACCTGTTTACTTTGATTTTGTTAGTTGTCTGATTGATTCCCTTTCCTTTCTCTTTACAAATCGAGTACTGTTGAATGCTTTCCTTAAATAAACCTTATGTATTTTCCCTTCTTATGCTACTGTGACAGATTTTACTCAAATTTCCTATCCTTATTTACATTCTCCCGTTTGAAATTAAAATCCCTTGACTGAAGGGAGAATATTTGTGACTTATTTTTAAAAGGTTTTCTTACCTTTCTTACTTGCTTCTCTGCACTATAAATGGGGAAGCCCTTCTACACTTTCAAACACACGATCAATTCTGATTACTTTCACTGAATACTCTCAAATACACTTAGAATTTTCACAAACACTCGAGTTCTCTGAACTCACAAGCATAAAGGGTTTTCTCTGATTGTGGCTTTGCTTGAAAGAATCCTGCTTTCTTTGCTTACTTTTCTGCAGCTGGTATGTTCTTATGTTTAATTCCTGCCTCTCCCCCTATGTGTTTATTCTATAGTCCATTCCTTGTTGGGTTTACTGTCTACATGCTGTAACTTTCTGCAAGTTTTAGTTTCATTGTTTCTGTTCCTATATGAATCCCAAACCCTAATCCCCTTTATATGGCTGAGTTATGGTTCAAAAACATGGAAATACTTGATATTATTGTCCATGTACATGAACTGGACCCTCTTGAGTCCTAAACTCTTTCAATTCCCATCCCCATTCCCCTTTATATGTATGCTGAGTTTGAGACTTTGGTATGGCAGTGTCCTAATCACTGTCCAGACCATAGTCTGACCTTCAATAGGTCTTTACTCTTAATTGTTGGCTGACAGGCTGGTCAGGGGTGTGCCAGCCTACCATATGGCTGGGCATGACCACTAGCCTGCCTTGGCACTCCCTAACCCCCTCTACTGCACTTACACTTGTTCCTAGACTCTAAGTTCTGCCCCCCTCCAATGAGCCTTGCCTTGGGACCTTGAGCTCCCTCTGAACTTGGACATTGGAGGGCTGGCCCTTCCACACTGCACTTTCATTCAGTTCTGATATCTGGGTGTGAGCATTGCCTGGAGTTCTTGAAATTCCTTGGAACTTTGACACATCCCAGATAAGAGAAAGGCTTTGGAACCTGATCCTGGCAGTTGGCTCATATCATATTGTTAGACCTTGGGTTTGAATTAGGCTCCTTGGATGCAGCTTAAGAGTTCTGATTGTAATTTTATTTCCAGTTTTTGATTCATCTTGGTCTATAATAAAATTTTGTAATAACCTCTGGGGTGATTAGTGAAAAGGGAAGGGTAACCATGCATGCAAAGGGGTAGATATCATGCTCATAGGGAATTACCACATTTCTGTACTCATGTATCTTGCCTACAGCTTTGCACATTTATGCATCCACGTAGATACCATGCCTATAGGTTTATGCATTCACATAGATATCATGTCCATAGGTTTATGAATCCATATAGATACCATGTCTCTAGGAATTTTGCATCTCCATATGGATACCACGCCTATAAATAACCAGAAATCCAGACTCTACACATGCATTGTTCACTAGGCAAACCTATTTATAGGGTTAAAAACTAACAGTACTCAGATACCACGCTTATAGTGTTTCTGCGCTTCGCTACGCCTATAAAAGTATTTAAATTAACGACGCTAGAAAGCATGCCTATAGGAATTATCAATCAAATCTGAATCACCCGTTTTAAGATTAGCACTAATTATAGAACTCGCATCATTCTGTTAAAACTGGGAACTTTCTTAATCAGTTTGCTTCTTTATTCCTGAAACCAGTAGATGCCATGCCTATAGGCCATCACTTACGCAAACAAGTATGTAGTTAATTAATTGCACTGGTCTTCGATAAGTTGCAGCCAGGCGAGCCTAATGCGAACTTCTTGCCTGAAAATATATAATGAACCAGTCTGCCTAACGTTAAGCATAATTTCGACCTAATCAGTACATGTAAGACGTGCTAAACTACATGATTTTCTGTGATTAAAGGAAGTTTATCTGAGCCTTAATTGTTTTGTGCTCCCATAACTGCTTTCATGTGTTTTGTTTGACGCCTTAGTATTTTAACCTTTTTAAACCTCTGAAAAGCCAAGCTTCTTCCCTTTAGGATTAGTAGTCCTAAAAGCCTCCAGGACTGATAGGTGGGACAGGTAATAGCATGCAATAAGTAAAGAGACTATTTCGCGCTTAACACCTTAACGGGGTGGAAAGGGTAGACATCGAGATGATGATCACACGATAACACTACGCGTACAATTGACTACCGGTGTTGTGTGGATGATCCATGTGATTTATAAACCTAGGACCCCTTTTCTTATACAACTTTGTTTAATATCTATAAAATCCTGTCTTTTCCACTACTCAAAACCCCTCCTTAATTTTACTGCATTATGCCTTTTCTTCCAGATTTTCCTTCTTTGTTTATTCAATATATTGATTAATTTTCTGCGTTTGGTCCCCCTTTTAAACAAATTGTAGATCATTAGACCTTGATCCCACATACTTGTCCCGTATTTATTTGCAGCCCTTGTGTGTAAAATCCTTTGTGTATCTAGTTGCATTAAAGTCACAACACAGCATGGCCGGGAACCACACTAGTGGATCTTGAGGGGTGCCTAACACCTTCCCCTTGAGATAATTTCTAGCCCTTACCCGAACTCTGATTTTCCAACTCAAAAACCCTTCTTAGTGTCCTAATGCACTCAATCATTAGGTGGCGACTCTTCAATTCCAAAAACCCAATTACCAAACGGGAATAGAGTTGTCTTCCCAAATGTCGTAAACCCGATTTCGCTTCAGAAAAAGGGGGCGTCGACAGCATGGCGACTCTGCTGGGGAATTCTTTAGGCTTCTACCACTGCATGTTATATGTGACTTTACTATTTTCTTTATTGCTTTGTTTAATGCCTTTATTTGAAACTGACTTGTCTTTTTGTTTCTTTTTTCTTTAACGCTTTCATTTACTGTTTTCCTTCAATACTGTTGTAATTTTGAGCAATTATTGTAATCATTATGAACGTGAAAATACGTGGCAATTTGTTTCATTCTTGTAATTGCATTTTTCAACATCATATTCTACTCGTGCTAAACAAATACCATAGCAACGCTTGATGAGTTGTTGCGCTCTTCCAATATTATTACCCCCCAAATTTTGGCAAAGGCGTATTTGCGGTAAAACTAGTCGATCAGCGGTGCAGTCGACGGTTCCGTGCCTTTCCCTCTTGAGTTGTCCGCTCAAGGGTACCGGTCTAGCACCCAATAGAAACCTTATTCTGTTTAACTGTTCATGCATCACTATCAAACCTAGTCGAGTCGGTTATGCTGTCCACATAATGACTCTTTAAGATAGCCTTATCCAAAGTCCACTGGGTTTCCTTGAAACCCAAACGGACGCCACCATATTCTGTGCATTTATTTGGAGAACTAAATGCTTTTATGCTAATTATTGGTTTAAATAGTCGAGTTCGGTGGGGGGTATGGTCTTAACCCTTTTGTTTTGCAAAAAATAGAGAACAAGGTCCCCGACTTCGGTATGGTCAGTATACCCTCACTCTTGCTGACCTGGTGGAGGAATCTCCCATCAAGTGGCCAAATCAATGAATGGAAAGAGAGGGTCGCCAAGGCTAGTAAGAAGCTGGAATATCTGGAATACAGTTTGCTGGAATTGGAAGGAAAAGTAAGAAAAAGAGTCACCTTTTTTGTTGTTTTTACTTTTATTTTTTATTCCCTTTCCCAAAAAGGTTAGTTCGTGCATTCTGGCATCATCATCCTACTCCACAAGATCTAAGGGCCCTCCATCTCCTCCTCCTCCAAGTCCTATCAAAAGCAAAAACAAAGCAAAGATGGAGAACGTGAACAACATCAGAAAGGACGACTCAGCTGAAAGGGTAGAAGTTCCTCCTGGTGTTCAGGTATCCAAAGAAAGTGCCGCGCAACTCGAACAGAAGCTACTGAAATTTCAAGAAGAACTAGACCAAGTTCGGAACTTGGAAAGTCTGTCATTCTCCCTCAATACTCCAGAAATCAACTTTCCCAATAGTCAACACCCCATACCTCCACAGAACATCCCAAAGCCGCGAAACAACCCACTACTCATTGCAACACACATCCCAACAACACTCCACTCCTCATCCATGAACCATCAAATGATCAT
The DNA here is from genome assembly GCF_001879085.1 of Nicotiana attenuata. NCBI lineage: Eukaryota > Viridiplantae > Streptophyta > Magnoliopsida > Solanales > Solanaceae > Nicotiana > Nicotiana attenuata. The sequence continues at coordinate 19,581,230 of NC_031996.1, read as the reverse complement.
CCCCACCACACTCCCATATATGTGGAAACCTTGCCACACTACACCAAACCCATTACAAACACACCAGAATCTAATGACAAAGATTCTCTCATCAAGAACTTGGCTGTCGAGCTCAAGAAATTGACCAGTCGAGTACAGGGTGTTGAAGGAAACAAAGGCATTGAAGGGCTGAATTATGAGGATCTTTGCATCCAGCCAGACGTTGAACTTCCCGAGGGGTACAAACCTCCCAAGTTTGAAATGTTTGTTGGCACAGGAGATCCCAGGGTCCATTTGAGGACCTACTATGATAAGCTGGTCGGCATAGGAAGAGATGAAAAGATTCGCATGAAACTCTTCATGAGAAGTTTGAAATGCGACGCGCTATCTTGGTACATCAGCCAAGATCCCAAGAAGTGGACAAGCTGGGTAGGAATAGCGTCCGATTTCATGGATAGGTTCAGATTCAATACAGAAAATGCACCAGATGTCTTCTACATCCAGAATTTGAAAAAGAAACCTACTGAGACATTCCGCGAGTATGCTACTCGATGGAGATCCGAGGCTGCTAAGGTCAGGCCGGCCTTAGAGGAAGAGCAGATGAACCGATTTTTCGTCCGAGCGCAAGATCCGCAGTATTATGAGAGGTTAATGTTGATAGAGGGCCAGAAATTCTCCGATATCATCAAGCTAGGAGAAAGGATTGAAGAGGGCATTAAGAGCGGACTGGTCACTAATTTTGAAGCACTGCAGGCTACCAACAAAGCCCTACAATCTGGTGGCGCGTCCAAGAAAAAGGACGTGAGTGCCGTGATGGTTGCACAGCGAACCAAGTCCCCAATAAAATACCAAGCCTACCCGGTACCCCCTATCACATACCAACCTATCCCCAATTACCAAGCACCTCCGCCCTCTTACCAAATTCCTGCTTACCAATCATCCCCCTCCCCCACATATCAACCTACCTCACCAAGATATTCCCAAACTGCACCCGTCTACCAAGCCTATAACTCTCACTACCAATCACCTCCCGCCCGCCAAAATTTCCCCAGGCCACGCCTTAACTTCGACCGTAGACCTCCCAAGCAATACACCGCCATCGCCGAGCCAATCGACCAACTATATGAAAGACTTAAAGTAGCCGGTTACGTCACCCCAATCCCTGTCATAACTCCAGAAAATCCTTCCCAATGGGTCGATCCAAATAAAACCTGTGCATACCATTCTAGCATGAAAGGGCATACCATTGACGAGTGCCCATCTCTGAAAGAAAAAATCCAAGCTCTAATTGACAACAAAATCATCGTGGCCAAGGAACCTGCTCCTAATGTTCGAAACAATCCTTTGCCTGATCATAAGGGTGGTGGTCTGCATATGATCGAAGTAGAAGATGATTGGGACCCCAAAGGGTCAATTGGATTAATTGCCGAAGGTGACGAGCCCAAGAAACCAACAGTCACACTAAATCCAATCGTAGTCAAGATCCAACCCTCTGGGGATGCTGAAGTAAACATGTCCGTGCCTCTCGAGTTTGAAACACAGTCCTCCATAAAGACTGCAGAGCCAATTGAGGTGGAGTTTGGGTCTCCAAAAGCACCTGCTCCATTCGAAGTTGTTGTGTTGCCTCCCAAAATGAGAGTGCCCATTCCTGTGGTAATGTCAGCCGTAACACCATTCCATACACAGGCCATTCCTTGGGATTACACAGCCGAGGCAAGAAGGAAGGGAAAGACTAGGTCTGGAGAAGCAATTGCAGCGCAGGGTATGACCAGGACCGGCAGAATTTATACTCTGGAGCACTTAGTTGAATCAAGTAAGCAGGCCTCTGGACGGCCTATTGAAACTGGGTCCGATGATCTCTGTCGGAAGATACAGGCAAAAGAATACTCAGTTGTCGACCAATTAAACAAAACACCAGCAGAGATCTCCATTCTAGCTCTACTGCAAAGCTCCGAGACACACAAGAACGCCTTGATGAAGATACTGAGCGAGGCATACGTACCCAGCAATATAATTGGAGGAGAGATGGCAAACATGGTCGGGCAGGTATTGGAGAGTCATAAAATCACTTTCCACGAGGATGAGTTGCCCCCTGAAGGTTTAGGCCACAACAAAGCGTTGCACATCACTGTGCAATGCGAGGACTATTTCATCACCAGGACTTTGATTGACGGAGGGTCCAGCCTCAACATTTGTCCATTGGTGACCCTCAGAACATTAGGGAAGAGTCTGCATGAAATCAAGGATGGGGCTATCAACGTCAAAGCTTTTGATGGCTCCCAAAGGTCCACTATTGGGGAAATCAGTTTATGTTTGCAAATGGGGCCAACTTGGTTCGATGTTGATTTTCAAGTAATAGACATCCCAGCATCCTACAACTTACTACTAGGACGACCTTGGATCCATGCCGCTGGAGCTGTAGCATCAACCCTGCACCAGGCAGTGAAGTTCGAGTGGAATCACCAAGAGGTGATTATTCATGGTGACGTGAGTAACCCCATATACAGTCGTCAAACCATCCCAGCAATTGAAGGAAGAAGGAAACTAGGAGGAGAAACCTATCACCAGATTGAGCGAGTCAACGCCGTGGACAAAGATAAGTGGTGGGATAACAAGATAGAGAGTATACTAAACTGGAGCGGGTATGAACCTGGCAAAGGGCTTGGCAAGAACCTCCAGGGAATCACCAAGCCTATCAAACTGAAGAAGCATGGCACCATTTTTGGGTTAGGGTATGGATACACTTGGCAAGAATTCACGAACTGGTCGCCACCATGGCGCGACCCTTACTATCCGCTGGAGCACCCGATACCCCGCCTGGAGCAGACTTTCCAGCCGGCAGACATCTTATATGGGTCAGAGGAAGATGAAACATTGGCCGCAATGAAGAACCTGTTTTTGGAAGATGACGATATGGACTGTCACGTCATTCTCGAGGAGGAAGGGGAGGAAGGCCCTTCCATACAGGCGGTGAGCCGAGGGGAGCGCCTCAACAATTGGTCCATCAGAACCACCAAGGCCCGGAGAGCTTCGGGGTAGCAAGGCTGAACAAAGCATTATGCATTATCTTTTACTTTTCGCTAGTTGATTTCCCTTCAGTATTATCTTTAAATTTTGAAAAAAAGCTCCGATGTTCAAAACAATTTTGGAATTTATCAAAGCATTTCAGTTTCTTATATATGTCTCGCTCTTATTATTTTTCTCTGTCATTTATTTTACTTTTACACAACATTACTATTACTTATCTTGATGAACCGATGAATGTGACATGCGACGAGATAACGCAACAAACGGATATAGACTCAGAAGAGGATGAGATACCAGAAGAGGTCATTAAAGAGGTCGAAGACTTTGAGAATAGACCTAAGTCTAACCTGGACGAGACTGAGGTCATCAACCTGGGGGATACAGAGAATGTCAAGGAAACGCGCATCAGTGTTCACCTGTCACCATCAGAAAAGGAAGAGTACACGGAGTTCTTAAAAGAATATGAGGACATATTTGCCTGGTCATATGATGATATGATCGGTCTCAATACATCTATTGTAGCTCACAAATTGCCAACAGATCCGACATGTCCACCGGTAAAGCAGAAGCTCAGAAAGTTCAAGCCAGACATGAGCTTGAAAATCAAGGAGGAAGTTACCAAACAAGTCAAAGCCAAGGTCCTCAGGGTAGTGGAATATCCAACATGGTTGGCCAACATTGTGCCAGTGCCAAAGAAGGACGGGAAGGTCAGAGTCCGTGTCGACTATCGGGACCTCAACCGGGCCAGTCCGAAAGACGACTTCCCCTTGCCAAACATACACATCCTGATTGACAACTGCGCCAAGCACGAGCTGCAGTCATTCGTCGATTGTTTTGCTGGGTATCATCAGATATGGATGGACGAAGAAGACGCGGAGAAAACGGCTTTCATTACACCGTGGGGGATGTATTGTTACAAGATGATGCCGTTCGGATTAAAGAATGCTGGGGCCACCTACATGAGGGCCATGACTACTATTTTCCATGACATGATACACAAAGAGATCGAGGTGTATGTAGACGATGTCATCATCAAATCCAAGAAAGCCACTGACCACATGGAAGACCTGAGGAAGTTCTTCAACAGATTAAGAAGGTACAACTTGAGACTGAATCTCGGGTTCCTGCCGGAAAACTTCTTGGGTTCAATGTAAGTCGACGGGGAATAGAACTAGATCCATCAAAGGTTAAGGCCATTCAAGACTTGCCACCGCCAAAGAACAAGAAAGAGGTTATGAGTTTCTTGGGGAGACTCAACTATATCAGCCGGTTCATAGCTCAGTCCACTGTCATTTGTGAACCCATCTTTAAAATGTTGAAGAAGGACGCTGCTACCAAATGGACTGATGATTGCCAGAAAGCATTTGACAGAATCAAGGAATACCTGTCAACGCCGCCCATCTTGGTTCCGCCTGAACCAGGTAGACCTCTATTGCTCTACCTTGCAGTATTGGATGGAGCATTCGGTTGTGCTCTGGGACAACACGATGAAACGGGGAGAAAGGAGCAAGCCATCTACTATCTCAATAAGAAGTTCACCCCGTACGAGGCCTGGTATTCTCTATTAGAGCGCACTTGTTGTGCTCTGACTTGGGTAGCTCAGAAGTTGAGGCATTATTTCTGCGCCTATACTACTTATCTCATATCAAGGATGGATCCACTGAAGTACATCTTTCAGAAGCCCATGCCCATGGGCAAGCTAGCCAAATGGCAAATCATGCTGAGTGAGTTTGATATCGTCTACATGACTCAGAAAGCAATCAAAAGACAGGCACTAGCCGATCATCTTGCCGAAAACCCCGTGGGCGGAGAATACGAGCCTCTAAAGACGTATTTTCCCGATGAGGAGGTTTCTTTCATAGGAGAAGACCTTGCAGAATCCTATGATGGCTAGAGAATGTTCTCCGACGGAGCAGCAAACTTTAAAGGCGTTGGCATAGGAGCAGTTCTAGTATCAGAAACAGGTCAGCATTATCCGGTGTCCGCCAAACTCAGGTTCCCGTGCACCAACAACATGGCCGAATACGAAGCCTGCATCTTGGGGCTCAAGCTGGCCATTGACATGAACGTTCAGGAGTTGCTAGCGATTGGGGATTCCGACTTGCTCATACATCAGGTTCGGGAAGAATGGGCAACCAAGAACTCCAAGATACTCCCATATTTGCATCACGTACAAGAATTGAGGAATAGGTTTACAAAGACAGAGTTCCGGCATGTTCCCAAAATACAGAATGAGTTCGCCGACGCATTGGCTACTCTATCATCCATGATTCAACATCCGGATAAGAACTTCATTGATCCCATCCCAGTAAAAATCCAGGATCAACCTGCCTACTGTGCTCATGTCGAGGAAGAAGCAGATGGAAAACCATGGTTTCATGACATTAAGAAGTATCTGTCAACAGGAGAGTATCCAGAACTTGCAAACACTACTCAAAAGCGCACACTGCGGAGGTTATCCAATCACTTCTTTCACAGCGGAGGAATCCTGTACAAGAGGACTCCCGATTTGGGACTGCTAAGATGTGTCGAAGCAAAGGAAGCATCCAGGTTGTTGGAAGAAGTTCATGTAGGGAGCTGTGGTCCGCATATCAATGGTTTTGTCTTAGCCAAGAAAATACTCCGAGCTGGTTATTTCTGGATGACTATGGAGACAGACTGCATCCAGTATGTTCGGAAATGTCATCGTTGCCAAATCCATGCAGACATGATAAAGGTGCCTCCTAACAAGCTCAATGCAACAAGCTCACCATGGCCGTTCGCCGCTTGGGGAATGGATGTCATCGGACCTATCGAGCCTGCCGTATCAAACGGGCACAGGTTCATTCTAGTGGCAATTGATTACTTCACCAAATGGGTTGAAGCAACATCGTATAAGGCAGTGACCAAGAAGGTCGTGGCAGACTTTGTCCGCGATCGTATTATTTGCCGATTCAGCGTCCTAGAGTCAATCATCACTGATAATGGTTCCAATCTCAACAGCGACCTGATGAATGCAATGTGTGAAACCTTTAGGATCAAGCACAAGAATTCTACAGCCTACAGACCTCAGATGAATGGAGCTGTAGAAGCAGCCAACAAGAACATCAAAAAGATACTAAGGAAAATGATAGAGAAACTCAAGCAGTGGCATGAGAAGCTATCATTTGCTCTATTGGGATACCGTACCACCGTCCGCACATCAACTGGGGCGACTCCTTATATGTTGGTTTACGGCACCGAGGCAGTCACCCCAGCCGAAGTAGAGATTCCCTCCCTGAGAATTATGCAGGAAGCAGAACTTGAAGATGCAGAATGGGTAAAGAGTCGCTATGAGCAATTAGCCCTTATAGACGGGAAAAGGCTGAATGCAGTTTGCCATGGTCAGCTTTATCAGAATAGGATGACCAGAGCCTTCAACAAGAGAGTCGGGCCAAGACAGCTCGCGCCAGGGCAGTTAGTACTGAAGAAGATTTTTCCGTACCAAGATGAAGCCAAAGGAAAGTTCTCTCCTAATTGGAAGTTCTCGCAGAAATGGATGGAGAAGTCTGGCCAAAGCCAATCAACTCAGATGCAGTCAAGCGCTACTATGTGTAATCTTTAAGCTTTCCTATATGATGTAATTTGAACTACGCCTGACCTGATTCATGCTTAAGAGGGGATACGTAGGCAGCCCTATGGGTTCGGTCACAATTCAGCAAAATTTTCATTTCCCACGACATTGGAAACTGGGGCAGAATTTTGAGGAGGACCCTCAAAATTCCGAAGTTGATTTTCAGCCGTTCGTCGCACACAGCCGTTGGAAGCACCAACCCAGTAAATTGGGGCAGAATTTTGAGGAGGACCCTCAAAATTTCGGAGCAAGAGAGGTTGCAATGTCTTGAACCGTGTCGCAGTCGTCGGTTCATCTAAAAGAAGAATATTATTTTCAATTATGTATTTACGTTATATTATTTTACTAAATCATGCATGACTATTATCCGAATTGCTGTGTTTAGCAACGCTACCCCAATGATGCACAACGTCAAGCAGGACGAGCAAAGGCCACGGGAAGACGAACTAACCTTCCCCCTTTTACAAAACTCACGATTTTTCTTTGGATGCAGGCACTCAATTCGCAATGTCATTAGATATATTTATGCACTCATACTTTCTCAAGAATGCAACTTCTCAGAATCATCACCTATTTACAATTGCTATCCATACACAACATCCCTAGCAGCCACAATGATGCAATCAGCTATCAGCTATCATCTACCAGCTAAGAGATTCCATTACTATTCGCCCTTCTAATTCCTGCATTTTTGCATAAGGCAACTTTTCTGCCTTCCGAGACTAAGCATTGTCTTCATCTGCATTTTCTTGCATTGCATAAGGCTACTTTTCTGCCTTTCGAGACTAAGCACTGTCTCCATCTGCATTCTCTGCATTGCATAAGGCTACCTTTCTGCCTTCCGAGGTTAAGCTCCACCTCCATCCTGCATTTCTACGCATTGCATAAGGCTACCTTTCTGCCTTCCGAGGCTAAGCATTGTCTCCATCCTGCATTTTCTTGCATTGCATAAGGCTACCTTTCTGCCTTCGGAAACTAAGCATTGTCTCCATCCTGCATTTTCTTACATTGCATAAGGCTACCTTTCTGCCTTCCGAGGTTAAGCTCTACCTCCATCTGCATCTCCTGCATTGCATAAGGCTACCTTTCTGCCTTCCGAGGTTAAGCTCTACCTCCATCCTGCATTTTTCTTGCATTGCACAAGGCTACCTTTCTGCCTTCCGAGACTAAGCATTGTCTCCACCTGTCGGCTGAAATATCGCCAATTTTATTTAAATCCCGTCGGCTGAAATATCGCCAATTTTATTTAAATCCTGTCGGCTGAAATATCGCCAATTTTATTTAAATCCTGCATGGCTGAACAATTTTATTTATGCTTTACATCGGCTGAAACATCGCCAACTATATTTAAATCTCTATGTCGGCTGAAACATCGCCAATTTTATTCAAATTTTCTATGTCGGCTGAAATATCGCCATTTATATTTATGCTTTAAATCGGCTAAAACATCGCCAAATCTTGCATTTCATCGGCTGAAACATCGCCAAATCCTGCATTTCATGGGCTGAAAGATTGCCAAACTGTCCAAAGGCGTCATTGTTCGGAGGCACCATTCTCATAGCCCGAGAACGCCATGCCATGGCATGAGGACCCCGCTTTTGTCTTATGCATATCATTATTGAAAGGCATCATGGTTCGGGGGCATCATTTTCATAGCCCGAGAACATCATTTCATAGCCTGCGAATCCTTTATTATGCGCTTCACGGCCTAGGACGTCATGGTCTGAGGACGTCATCCTAACCGTCCAAAGACAGCATTCATGGTCCAACGGGAACTTGCATCACGTTTAAATTCTGCACGATATGCTTGTATTACCCAATTACAGGTACATCAGCTGGAAACGACCATTACAGCAAGAGCGATCTTGCTCGGGTTCTCGCAACCCATCAGTCCCTAACCACCCTTCCTAACCTAAATATTGCGTCCGCCTCTTCAAAAACCTCCATCGGCATACTCCGTCGATGTACCCCAAACTACATATGACCTGATTCCTGTAAAACCAGGGATATGTAGGCAGCTCAGAAACCAGAGCTCGATCAAAACCTTTGCAAGTCGTCTCTCTCGGTCAAAATTGGTCATCATATCTTTACCCGACAACTCTTTCATCCTTCCCGGGTCAAGAGGGGCAGCTGTTGATACCCAATTTTTCCCTATGTATTTTACACTCAAAATACTTTCAAAATAGCATGTGTATGCATATATAAGCATGCTCAAGAGTTTTGGTATTTTTTCCTAATTTTTTAAGATTTTCAAAATCAATTATTGTCTATTTTGGTAATACAAAATCCAATAATTGTTCCCAAAATTATTACTTTGGTGAATAATTTATTTCTATTCTCGTATTTACACCAAAATATAATTAAGGTAATTTTTGCATATTTTTATAAATTTATTTGGTATTTTTAAAGCTAAAATGCATATAATTGCAATTATAGCCTATTTTACGATTAACAACATTTTACAATTATAAAGTCATTACCAGTATTTTTAGATCAATATTTATATATTATTAATTAGTTCAGTGCTTTTAATTTATTTTTAAAATCATTTAAACTATTTTTATAAAATAAAAGGGGAAAAATTGGCTATTTAACACATAGCCATTTCTATTTCAATTACAGCCTCAATTTAACCCCCAATTCCACCCTAATTAAATGACCCAACTTCAAATTTTAACCCAAACCCCAGGACCCGTTTTCAGACCCGCCCAGCTTCTCTTTTAATCCTAGCCGTTGATCATTTTGATCAACGACCATGATCCGTTCTTTCCTTTTTAATTCCCATACCCCCTTAACCCTAATTCACTCTATCAGATGTGTCGCCTTTGAACTCTCTTCACCTCCCAAATTCTCTCAAGGCTCCCCGGAACCCTAGCCTCCCCTACCTTGTTCCACCATGTTTTCACCGGCGTCCATGGCTTCTCAGGCCATGGACAGCCTATACCCACCTCCTATGGCTCCTGCATGCCTGTTATTCGAAGGATCGAGGCCAGACCTCGAGGGTCTTCACCCAGGCCTTCACTGATTCGAAGATTCCGGCCATCTCCGTCCTTGCTCCGGTGGCTCTTAGGTCTTTTGAGACCTGTTTATGACATTATCCGACTTAGATCGGGTATTTTTAGAAGCCTTTCTCATTCTCTACGGGTTTCATCTGGAACCCTAAAT
>NC_031996.1:19568363-19571367 GCF_001879085.1 Nicotiana attenuata | reverse complement strand
ATATTTATACATACTTATACAATATTGTATAAATTATGTATAATTGTGTATAAATATGTATAAGTGTGTATATTTGTGTATAAATATGTATAAATATGTATATTTGTGTATAATGTTATATAAATATAATTTTTTCATTATGCAATATTGTGTGTATAATTGGCCTCCATGACAGTTTGATACTTTCTTCTCCTCCTATATTTCAAACTTGCAGCAATTTCTATTTTTTTTATTTTTTTATTTCTACCATTTGAAACTTGGGGAAGAAACAAATATAAGATTTGACAAAGATCCTTCAATAACATTAATGGTTCTAAAATATATCACTATTCTCATTTTATCATCTAAACAGTCTAAGTTTCCTCTAGAATTGTAGATGTTTCTACTGCTTCCACTTATATACAATTTTACATTAAGAAAAGCAAATTCAAATATAAAAGCCTTATGTGTTTTCAGAATTTAAATGCCACCATTGAAGTTGGTTGTTTCAATTGGAATCTGTGCGAAGCGTAGGAATTTATAAAGAAGGAATAATAGCAGTAGTTGGTGGTGCAAAAAAGCTTTTTTAGGACCTTAGCCTTTTATCTTTGGGCTATAAATTTGTAAAGCTGTAACTGGGCTAACTAATTGCAATATATGTGTATGAATTGTACTAGTGTGTAATTCTCCCTTTATTTTTTAAGAGTCTGCGAACCAGAAATTCTAGGTAAGGAATTCTGTTAACCCGGGAGAAGGTGTGAGGCATTCCCGGGTTCCGTGGTTCTAGCACGGTCGCTTAGTGATTATTACTTGGCTTAAATTGTTTAACTACTCATTCTTAGGACCTATGTGCATCTATCTTTTTACCGCTTTTAAATCAATTGTTTAATTGTAATTAAAGAATTTAGTTACGCGTACGTATACTCTTTTCCTTTGGCGCATCAAAAATCATATCACGTGAATGTGTCCACAATTAATAACGCTTTGTTTATTTTATTAAGAAAGTTGGGTTGAAGTTGCGTGAACGCATCCCTCGGGTCTTTTTTAGAGTTAAATTTGCAATTATATTACGTGAACGTATACATAATCGCAATACTAATCTAAACCAGGCCTAAAGCAAACTACGATTGTCCAAATTAATAACAAAGTTTGCGAGGGCCATGGAAAATTCAATTGATGGCACACCCCTATTTTAAAAGAGTGATTATTAATTATATGAAGGTCATGGACTTAGGGGCTTTATTTAACATGGCACACCTCAAATGGTTTTTAGAAGAAACTTATTTAATTAGGGCCATCTAAGATATTCCTATTTGAGATTAACTTAAGCTTAAAAAGGGCTAACTGATTATGAAAGGTTTTTAATTATTTTGGGATAGGGGAATGGGTCAGCAACATCTTGCTAACGAATCAGCTTCGAGAGCTGAAATTGGGCTCACAATTGGCCCAGAAATCGAACTTGGAGACAATATTGTTGGATTCTAATCAAGTAACCCACATGGGTTCAAATTCAGGCGGGCCCAGATGGCTATATTTTCTAATTTGGGCCTATCTACCTTTTAGCCAATATACAGATACGAATTAGTGAGGAAAAACTGAAACGAAATCATTGTTTGCAAGGAAAAATCGAAACACAAGACAAGTTTGTAATTTAGTTCTACCACATTAACTTGCAAGATGTATCAGATTTACATTGCTAACTAATGAATAATAAAAAAAACTGCTGTTGGGTCAAGCTGTGAAATCCAATTACCCAGACCCAAAGACTCAGGTCAGATTTGCCCAAATGGGCCCAAGACTTGGGCCTACTTGCAAATGCAACACGGTTCATATTTACATACATCCTTTAAACATGTTCATTGCAGGAGGAAAATTTACTATGGCAAGCTCTAGCCATTAAAATTAAATTGAAACTAATAGTCCATTTACAGAGCTGTCAGTCCCAAAACTTTATACAAGAGAAATTTCTAAACTACTGAACATTATCCTACCAGTCTTTACATTTATCATCTAATAAGAAAGAAAGAAAAGCTAAAAGAAACAAAAGAAGCATGTCTTCTAATCTGGGATTCTTGCCATCAGACTCTTCACAGCCAAAGTACCAGCTTGCAAAAAGATCAGCTACAAACCCAAACACACTTAGGCAATTTCCCCCCTGTTCGCAATTCCATATCTGAGACCTACAATTTTTACACTTAAACGATTTTGAGCTTCATTTTTCATATTTTCTCAAACCCAAACACACATAGGCGATTTTTCAAGAACAAGACTTCTTCCAAATCAATTGTAAGTTAGTTTTTACTCATTTCTTTCAATCATTAACATCTTTTAACATGATTTCAACATAAAATCAAAGATTTTCATGGGGAAAATTGGGTGTTTTGGGTAGAACCTAGGTTTTTCAAAAATTGGGAATTTGGACCTCGATTTGAGGTCCGATTTCAAAACAAATTACATATTTGAGTTCATGGGGGAATGGGTAATCAGATTTTGGTTCGAACCTCGGGTTTTGACCACGTGGGCCCGGGGGCAATTTTTGACTTTTGGGTAAAACTTTGGAAAACTCATTTTCATGCATTGGGGTTGATTCATTTAGTGTTTATTAATGTAATTAAGTCATTTGTGATTAGATACGAGCGAATTGGCGGTGGAATCGAGGGGTAAAGCTATAATTGAGACTTGAGTTGTGTTCAAGGCATCGAGGTAAGTGTTTGGTCTAACCTTAGCTTGAGGGATTAGGAGTTGAGTCCTATTTGCTATGTGGTATTAGTCGTGTACGACGTATAGGCATGGTGACGAGTATCTATACGTTGGTGTCTAGCATGACCGTGAGTCTTTATATTGTGAATATCTTGATTTCATAGTATTCTTCATGCCTTGGTGATGATTTTCTAGTTGTTGTGAAAGGTTTGTGGAAGGAATTGAGTCCTTTGAACATCTTGGAGCATTGGCTCGAGTTATATTATGAATTGTGAAAGTATATGAGATGATTGAACCCTTTGGAGCATTGGCTCAAGTGGTAAAG
>NC_031996.1:19453494-19567684 GCF_001879085.1 Nicotiana attenuata | reverse complement strand
AAGAGTTTCCCTTCTGTTCGTGTTCAATGGAGAGGTCAGCCTCCTGAGGCATCGACCTGGGAGTCCGAGTCCGATATGCGGAGCCGTTATCCTCATCTTTTCCCCGACTCAGGTACTTCTTTCTTCTGTCCGTTCGAGGACGAACGATTGTTTTAGTGGAGAATGTGACGACCCAAAAGGGTCATCACCTATTTTTAATTGAATTCTGTGTCTCCGAGGCCTTGAAAACCTCATTTAGAGTCGCCTCGATTTGCGTGCACAGTCCGAGCGCGTAGCCGGAAAGCTTAAATATGAAATTTTGTGAAAATGCTAAGTTTTGATGTTAAAATGAATAAATTTGACCTTAGTCAACGTTTTGGGTAAACGGACCCGGGCCCGTGATTTGACGGTCCCGGAGGGTCCGTAGAAAATATGGGACGTGGGCGTATGCCCGGAACCGAATTCCGAGGTCCCAAGCCCGAGAAATGAATTTTTTAGTAAAATTATTTTCTGAAATTGTTTAAGGAAATTGGAAATGAAATCTGATTAGAAAGCGATGGTATCGGGCCCGTATTTTGGTTCCGGCGCCCGGTACAAGTCTTATATATGTTTTAAGTCCTTCCTGTGAAATTTGGTTGAAAACGGACGTCGTTTGACGAGATTTGGACCTAAATTGGAAAAATTGATGTTTTTGTGAAGTTTGAAAGAATTCATAGATTTTGAGGTTTAATTCGATGTTTATGATGTTATTTTGGCGATTTGATCGCACGAATAAGTCTGTAGGATGTTTTTGAGGTTGTGTGTATATTTGGTTTGGAGCCCCGAGGGCTCGGGTGAGTTTTGGATAGGCCACGGGGTGCATTTTGAACTTAAAAATTTGCTGGTGTGTTCAGGCCTGCAGGCTTCGCAAATGCGAAGCCTGGCTCGCAATTGCGAGCTCGCAAATGCGAAGGCTGGATCGCAAATGCGAAACCAGCCCAGGCCACCCTTCCTCGCAAATGCGAGATGACCTTTCGCAATTGCGACTACTGCTTCGCAAATGCGAAATCTTGGGAATTATGAAGGGTTCGCAAATGCGAACCCTGTTTCGCATTTCCACCTGTTCGCAATTCCCATATCTGAGACCTGCAATTTTTACACTTAAACGATTTTGAGCTTCATTTTTCATATTTTCTCAAACCCAAACACACTTGGGCGATTTTCCAAGAACAAGACTTCTTCCAAATCAATTGTAAGTTAGTTTTTACTCATTTCTTTCAATCATTAACATCTTTTAACATGATTTCAACCTAAAATCAAAGATTTTCATGGGGAAAATTGGGTGTTTTGGGTAGAATCTAGGTTTTTCAAAAAAATTGGGGATTTGGACCTCGATTTGAGGTCCGATTTCAAAACAAATTACATATTTGAGTTCGTGGAGGAATGGGTAATCGGGTTTTGGTTCGAACCTCGGGTTTTGACCACGTGGGCCCGGGGGCGATTTTTGACTTTTTGGGTAAAACTTTGGAAAACTCATTTTCATGCATTGGGGTTGATTCATTTAGTGTTTATTAATGTAATTAAGTCATTTGTGATTAGATACGAGCGAATTGGAGGTGGAATCGAGGGGTAAAGCTATAATTGAGACTTGAGTTGTGTTCAAGGCATCGAGGTAAGTGTTTGGTCTAACCTTAGCTTGAGGGATTAGGAGTTGAGTCCTATTTGCTATATGGTATTAGTCGTATACGACGTATAGGCATGGTGACGAGTATCTATACGTTGGTGTCTAGCATGATCGTGAGTCTTTATATTGTCAATATCTTGATTTCATAGTATTCTTCATGCCTTGGTGATGATTTTCTAGTTGTTGTGAAAGGTTTGTGGAAGGAATTGAGTCCTTTGAACATCTTGGAGCATTGGCTCGAGTTATATTGTGAATTGTGAAAGTATATGAGATGATTGAATCCTTTGGAGCATTGGCTCAAGTGGTAAAGCGAGATATGAAGTAAGAATTGAATGATAGAGAAAGAGTTATTGAAATGTTCCCTTGCCGAGATTTAATTATTTAATTGTTGTGCCTTGCCAGGATTTGATTGTTTAAATATTGCTCCCTTGCCGGGATTCCTATATGTTCTTGTTTATTTTCCCTTGCCCTTGTTTGCGATTGTTGTTTGGGTGAGGATGAGTGTTAAAGCACGAAGGGTGATGCCGTGCATTGTTTGCTTTGGTGAGGAAAGAGTGTAAAGCACGAAGGGTGATGCCGTACCACACGATGTACCATTCCGTGCCCATTTTATTGATTATATGTTAGGAAAGAGAGTAAAAGCACGAAGGGTGATGTCGTGCACATTATATTATTCTAATTGCTTTGGTGAGGAAAGAGAGTAAAAGTACGAAGGGTGATATCGTGCACGTTTTCATTATATTATTGCTTGGTGAGGACGAGAGTAAAAGCACGAAGGGTGATGCCGTGCACTTGTTTGATTTCTGCTTCTTGTTGACATTGTATCTATTGTTCCTTTCCTTACTTGATACTTTTTTCGGAACTGTTATCTCCCCGCAACATGTTTCCCCCTCCCATCCGTACTTGTTTATTTCTGCTTTGTTTCCGCTGTATATTATATAATTGTACAGGTTTATGTGGTAGTCTGGTCTAGCCTCGTCACTACTTCACCGAGGTTAGGCTAGGCACTTACCAGCACATGGGGTCGGTTGTGCTGATACTACACTCTGTGCTCTTTTGAACAGATCCAGGTTCCGGAGTAGCATTTGGTCATCAGCAGTAGATTGGGAGCTATCCTTCAGTCCGATACTCCGAGGTAGCCCTGTTGGCGTTCGCAGGCCCGGCGTCTCCTCTTTCAGTTTTTACGTTCTGTTGTCATTTCTACTCGAGACAGACTATGTTCTTTTCTTTCAAACACTTATTTGTAGAAATCTTAGACGGTCCGTGAAAGTTGTGACACCAGTCCTGGGTAGAGGCATATGTGTATTTTCCTCATTATTTTGGTTTACTCAATTTAAGTCTTCCGCTAAATTATGAATTCCGCTGTTGTTTTATTATTTATCTCTTGTTAGTTTAATTGGTAAACATAGATTTAAAACAAAAGTATTATGGATTCTAAATGTGTGTCTTGCCTAGCTTCTACGAGTAGGCGCCATCACGACACCCGAGGGTGGAAAATTCGGGTCGTGACATGTTTTGAGTATGAGCTTTTCAGAGGAAAATAGAACTTTTCTGAGAATTGCTGATGAAAAATGTGTATGAAAATCTGTGTGGTCCCTCAATCAGAATGAGAGGACCTACCTATATATAGGCTGCCTAGGGGAGGGTATCTTTTAGGCATATTCCTTATCCTAGGGAATAATAGTACAGTCCTTTTAAACAGCCCTTGGTATAGCTGTCCTGCAATCCAGCACATTTTTAACAGTTGGGACAGTTGTACCCTTTTCTAGGATATTTCTGAATTTCAGCTTAAGTAGATAACCCTTTTTACCCCTTAGGTTACTACTTATTTCAGGTTCTAACTTTTTAAATTCAAATAAACACCTAAGGTTCCCTTAATTTTCAAATCAAACTAGAAAGCATCAGAAAAACCAAATTAATGCTGAAACAAAACATGCCGATTTCACTCTATCTTAAAACTAACCAATTGACCAATTGCTTATTTAATTAACCCTAAAAGACACTAAAACCAAACTGGACTGATAACAGAAACCTAATTAATCTAATTTATGCTTTCATCAATTAGACAACACATGGAAACATGAAAGAAGAAAAAGAAATCAAACAAACAGTTTATAATCCTAATTTTAGCCCTACTTAACCTAGAGCAATCAGAATTAATTACCATGCTCAGCATGCTTCACATGAAACCAATTCATAATAAACCCTAGATTAACAGGGAATCAAACCAAACTAAAAGCTAAATGAACGATGCATCCAGAACATGAATGAAACTGCTAATTACCCTACAAATTAGGTTGACTCTGAACTAAACCAAATTAACAAACCAAATGTAACTTTGAACAAATAAACCGGAATGATTCTGAAAACAAACTAATGTGCCCTAGAACAAAATTACTAACTAAACAATCCAAAGAGCAATCAATTTTTTACAAAACTAAAAATCAAGCTGTGAAGAAACTGACTCGAAAATTGAAAAAGAAAGAAGGGGAAAAGAAAGAAGAAAGAAAAGGTGAAAACGGATGACAGAAGCATACCATGGTGACTGGAAGAAACAATCGACAGAAACCCTTGAATTTCGTCTTCGCCTTGACCAACAGAGGTCTTTTCTTTCAATAGATCCGGCCTTGCATGGCTTTGACTGGATCTCCATGAAAGAAAGGACTTCTGGGAGCCTTAACTTTGGAGGAAAAAGAAGCAGGGGAGCTTTGGGGTCGATTTGGGGGAAGATTAGGGTTTTTAGGTCTGACTCTTAGATCTGAAATTCACACAATCCGGCGAGGATTCTGGACAAACTGATCGAGGATCTAAGATGAGGAGGGAAAGGGAAGTATGGGGTGTTAATATGGTGAGGTTTGGAGGATTTAGGGTTTTCAGCCGGATTTTCAATCTAAGATTCGAACAGCTTGGGCTTGATTCGAAGGAAGGGGAGTGAAGATTTGGAATGGGGAGGTGCAGGGGAGTTCGTGGTATCATTTTGGGAACGATTGGACCACCGGAACCGCCGTGAGGCGATTTTCGGTGGAGGCGGCGATGGAAAGCAAAGGCGGCTAGGGTTTCTTTTGGTTAGAGAGACTGAGTGAGAATGCGGGGTCCGATGGGGGGGTAGGTCTGGGTTAGGACAGTTATATGTATTTTGGGTAGGGAGTTGCGAGCCGTTAGATCAAGGAAATCCAACGGCTGGGATTAACGGGTGATGAAACGGGGTCGTTTGAGGTTTAGACGGGGCTGGACCGGGTATAATTGGTTTGGGCTTGAGTTTTGGACGGGTTTTTTTGGACTGGTTTGGGTCGAATTTTAGGGTCTTTGGTGAATTAGCCCAATTCCGAAAATCCCTTTTAATTCCTTTTTTTTTATTTTTTTAATTAAAAATCCTAATAATTAAAAATCCTAATTTATCTAAAATATGAAATTAAACTATTTAACAAATTATAAATATTACAAACATCACTTAATTCTAAATTGAAAGAGAAAAATCAATAAACTAAGAATTAAAAGACAAAAAATGCA
This sequence comes from Nicotiana attenuata, assembly GCF_001879085.1. Classification (NCBI taxonomy): domain Eukaryota; kingdom Viridiplantae; phylum Streptophyta; class Magnoliopsida; order Solanales; family Solanaceae; genus Nicotiana; species Nicotiana attenuata. The sequence continues at coordinate 19,562,532 of NC_031996.1, read as the reverse complement.
AAATGAGCTATTTTTGTGATTTTCAAATTTTTATAAAACAAATAATTACTTATTAATTCTAAAAGTGTAAAAACAAATCCTAAATGCAATGTATGATATTTTTGGTATTTTTCGTGATTTAAATAAATTAAACATGCACAAAAAAATACAAATAATTAAGAAAATTCTACAGAAATTCCTAAAGTGGCAAATATTTAACAAAAACCTATTTTTCTTGGGATTTTATAGGAGCAATTTATATAGGGCAAAAATCACGTGCTCACAGATGATGCTAGAGAATCATATTTAAATTGTGTGAATTATATTTTTATATAAATTCTCTTTCAAACAGAAAACATATTAAACAAAAGGAGTATTTTAAAAAAAATATCAAATATTATATTAAAATTCTTTCAAGATTCATTACTCCTTAAGAGAAACATATAACATTTCGTATCGAATACATTACTTTTGATGTTTGAGTTGTAACGACGTTGCAACTAATTTGCATATTATGATATGTGTCATACTTTTCGTATTATTCATAGTTGAATTATAATTTATAAATATTTTAAATAGATTACTTTTTATAATTTTGTATTTTTAATGTAATTTTTATAATTATTTTTTATTTTATACTATCTTAAAATTCTTGAAATTAGTAAAATTTAAAGATCCGTGGGACTTACGCCCCATATCTCAGGGCTTACGCCTCGCCTTGTCGGAGGTAAACGCCTCGCCTCACGCCCCCTCCTCTTAAAACATTGGTTTCAGATATTTGAAGGGGAAAAATAAAACAGTTGTGATTTAACGTCGAATCACGTTTAATGTCTTTTGAAATTTTTAACATGAGCTTGCGGATTGCGGTTACTACCTCTTGTTTCACATATTTGAAAAATACAACACTCGTGATATTGTTAAACGTCGAATCATACCTTTTGACTCATTAACATGAACTTGAGGTTGCTAATAAAAGGAGTCAAAATCTGGTGTACACACACAATACAAATGATCAAATAGTGAGTGGTTAAATCATGTAATACACATTTAGCGTAGAAAAATAAACATTATAAATTGTCTTGGAACCCCTTTCTTAATTTACATACCTAATTAGAGGTAAGCAAAAAACTAGCTATCACATGAGGAGTGTGTATCTCACTTTCCCAAAAATCAAATGGAGGGGAAAGCGGTTCTAGCCGTGATAGCATTCTTAATTCTTTTTATAACAGCATCGTCTATAGCTGAGAATTTTTTCGAATGCACAAGTAATTGCCTCAACGAGATGAAAACTGCTGATTGTGTTTTGAACCCTCCAATGTGTCTTTCCACTTGTGCTGCAAAATGCACTTCATTTGCACTTTCTTCTTCCCCAAAAACTGATCACGATTGTAATGTTGGGTGTGCTTTACACCAATGCAGGAAATTCATGACCATTACTATTGAAAAAAAAGAATTTCATAACTATACAAATTGCTATTCATTACGTTTTAAAGCAGATAAAGAGAATCTTGGAAAATGCATGACTAGTTGCAGTGAGGAGCATTGCGCAACTAAGGCACCAGCTATGGAACTATAGGCTGAAGTCTGAACACTGACTTGGTGTGATATTATGTTTTTTTCTTTTCTTCTAGGTGATCTTATGTTATTTTAGTTCATTAATTTCTAGCAATGTTACTTCAACTTTGTAGTTGTGTTATTATTCTTCTATTTGCAAAAGGAACAACATGATCGGCACTTCGATTAGCCTATTAACATACTCCCTCTGTTCGCTTTTACTTGTCCAGTATATTAAAAATATATTTTTACTTTTATTTGTCCATTATAGCTTTTTTTCCTGTTTTACCTTTATAATTAACTACTCATTCCCAAATTAATTTCAAAACTTTTGGAAATACTTTCATTATTATATGCAGAATTATAAAATACATATTTCATTTATTGTTTCTTAAGGGGGAAAAAGTCCAAAGTAAATAACTAAAAGTTAACGGAGGGAGTATAATAGACCGTCCGGCAATTCCGCATGTATAATAAGAGATGTTGGTGATACTACAATTTCACCACCTCACAACATTGTAAGAAGAAAGTTAAAAAGATAAAGCTAGGCGCCATAATTAGATTATGAAATTACTTTAATTTACATTACCATACTATTTTAGATTAAGTAATTAGGTGAAAAAATTGGATTATCTTTATAACTTATTATCATTATCAAAATTACGTAACTTTTAAAACATAGTTGGTCAACTGAAAACGAAATAAGCAACATGCTCTAATATTTGCTATAAAAAAAAAATATAAAAAAAAGCAACATGCTCTAATATCATTACTCTGTTAAATCTAATTTACCAGGGTAAGTTTTTGCCATTTACTAGTACTCCATAGAGTAAATTTTTTTGTTTATTTTTCCAGCTGAATCCAGAGATAGTTATTACTATCAGCATAATCTTGAATCACAGATCAGAAGGGAATAATTCCATTTCACACATAGCATCATTCCCTCATCAAAATCTTCTCCTACTTTTATCTTCTGTTCAATCAAACCTGTTTACTTCAACAAATCCAATCTTCTTTCTCAAACCCTAAATCCATAGCAAAAATCAAGAATCTCGACAATTTCGAAGAAAATGGCAAAAACAGATGAAATTCACACCATTTCCTTATCATTCACTGATTTCCCAGAAGATGTGCAGCTCTGTATCCTCTCATTTCTCACCCCTTTAGATATCTCCAATTTCGCCTGCACTTCAAAGCGCTTCGTCTCTCTTTGCCGTGATGACCCAAGACTCTGGTTTTCCATGTGTCACCGCAAATGGGGATCCAAAACCCATATTAACAAATGGGTTAGTAACGGTAAATTCTCATATAAGCTTCTTTACAATACCCTTTTAGAGTATGAGAATCTCATTGGCTTCTGGCGCCTCAGTGGTGCTGATTCTGATACTGATTCCCCTTTAATCTTTTTTGAGTGGGGTCCATTTTATATAGCTGGTTCAAGGGTCAAACCCGCAAGAAATTGTACTTATGGAGTGATAAAGTCGCCATTTTTATGGATGGGTTTTAACTCTAAGGGTGAAGTTGTCAATTATCTCGATCCTGAAGGGAGGGTTGAGTTGTTATCTGAAAATGTGATGAATTTTGATGATTTGGGTTTTGGGGAGAGTGAATTGATTCAGGTGAATGTGAATTTCATGGGAAAAACTCATGTTGTTCTGGAAGAAAATTGTGGCAGTGCACTTGGGTATTCTGGTAATTCTCCACAGAATAGAGGAGGATTCAGGAAAGTTTCAAGCTCAGGGAACATGAGGGGAGAGGAGTATGAGGATTTATGTGGGTCCCCTGGAAGCTTGCCAGATAGGTTGATGTCCGAGATTTATCAGTATTTCGCCAACAAGACGAGTCCCGGTGGGAACGGGTCATCGAGGAGGCAGAGAAGGAAGGAGAAGGAAAGACAGGGGAAAAGGAAGTGGGAGCCTGAACATTATGTGAAAATCGTGAATTGCTCGCCTACACCAGCCAGGCCTTTACAGGGCTTGTGGAAGGTCTTGTTCTGCTTCTTTCTGTTTATATATTATGGCAAAACTTGATCTTTATCAGCAGTTCCTTTTTTTTCCCCATTAAAATTTGGCCTTTGGTTTGTTATTAATGACTTGCATAAGTATAAGTAAAGCATCAAACTTTATAGAGATAACTAGCTAGCAGGTTAAGGTGTAACCAAAGGCTGACTGAGTAAGTATAAGCAAAAGTAAGTAAAGAGGAAAACTTTGTAGTATTGACTAGGTAGAGCCTTGATTTATCATAAGATGTAATCGCTTGTGTTGGTTAACCGGGTAATATTCATGTACATATTCTAAGTGTCGAATTGATCATAAAGTACTTTTAGTCTTCAGTTAAGTGTAAGGGCATGATGTATAGGACTAATACTAGAAGTGCATTGAATATTAGCATTTGAAAGCCTAGCTGCAAACCGATAGGGTAACTGTGCTTCAAACCCCCTAAGCTTTAATAAACATAGCTCTAGATCTATAACATTATGATGCCTCTAACCATTAAGTACGTGAAGGACTGATTTCTGACTCGTTTTACCAGAAACCTTATTGTGTTTTCTGATAATGACCTGAAGGTATGGTGATTACTAGTGATATGTTTGTGGTTCTTCTGTTAACCAGTTTATTCCTTTCAGTAAGAAGCACCATTTGACCTTGTTACTAATGATGCCTTGTTACCATAAGAAATTCAAGTACCTCAGACTGAAACCTGAAGGGTAACTTCTACTTTTGAAACCCAAATGATTTGAGTAATAATTTCTCAACCAATACATATATCTGGACTTGTACATTTGAATTAAATGCTGGTTTTGCTTGAAGGTTTAAGTGTCCTACTGTCTCTACTGAGGAATTTTTCAGCTGTAGGGCTTTCTGTATCCCTTCTTGTCCTTACCCTAATGATATATAACTGTTTATTGGGCGTTAGTTTATTTATGGTGTATGCTATTACATCATCCCATCATCCTCATGGTTAACTTCCATTGAGTTATGATCAACTGCATGAATCTCAGGGGATTCAGTTTGCCAGTTTGAACATGCAGTGTACTTCCCTTTTGCTGAATGGTAACATCTGGACATGCTTAACTGCAAAAAGCCTGCTTATCTGATGTTTTGGTTTTACTTTTCACTGCAGGGATTCTGTGATGACATGACTTTGGAGTTCTTCCTTGTCTCTTATGATGATGTTGGTGGTATCGCTTGCAGAAGGGTTGTGGAATTATGTAAACCTTTCTCTGCCTATGCCCTAGTATTTTGGACTTCAAATACCACGTTCATTGAGTCGCCTTTATCTTCAGAAGAAGAAAACATATATGAGAGTCGTATACATATTCGGCCCCTTGCTGAAGCTGATGACCCATGTGAGATTCTGCCTAGTTCTGACAAAGGAGTAGTTTTGCGCATGCTTTGCATGAACTCAAGCTACGACTTGGTTATTCCTGATTTGGCAGGAAGCACTGTAAATTCTAGGCAGGCGGAGGGAAGGATTTGGCAGTATGAAAATGGGACATTTGGATATGGGTTTCTGCGAGACAATTACATTATAGACTTGAAGCATATTGCTCAAAATGGTCAGATGTTTGACACAGCAGATATTTCTAGTGATTGATCTTGCTGCATACATTAGTCAGACAAACAGAAGTGCAGAAGGAAATTTCCTATTTATATTCTTTGTACATATTAGTTGGTTCTTGATGCCGGCAAGATTCTGGCTTTGTTGTAACATTTCGCGACAATAAAAAATTGATTTCAATGTAAACTAGGTATTTTCAAGCTTCCTTTTCTTTGAATGGATAGAACTCTTTTCCTACTCTTCATAATTTCCCTTTTGAACTCTTTCAGTTTCATTTTCGCATGTCAAGGGTGTAAAGATGCTTAGCTGATTACTTCATCTATCATATTGAAGCTTTGACATACTCATTCATCAGCATTTAAAGTTTTTATCGCACGTGTGGCATTTTACATCTTTATTCCCTTCCCCACAGTGCTGATTGTAATTTGTGGTTAGCTACTGGCAACCTCTGTCCCATGACTCTCACCAAATATTCATATATCTCTTAAGGACTTTCTGAATTGAATGGCTGGTGAGTTTTCTAATTCTTCACAAAACTTGTGTTTTTGTTTCTATATCTGAAGTTTTGTTTTAGCCTCTTGTTCCAATTTTTTGCCTTTTCTTTTACCAAACAGTTTTGCTTTTCTCCACCTGTCAAGTCTCCAGAGTGCTAATGGTGTAATGTATAGCTATCCATCAAATTATCAGGTAGGGGAAAGGATGAAAGGTGGATGACGGAATGATTCTACAAGCAGGGTGCAAAATACAACGTAAATGGAGAAACTTGGTATGGTTGTTGAAATTTTTTATTTATTTTTTATTTTTTTAGTTTATTTTTCAGTTAATAACTATTTGTTCTGTTTTACTAGCAGGTAGACCATTCTAGCCTTGATATACTGGCGATGGAGAAGTGACAGCTTTAATAGTTTCTGCAAGGCCTTGGGTTGAATTATTAGTGTCTATGCTGTTGAGGTAGTCTCTTCTTGCCCTGATAATGGGAAACTTAATACAAAGAATTCCATCTCTAGTTTGGGGTTGGGAAGAATGCTATGCAACATCAAAACCGTGTTATATTCAATCTCATTCAACATTCACACGATACAAGTGAAGCATAAGAAACAAAGGTCAATCTACACACAGAAGTAGACAATATATAGTTCAGCATCAAAGTAATGGAAGCAGATGAGAGAAAACATTGGCTGCGGAAGGAAGACATGATTGCGGAAAGCTGAGGAGTAAGCGACTTGGTTGGCTGTTTATGACTCTGCTGTAACTTGTGTTGTTGTCGCGGAATTCAGCTCATGGTCACCCTCAAGCTTGCTCAAGTTGCCTTTCTCCTTGATAAGTTGAATATGGTGATGTTTACAGTAGAGGCGCCCCTCATGTGCGATATAGTTAGAAGGGCTAATTACACAACCCCCATGGCTACATTTGAAGCAGATCTTGTGGTATGGCGTACCATTAACTGATACCTATTCCCACAATCATTAATATGTGTTGCACAACATTAGCATAAAAAACAGTGCTAAACTGTGAACTTTTGGTTTATGTAACAAAAAGATTGCTAATTGCTGATGTTACCTTTTCTGTTGGGTAGACAGTTTTCTTGCAGCCAAAACATTTCTCTCTTGTTCCACCAAACATGCTTGTCACTTTAGCTACCTGTGGTTTCTGTTTCAAAGATTGAAATAGCATTTACTAAGGGAAGTGTAATATTCTGTGTCAGTTACTTGTGGTTACTGTTTCAAAAAATCAACTTGATCATTCATTGTCAATTACCTCACTGTCAATGGGTTTCTGTGGTTTCACAATTTTTGGTGTACCTGTAATATTTTGAATAGTCAATAAAATTTCTGTTTTGCAAATGTTATTTGTAATTATCCATGCTATCCTCTACCTTCAAAGCTTTTATCCAAACTGCCAGTTTGTTTGAAGAGCTGATCAAAGTGTGGTCTACAGTATAGAACTCCCTCAAAGGAATTGTAGTTGCCAAGCTGCCAATTGAAGAACACTAATTAGTATCTAAGCTCCAATGCATTGAACAATGTACAGTTGCATCTCCAGAGTGGATATGACACATAAGTTGGTATTATTGAATTAAAAAACTCAAATCTACTTCATTCGACTCTGAACAAGTCACACAAACCTATCCTGAGACCATTTTACATGGTTATATCATATTACTATTTGCATGAGATAATCCTGATGATTGCTGAATTTTGCAATCTAAGTTGAAAATGAACAACCTTTGTATAGATAGGAAAGAGAGGAAGAAAACTACTTTAAGCTGAACAAAAAATTCTTATGCCAGGTAGATGAAACTCTGTAAAATGGCTATGGGATTGCCATGACAGACAAAATAGAATCTATAAGTAAGAATTACATGAGAAAACTGTAGTGTTTTTCTGTTCCAAGCTTGGAAAAGATTTTAATAGGGCAGTCCGGTGCACCAAGCTCCTGCTATCCGCGGGGTTCCGAAAAAGGCCGGACCACAAGGGTCAGTTGTATACAGCCTTACCCTGCATTTCTGCAAGAGGTTGTTTCCACGGCTCAAACCCGTGACCTCCTGGTCATATGGCGGCAACTTTACCGGTTACGCCAAGACTCCCGTTCTTGAAAAAGATTTTAATGGAAAGGAAAATATATTAGGAATTCTACCTTGAGAGTGCCCTTGCAGTGATGGCATCTGAAACAAGCTTTGTGATAAATTCTGTTATCTGCAGTTAATTTGTCAACCAGATAAACAGTTTTGTCACATGCCATGCACTTCTGTGTGGTTCCTGCAAATGCCATGGCTATATATGAGCAAGCTTTACAGAAAACAAAAATAGTCTTCCCCTTTCTTTCTTGGTTTTCTGCAGCAAGAGAACACTTGGTTTTGGGTTTTGGAGAAAGACACCTAGAGAGAATGATGTTAAGATAAGGATGAGAAGCCAGAGAGAATATGATGATGAGGCTGAGAACAGCAATTTAACTAATTAGAGAAACAGACATTTTATCATTTGGCCCCCAGTATACAGCACCTAACAACTCTGCAGACTTTTTCCTTTTCTTTTTCTCCAATATTTTTATCATTTTTTAGAGCTTCTTATCTCTAATTATACCTTCTTTTTGAAACTACAGGAAGGAAGAAAGTTGAGGTTAAAAGAAAAAAGAATTAACCTAAATAGCCGTCTATCTAATCTCTTAAATTGAAAATAGCCGGTGTATGTATAATATATATATAATTTAATCAATATATAATATCTATGTATACCGGCTAGAAAAAAATAAATATTAAATCTGACCAGCCAAATCCACTATTTGTTTTTTCTAGCCGGTATACTTAAATTATATATTGATTATATGTTATACAAATAGCTGGCCAGATTCACTATTTATTTTTACTAGCCGGTATATACAGAATATATATACACATATTATACATGAATTATACATATATAGTATACATACGCCGCCTATTTTTAGTTTAAGAAGTTAGACGGGCGATTGTTTCGTATAATTTAGAAATATATTTATCTTAGTAAAAACCTTCATTGATAAATGCAAATCATCGGTTATGAAAAAAATCAGTAAAAATAAATGAATGAAAGAAGTGATTGTTCCTTGCATAGACATCAAAGTTCACATGGTTGTTGGAGCCCAGTTTGGTAGAATGAGACCTTTTTTAGTTGCCACATGAATCATCATAATACACTCTCATGAAGTGTGAATCTGCTGTCATTGCAATTATGCACTGTTATATTACCAAGTCTTGTCATTTTATTTTATTTTTTGAATTATTTGGTGGACCATATTCTTATCAACAACCTAAAAGAAAGTTATCATATTATATACACAGTTGTGCTAGACATGATTTTGCAGATTCAATTTCCAATATCAGGGAGGCACATGGCATAATCATATTATTGGTCTGTCAATGCCAGCACTGTTTTCTTTTTCAGAAGGAGAGTAGACAGGAAGTAAATAGCTGTAAAGATTTTGGGATATGCATGGGAGTTTGAAATTTCACCAGTAATAACCTGTTATCATTGTTAGTGTTTGAGATAAAACATTTCTCTTTCTTATTTAACTTGATTTTCATTCCTCCGACTAATTCGAATTCCAACCAAGTTTGCACGCTATAGGAGTAAGAGTTCTCTGTCAAGAAGTTCTCTATTCCTGGGATTCGCCCGAAACCTCTAGTTATGAGTGGAAAATTTCAATCATCCCACCACACCCCTTAGCCGTAGAATATTCAAAAATAGAAATTTATCGGTTATGAAACAATTGTCCAACTTTGTATTATTTATTCAGTTAGTGAAGTGTTAGTTAAGAGAAAATTTAAGAAAGAGATAAATGGTATAGTTTAAACAAATATTTTAAGAGAGATATAAAGCTCTATAAGTGTGCAAAAATTATAAAAGACAAATAACGTTGACAGAAGATATATAGTATCATACTAGTATGTGAATGTGATCAGTGAAACATATAACAATGACATTTGTCGTGTGACAATCATGTAGGGTTATCCATCGGTGAAACGTTGTTCATTAATATCAATTTTGAGCATTTCCACAATATTTCCTTTTAATGTTATAATAAGTCTAATCCCCAGTGTCAAATTCTTAGTACTAATGGAGAAAGACAGAATTCCAAAAACGTTGAGAAGTCGATGTCCCTTAGAAATACCATTATTACAAGACCTATCTGACTCATGGACGGATCGGATCCATTGTTCTGTCGATCCTAATGTTTACCAAAATTTTACCCTTCAGTGTAATAGAGTAGTCTAATAGCAAAAATGGCACGAGGTCAGCTTCTACGGCCAAGTAAATCTTAGATGTTTATTGAAATGACAAAAAAAAGTGAATATTGGGATATTAAGGTAGGATAAGACCCACCTTAAATCTTCTTTTTAAGTTATCTATACTGCTCTTCTCTCAACTGCTCTCGATATTCGAAAGCGAAAAACAAATTGCTTGCTATGGCCGAAAGAAGGTTCTGTTTATTTTTATTCAAGCAAGGAAAATGTGAGACGCTAGTTGATATGTATAGAAAGAAAAAAATTATTAGAACTCTCGTCCGCATCTCTCTACGCTTTGTAGCTGAACTTTCCCTCGCTACTGAGCTATAGAGCATCAAACAAGGGCTAAAACTAGGAACAACAAAAACACAAAAATGTTCTTGATACAAAGTGATATTGATAAACCATGTTCTGTTGTAGACAAAATCATTAGTCAACAAATGGTAATTGACATTTAACAAATGTAAAACAAATGTAGTAGTAATAAGTAAGTACTAAGACGACTCATTCAAGGGCCATTAACCATAGTAGTATGTGAAGTGTAATTGAGATAACATTGAATAGCAAAAGCCCTTTTTTGTTGTGGTGGGAACAGAACAAGGATTCCTCCTCGAGAGATGACTTTTGATAGCTGAAACTTATCCCACATCGGAAGCAAGTGACGAAGCGAACAGCTTGGCGCCCCTACTTAACGATGGCACCAATCTTCCCAACAATTCTTATTCCAAATATTTTATGCTGAAGAAAATCTAGCATAAAATTATTACAATTTTGTGCAGAGTTATTTATTTTGGCAATGAATACACTTGCGTAATTGCCTTGACAGTCTCGAGATTTTAGAGTAGTCCCCAAAATCTTAAAAATGATATATACATCTTAATTTTACGTGCGATTATTTGAATCTATCAAATATGTTGTTCAAACTAGTTTAAGATCTTAAAAATGAGCTTAGAATTAGGCAATTTTTATAATTCCATTTAACCAAACTACTAGCGTTGGACAATGTGTATTATTTTTAATACCTAGTAATTAATATTATGTATTAGATGTTATATGCACATATTTCTCATGTTCATCTAAAAAAATTCATTTAACATTTTATACTTAACTTTATTTTAAATTAAAATATTATCTATTAATTACACATGTGCAAAAAAAAACATTATGTTGGAGTTACATTGGAATTACATTATGCCTGACAAGTAGGTCATTGTACTTACTATACTATATAATTACTAGACTATAAAATCATTAGAGAGTAGTTATACACCCTGATATTATATAATAATTTTCAAGCACACCTAAAAATTAATATTGATTTGTCCCTTTCCTCTTATTATTCTATATATTTTAGAATCATATACTAGGAACTTGCCTATCTCTTAAATCTTAATACCCACTTGTTCGTCAAACGACGAAGCTAGGAAGGGTAACATGATTCAATGTCAAAATAGCACGGTATAGCCAGTTTTTGGACTGGTCATTCAAAAATAGTCAGCGTTTACCAAGTCAATAAAAAATAGCCACTATTTTGCTGCAGCAGAGACCGGTCCAGCATAATATACCGGAGTTCGGTGCACCTGTGTATGAACTCCAGCATATTATGCTGCACGGTATACTTTGCCGGTGCTCCAAACTCCAGTATATTATGCTTTACCGGTATACTTGCTGGTAGGGGTGTACATGGACCGGGTTGGTTCGGTTTTTATTAAAACCAAACCAAACCAACTATATCAGGTTGGATTGGTTCGGTTTTGTCGAGTTTCTCGGGTTTTCCGGGTTTTTTTGTTACGTGAATATTGTTTTAATCTTACTTTGTTAAAATTTTTATAAGTAAAAATATGTTTAGTAAAAATTAAAAAACTTGACAAACATATGATCTGTTTAAATATTTTTATGGTAGTATTTTGTTGATAACACATGATAGTTATTTTTTTAATCCTCTGACAATAATTTTTCGTTGATGTATACTTATAAGATTAAACAAATTTAATAATTAAACATAAAAATCAACATGATACCTAATTAATGATAAGTTCTATTTAATTTTAGATTACCAAAATACCACTTCAAATTTGAAAGAAAAAATATAAGAATTTAATAAATCTTGATATATGAACAAGGAAGAACAAAGAAATTGACGTATTTCAGTAACACTTGATAAGAAAGTGATCATATAACCCATCATTTAAGGTTAGTAAAAATGGAGTACTTCATATTCTATTAAATATTAGATTCCATAAGAGAATCCCAAATATTTCTAGAATTTTTACAAAGAAAATTCTATATAAAGTCTTAAAAGTATATATTTATATGTCGGTTTGGTTCGAGTTTTTTTACTCAATACCAAACCAAATCAAACCAAACCTAGTCGGGTTTTTTAATCGGTTTGGTTTGACTTTTCGGTTTGGTGCGGTTTTCCGGTTCGGTTTGTACACCCCTACTTGCTGGAACTCCAGTATATTATGCTGGAGTCTAGTGTACTTATGCTGGAATTCCATCATATTATGCTGGAGTTCCAGCATACTTATCTTGGAACTCCAGTATAATATGCTGGAGTTCAAGTATACTTATGCTGGAACTCCAGCATAATATACTGGCGTATTTTTCCGGGTTTTGAACACTATTTTCGCTCAGATTTATCTTTACATGAAAAATGACTAAATTTCGATTACTTTTGAAATCGAGGTTATTTTTGAACGACCTAAATATGGCTATTTTTGAATTTCTCCCTGATTCAATGGTATGCTAATCTTCTGTTTGGTATGAACATGAAGGTTAATCCATCTATTTTCGGTTGACTATCGCCGCAACTTTTTAATTTGTATATAATTTAATATGTTTGCTAATTTAATAAAAGATATATTATAATATCAAACAGTATTTAAAAATATCAATATATATACACAATTGCAGTAAAGAAAATCCATAAATATTATTATACCTCTGAAAATAAAATAAAAGAGGAGCATAAATCCCAAGCCTAATTAGGGTTATTTCCCCTAAAAAGATTTCTTCTCGTAAATTACTGTTTTCTTAAAACCTACCTCAGGCAGCTGGGGTTTTAGTAGTTGTATTTTCCATAGAAGAACAGAGGCAAACCTTATTTCCTTTTTCTCTTTGCTTCTCACATCTCAGAACTACACAGCGGAGGAACTTGAGGGGAAAATCTAAAACTAAGAAGAATGGTGTTTGGTCAAGTAGTGATTGGTCCCCCTGGTTCCGGCAAAACCACTTACTGCAATGGCATGTCTCAATTCCTCCAACTTATTGGACGGTAATTGGATTTTCTATTTACTGCTTTTGACTTCTGCTTCGATGGGATTTTGTGGGCGGTGATTTGTGGATTTTGATGAGCGTGCCATAAAAAAATTTCAAGCTTTTTGCTGAAATTACTGAAGCATAATGCTAAATTTACTCTTTTGAGTATCTGTTCGTCTTTTTTATTCTGAGCTTAAATGATGGAGCTATCACTTGACCGAACATTTAAGATCCTTACCCTAGAGCACACTTGCTATTGACATTTTGAAAGAGAGATTGGAGAATTGGGTTAGAACTGATAGCACAAGCTGAGCAATTTTCTTATGAATGGAGTTTATTATGGAGGACGTGACCCTGGATAGGGGGTGTAGAGGTCGAAGATTAGCGCAGGAGGTTAGGGAGTAGTTGAGTGTATTCCTTTGCCATACCCATGGCAGTAGTATTAGCCTTGTATTTGTGTTCGTGGAGTTATATTTCTACCTGTTATTTCGCTCGCTTCAGTTATTCTACTATATCACTGTTGTTACTGCTTGTTGCTATTGTCCTTGAGCCGAGGGCCTTCGGAAACAGCCTCTCTATCTCCATAGGTAGGGGTAAGGTCTGCATACATACTACCCTCCCCATACCCCACTTGTGGCATTATACTGGGTATGTTGTTGTTGTTGGAGTTTATTACTTCTTGATACCGATCAGTTTTCCTCTAGTGAAACATAACCTCTAGCATTTGGTAAAAGGAGTGCCATGAGTATAGGTTCTTGTTGAGTTAGTTGTTCCTGTAAGCTTGTAGCAACTTTTATGTACTGACTAGCTTACTCCCATGCAGTCCTCATATGTGAAGAAAGAAAGAGTGTTCTGTGGAACTTCTGTAATTCTTTATTATAAAGAACGGATTTTTATGGGTCTTGGGTTTCTTCTATTGTATGCAAGAACAATTTTGAATTTGAGTGCCAATGTACTCCACTAATTCATGATTTTAAGATGTAAAAGAATAGGTTATTTAATTATTATTTGAACTCCCCTTGTTTTCTTTTATCTTGTTCTCGTTACTGCTTGTTACTACTGCTCTATTCTCATTTTTCCTCGTGCCGAGGGTCTACTGGAAATAGCCTCTCTACATGCGCTGTAAGGGGTAAGGTCTACGTACTATCTACCCTCCCCAGACCCCACTTGTGGAACTATACTGGGTGGTTGTTGTTATTGTTGTTGTAATCATTAATTGACTTTTTGGTGTGGTTAGAAACTTCTATGTCAGTGTAATGAGAGGAGTAAAAGATAAATTACTTGATATTGGAACAAAAAGGTTCGAAATAGAGTGGAATGGATATATTGGTTTCATTTAGTTGGCCCCAAGTTGTTTGGTTGGAGATGGTTGACTGATTAATACATTGGTAATTGCCAGCGATTGGCGGCAGACATTTTGAATTAATTGTAATCTGATCACTCACATTGATATCCCTCTTGATTGTTTGGATTGCAGGAAAGTTGCGGTTATCAATTTGGATCCGGCTAATGATTCTTTACCGTATCCACTTAAGTTGAGTTTCTTTGACAATGTATGGATTACATATTTTGATGTCTAATTCAAGAAGATTGTGGGGTTTATACAGTGAAACCATATAAAAAGAAACAAACACTGAAACCATTGTAAAGAGATTTCCTCGAAGGCTTTGCTTTGGGTAATAGTTCCGTTGTTGCATCCAGGAGAAGCCAAGATATCTGAGAAAAATGTCTAGGATTTTTGTCATTTCAGTTATATGTTAGCATCTTTAGTACATTTTAGAGCAGTTCTTTTAAGAGCTTGAGTCGTGGATTTATATTAAGGTTGAGGAGATCTAGGTGTTCCTTTATATATCTTTCCTTATCAACAAAATTATCCCCAAAGGAGCTTAGTGATGTGAAATGCGATCTCTATGTAGTCAGTTTTACTTTGTTGCTCCCAACCACAGACAGACACAGCGTCACCAAAAGGCGAGTGGTCATCTGTCATTGTTTATAATGTGACCTCATCTATGAGGTGATTAAATTTTTTTTTTGGTTATCTTGTAAGCTTGTTCTTTATACGTCATCTATGAGGTGATTAAATTTTTTTTGGTTATCTTGTAAGCTTGTTCTTTATTATCGTTATCTTTTCTTGAATACTGAGATTTTTAATCATTAATTTCCTCCTTGATTGAAAATATTGCTAGTTACCATGAACTTTATCTGAAGAAATATCTACATAATCTCTTTTTCCTTCTGTCTTGGGTCTTTCCTTTTTTATTTATTTCCTTTGTAACTAAGTACTCAGCGCAATTTAGGATTTCTTTAGCAACTTACAAATGAATTGGAATGTAATAGAGTAGTTCTTTTAGTGTGTCTAAATCGTTTTACTAATATGCATCTTACAGAAGTTTACGTTAAGTTCTGAAAAAATCCATCCAACTATCTACACATAATAGCTGCTTTATTTATACCAAAATTATAATTAGAACAATAGAGCTTTTGCACCCAAGAGTGTAGCTTAGTGGTCGATAAAGTTGGAACGAAAATCATGGGAGACAAGTATCTGAATACCAACAGAGGCTAAAAAGTTGATGTTTTTTCCTCATCTGCTATGTATTGTTGGCAGAGTTAACCAGTATCTGGTGAAAATTGAAATAGTCGACGTGCGGGCAAATTGGCTAGTGCACCATCTGAAAAAGGGAGCTCTTGATTTCCATGTCGGCTTCTCAACTCCTTACATTCTTATGTTCATTTCTATCCTTATCTCTAGTTACCTTAGGAAATTATACTTGGGGGCTTTAGTAATGCACGACGTTTGTCAACCATTGGGTTACTTCCACTTTCTTCTATGTGTCTTTATACAGTGGCACTAGGCAGTAGCAATGTTACATTTAATCTTCATATGTGTTGAGATCCTTCAAACGCACAGAATAATGGATATGGGTACTTTGTTCAGATCCTTCAAACGCACTTTAAAATGTTGCTAACTCCAACATACCCATACTGGACACATACCGCAAGCCTAAGTCTATCTAATATAGGATATAGTCGTAGTTCATCGTCATTGTAAGATCGAATTCTGAACTCCTGAAAATTTCTCTGTCATTTTTGTTTGATATTCAGCAGAAGGTATTATTCTGCAAACAGCAAAAGGACATTCAGCACCAGTTTTGGTGCATGCCTTAATTCAATATCTGTTGCTCTGCGACTGCGGAGGCGGAAAATGGGCTATGTTCAATAGCTTGCCAATTTGTTAGTTACACATATCACCAATTGGCTTTAGCGTACTCTTCTATAATTGATTTTCTTTTGTCTGTACTCTGCTGGGAGTAGATTCTTGGTGTAATAGTGGTATGTTGGGTGAAATCTTAATGTTGTGGACTAAATGGAATAAAGAGGGCTACTGTGGGAATATCGTTGGATGAGAAAAAGGAACAAAATGCAGATTTAAGGGTGAACACTAGTGAAGTTGGATGATAGAGGAGCTGAGAATCAGAAGCAGCGTCAAGAAAGAATGGAGGATTGCATTGGGTTTTGCTACTGTTTCTCTTTCTGCATATTTTTTTCCTTTTATCTGATTAAGCTAGGGTACTTTTTCTACTAAAATAAAGCAAAAGTACCTCTCTTGCTAGACAAGGTGTTTCCCTATACGTCAGTCTGGATAAATGCTACTCCATATGATTGAGCAACAATTACTAGTGAAAACACTAATATTTGTTTCATTGTATGTTCCAGTACATCCAATAGAGAATGAGCTAAGAGATGGCAGCCAGATGAAGTCAATAGTCCGGACTTCAATTGTGTTATGCATTGTTAATTAAGTAGGAAAACGGTGTATATGGTTACGTTTTTCCTTAACTGATAAAGATATGAATGTGCTGTGAATATTGAGGATCTAATTAAGCTGAGTGATGTAATGGCTGAACATTCTCTTGGTCCCAATGGAGGTAAGTCCGCCTTTTCCCACTTCTATCCAGATTAGTATGCAGTCTGTTATTTAACAGTTACCAAGTTATTGAAGCTACCGTCATATCACTCGCTGCTGGTACAATACTTTGCTGCAGATTCGTGGGCTACCTCCATTACCTACTTTTGGTGCAAAAGTTATTGTTTACTCATCTTTCCTATTCTTTTGCAGGCCTTGTATATTGCATGGACTATCTCGAGAAGAATATTGACTGGTTAGAGTCTAAGTTAAAACCTCTCCTTAAAGGTTGTTACAATTCAATCTGAAGTTTAGTAAACTTTGGCTGAGATCAATGTATACTCATCTTCGATCTATGCTTGGTAGGTTAGTAAAATTAGATCACTCTATACTTATCTTTACTCATTACATTGTCCCAATGAAGATGAAAAGGAACTGGCTTGGCGTTCCTTCCATCACGGAAGTGTTTATACCACTTTAATGTTGTCTGGTATATCAGTGGAAGTTCACAATTTGTCGTTAAGGGTCTCAAAGTTTCATTTCTATGTGGGAAGTGCAGTTGTTTTGCATCGATGCAATATTTTCTCAGCTAATCTGTCCATTTTCCTCTCTGCCATTTTTTACATCCTTCTTACCATGTTATACACTTATATTTAAACCAACCTCCAATTTGCGAGAAAAAGAAAAAAGAAAAATTTCAGTCACAACCAAGATAGGTCGTGTAAATACTGATAAATAAAATTATATAGATAGTGTAATTGTTGTTACTGCCGTCCCATTCTGGCAGTGACTTGGAGCTGCCTTTGATAGTTCATGTACATTTTACATCCTGGTTTTCAGAGATTTGATGATTTTATGTATTCACTGGTAATGGTTTCTGTCAATCTAAACTTGTTTCAACGTGTCAAATGTGATGGAGCTATAACACACTTAGTCAGGCGTGGGCTAAAAAGCGCTACTAAATATGCTTATTTACAACAATATTTTACTTGCTTGAGTTTGCTAACTATCTTTTGACGAGTTATGCATAGAAAGAGTGTGGAGGATGGGCATTTTTAGAAAAGTTGTTTGAGCACCTTGAGTTCCTGAGATTCAGCACATTCATGGAAATTCCTTGCGCAGTTTACACATTCTGAGAATGTGGAGACTGCAGTATTCCCAGCTTGTTCTGACTTTTTTTGTTGTTGCTGCAGAGCACTATCTTCTGTTTGATTTCCCGGGTCAGGTGGAACTATTTTTCCTTCATGAGAATGCAAAGAAAATGATAATGAAACTTATAAAGAAGTTAGATCTTAGGGTTAGTCTCTTTTTTTAGAGTTATCTCATCTTTTTCATCCTTCACTATTATGCTTCTTGTTAAAACTAAATTGCTCATTTTTTGGTGTTTATTTAATGCAGTTGACCGCAGTCCATTTAGTTGATGCCCATCTTTGCAGTGATCCAGGGAAATATGTGAGTGCATTGCTCCTCTCATTATCAACCATGTTACACTTGGAGCTTCCGCATGTCAACGTTCTGTCTAAGATTGATCTTATTGAAAGCTATGGAAAGCTAGGTTAGTTCGTCATATTCTTCTGGAGAATATCTTTTTGGAATTTGGAATTTTCTGTTGGAGATTAGAGTTATAGGTATGAAACACCTTTGTGGCTACTATGAAGTTCTTATTCTGTATTTCTCTTGTTCTTGCAGCTTTTAACCTGGACTTCTACACAGATGTCCAAGATTTATCGTATTTGCAGTATGAGCTCGGTCAGGATCCTCGCTCTGCTAAGTATAGGTGTTTGAACCTTTCTTTAAGAACACCCGTCAAATGATAGCTGATCTGTTTTCAACTCTACTTAATTCTTGCAGGCACAACATAACACATTGTGGTTACTTTGTAGTTTCTGACTGTTCTAATGAAACTAGGACACAGATTTTAGGAAATAATTTTGCTGGAATCCGGTTTTGTATATATTTCTACCAGCTTGAGGAGTAAATAATTTCTGCACTTGATGCTATACTACTACAATTTTGAAGAGAGCGTTTCATGGTTTTATATATGTTACGTGTCAGTTTAATGTGTTGGACCTCTACCTTTGGCAGAATTAAGGTAAGGTAATGGAGGGAGGAAAAAGAAAAGCAGAACGCTGTTTTCTTTCTTGTGTTCTTTTTTATGTGCTTAGTTGTATCTACATCACCTTATTTTAGTAGCCCTCCTTTCACTAATCTTTTATAATTGGAAGGCGGTCATTATCATAGAATAGTGCTTTACATGATCGAAATAACCATAAAGGATCTTTTCATCTAAACATTGTGTTTTTCGATCTAATACTTAGAAAGTGTAGAAGCTTAAGGATCTTTTTATCTAAACATTGTGTTTTTTGGTTTGATACTTAAATAATGCAGAAAGCTTACAAAGGAGCTTTGTGAGGTGATAGAAGATTTTGGAATCGTCAACTTCACGACTTTGGATATTCAGGTATGATGTGATTGAGAGTGTCAACTTCCACGCCAAGATATCATCTGTACTCTTTATTAATATAGTTATTAGTTTCTTAAGCTTATTTACCATTTCAGGATAAAGAGAGTGTTGGAAATCTAGTTAAACTGATTGACAAGACCAATGGATACGTATTTGCTGGAATAGATGCAAGCGCTGTTGAATTCAGCAAAATTGCAGTTGGTCCTGTTGATTGGGACTACTACAGATATCCTTTTTCACATGGTTTAACATATAAATGGATGTCATTCATTGAGGTCAAAATTTAGGCAGGCATAATAATGTGGTTGATTATATTGCCCTTTTCACTTATTTCTTTTGTTTTGACCTTTTTGATGTGAGTTCAACTTGGTGATTTTGTGCATACTAGATCGTTCATTTGACCCGACCAGGAAGTTTAGATTTTGATTCATTTATTCATTATTCTGCAGATTCCCAAAACCGAATGTTTATAACTTATAGGATCAATTTATTGCTTGTACTTTCCTATCTTGGCCTGCCACTTTTAGCTCTATTCTGCTGGTGAGATCTTCTGAAATCATAAAAAATACGATATTCTTAAGAATAAATATTAAATGCGAAGGATATATAATTGATTTTTTGTAGAACATGATCTGATTTTCCACTGGCCGGTTCCGATGTTTGTTGACCTTGACATGCCAATTAACAGTTGCAGCAGTGCAGGAGAAATACATGAAGGACGACGAAGACACTGATAACAAGGAGTAGCGAAACAAAATATTGCTTCACTGGGAAATGATGGGCTCTGTGGCACAATGTGGATTTCCTGACCTTTCTGGATACTGCATCCGTCAGAAACTAGGAGTGCGGCGCTCATTTTTCCGTGTTTAGTCATTACTAAAGTTTCTTTGCAGTAAAGAAATGCAGCTAGTCATTTTTATGAAACTTTTGTGTACAACTGAATATATGGATAGGTTCCTCTGTATTTGGTGTACGCAGGGTTTTAGCAATCCTCTGATTACAACATGCATTTTCCGTCATTCTAATAACTGGCAAAAGTTGCTCCTCAATGTGTAACTTTGCTTAATCTTTCAGTTGTGCTCAGGAGTAAATGCTGTTAAACAAAAAGGTGGAACCTATATATTATCACAAAGAAACAAAAGGATACAAAAACTTTTACAATCGTTTAGTTGCTTATCTTACTTTAATATTGACAAGTACTAGTCATGACCATACAAGAAGATAATAATTTTTTTTTATCGTTAGGAAGGTCAATTAATGAAAACTTTAAATATATTGTAACTTTCTGAGGCAAATGATGGTTTTGTTTTGGTTAAAAAAGGTCATCTTCGGAGAACTAAAATTTAATTATAACTTGTGATATTGAAGTAAGAACCTAAAATCTGGAAAAAAAGATTTTATGCGTTGCTATGTTACTATGTAGGAAAATTATGAAGTTCTGTATATTTAAAAAGACTCAAAAATAATATCTAATGCCTTCCTATATCATTTACTTCTTTTCTTAATGTATTAGTTGTCATGTTTGACTTTTATACACCCTTTAAGAAAATATTACTAAAAGATACTTTGATCAAATTATCTTATTTATCTTTGATCTCAATTTATTACTGCTCTTGCTATCAGTATATTAATCTCTTTCAACATCTATTAGCGTAAGTGTAAAAATGAAAAAAAAAAACTAATTAATGCTTTCTTAATTTTCTAAAATGAAAGGAATTTAGACTAATTATTCTTAGTAACTATGACGACTAAAAAAGTCTTGTGAGGGTAAAAAGTTAAGAATAACATCTTTGGAAACATAAAAAAGATATTTTAATGTATTCAAAATGTGACCATACAAGAAAATAAGAAAAATGTAAAAGTTCAAATAGTAAACACAAGGAAATACCAAAACTTTTAAAATTAATTGTAATGTTTTATCAAAGATGATAATCTTTTATGGTAAATAAGTTTGTATTAAATTAAAAGGCCAAATGATGGATAAAAGAAAATAATCAAGTTTTATGATAATATTGGTTATATTTTTGTCCAATATCTAAAATATAAAAAGTTAATTAATAGTTTTTGTAGGCCAAGTGTGGGAAAATATGAGTCGAGTAGTTGCTTAAAGGAGGGAGTTTGACCAAAGTGAGAGAGTGGCAGAGTAGCGTATGGGTTCTGCGGTAGGATGACTACACACCTTGAGGAAAAGTTTAGAGTGATATGGAAATTTTAGTGGATGGTGATTGGGTCCACGGGCCTAACTTGAAATATTAGCTATTATACGATAGAAAGGAGTTGCTTGATATGAAGAAGGATACAACATGACTTTGGATTGAAAGGTATTGTCGCACATTTAATTGTTGTCCATGAGGAGTGAATGGGCTTGTGCAACTAGCGAATGAGCATGGGCTCAGATTGGGTTACAGATTCCGTAGTGATTGTGCAGTGCAGCGTCATTGGGAGATGTCGGCATGTAATTTCCACAGGTGGGTTATCTCTTGTGAGCAGGTTAGCGTTCGCGTGGTGTTGACGAAGCTTATGCGAAGAATTCTACCGGCTATACGGTAAGAGGTCGGATAGGTGTATGTGGTTAGTGATTCAGAGTGTTCATGAAAGGTCAAACAAAAGGATTTAGAGGAATTTGGCGAGTGGGTGGTGCAAGATCATGTCAATGATGAAGAAAGAATCTTGATGGGTTCCAGAGTGGTGTAATGGTGGCTTCAAGCTAAGTGGGAGAGTCCCACCGCCTACGATTGGGCTGCATGGTTATCTTATTGTGAGGTTTCGGGTATCGACGTATTGGTGAGTTATTACAGCTAGGGGAATAGAACATCAGGGGTACCTTGAGCAAAAGATTTGAGAAATGTGTGCCATAAATGGCCTTATCGATTGTTGTTCAGACTTTGGGAAGATTCAGTATTTATGATTCGTACAGAGGTGATTTACAAGGGAAGTATTTCAGTCGGGCGCTCCATGGAGATGGGTGTTCAGGTGCTAGCTAAGCCTTGGAGTTGATTATATTCGGGACCAAGCCAGAGTGGGTGACTATTAACAGTGGTCCTAGTGAATTCAAAGGTTAAAAATGTGGTGACTAAGAATTTCAAGCCCGCGGTATGTTTAAGAATGGAGCTATTATTATCTCTAAGGCAAGTTAAGGATAATTTAGAAGGAGTTAGATTGGTCAGCCATGGTTGAATTGGCATAATGATGGCATTGATCAGTTCCTTCAGCGTGATTAGTTATGCATGTGATTTGTGGCGGTACATGCGAGGCTTGACGACCGCCGTAATTGATCTTATTTGGAAGTGTTCAAATATTACGGCCTGTTATGTGTAAGCGGATCCCGGAAGGGTATGGTGGTTTAGACCACTACTTGAGGATTTGAAAGTTCTACGGTTATGAGAATTCCCTCGCGTGTTGCTATGGCTCTCTTGGAATGAGATGAGTAAAAGGTTTCTATGTGATGAAGTGTTTACCCTATTAGTGGTTCAGGAGTTTTGATGAAATTCTAGTACTACCGCATGTTGGCATGTTAGGTGCAGTGAGCGGTATTAAATTTGAAAGCGAGGATCAAGGCTGCAGTTCGGTGTTGGCAAGGATGTCACGAGCTCGGATGAGCAGGAAAGGGATTTGAGTGTTTAGAGTAAGCTGGTATTGTCTTCAGCGTCACCTGAGATCGGTGTTTTGTGAAAGAGGCCTTGCATCCTGGTTATGGATTCTTGATTTGCTTTGCAGCTAGTGTGACCGGTGGTATGGATGTGTACACTTGCTACCTAGTGCGGAAGATCGTGGGAGCGTACCCCATGGGGAGATTGTATAAGTGTGACATGTAGTCACCTGATTGATTGAAGATTTAAACCAAGTGTGAAGATTGTGGTAACAACGCTAATTTGAGAATTTATGCCTAGAGGGCGTGCGGTTCATTGGTTGTGGACTATGGGAGTTTGTTCTGTTGGTAATGGTTATTCTTGTGTGTTATGGGGAAAAAAGGGTTATAATGAACCATTGAAAGGTTATTAGCGTAGTACGGTGCGGTCGGAATCGGCTTGAGGTCGGTGGGTGGATTTAAATATGAATATGGGCTCTAGGTCAGGCCATATGTGTTCATTTTGGCATAGCACTCCTTATGGAGGAGTATTCGAGCGTTGGATGTTATTTCGTCGTCGGCTATTTCATGTAATACTATATTGTGCCGTGTAAGTTTTGAAACGGCTTGATGAATTCATATGTATTGAGGTTCCGCGTAGCGAAGGTATTATTTGAGCAGGATGGCTCTCAAGATTCAGATCATATATCACACCTTAGATGTGCTTGAGTTTTGTAGCGTATGGAGCTATCTGTCTCCCCAGGAATGGTATTATGCACTTAGCGTGCTTGTGGCCGATATTCGATATTTTGTGGTAATGAGCGCTGTAGCTCGGTAGGTATCTCCTTATATAGATTTTATGTGTAAATCGGGTGGCACGCCGCCACGGGTATGTTGTTTGGATCGGGTTGCACGCCGCAACAGTGTTATGTTGAGTTTAGTCCCCTATATTCTATTTTTTGTGTGTGTTTTGCTTCCCATTTTCTGAGGAAGGTCCATATTAGTTGCGTTAGTTGAGTAGTCCCTTCTAGAGTTCGTTTTTCTTATGTATCATGTTCAAGTTTGTAGCTTATTGGCACGTTGTGGCATCATATGAGACTTTTGGTCATGTCTGGGGTGGCTTATTGCCTGAGCAGTTCGTACTGGGTGAGAAGAGATTAATGGATTTAGGATCAGTGCAATCGGATTATATGAAGTATGTTAAAGAGAAAATATAATTATTTGGTTCAGAATGAGGTGATGGTTCTTGTCAAGAGTAGAGACTTAATGATTTGTTGACTTGGCAGCTGGTTATGAATTTCTATACATCTCTTCCGTCGTGGCGGTATTGCAAAAGTTGGGACAAGACTTATATATGTCATGAGGTGCATTGGGAGCATCAGATTCGCGGAATTTCGGCTATTGTTATCAGAGGATGTTATTATGGTCATGTGAGCTAGCTACGCAGTGCATAGTGTGAATTCAGCAAAGGTATGCAATCATGTATCGGTGCATCGTGTGGTGATTGATACGATGATCGTATGTTGGAAGCAGTCCGGCAGAGAATTCAGATGTTGGAATTGGGGCTCTAAGCTTATTTGCTTGAATAAAAGAGAATATCTTCATATGTGATTGAGCTAATGTGCTCAACTGAGTTTTGGTAGCACGGGTCGGTGCACGAGGTGTTAAACAGTGACTTCGGACAACTACAGCGCAGTTCTTTCCACGTTCGAGGACGAACGTATGTTTAAGTGGGAGAGAATGTAACGACCCGACTGGTCATTTTGAGCTCTAGTGCGTCGTTCAGCGGTTTGAGGCCATGAGCAGCTTCACTTCAGGTATTATGACTTGTACGCGTGGTTGGGATTGAATTACGGGAAGTTCGGAGTTGATTTGGAAAGAAAATTCTCATTTCGGAAGCTTTAAGTTGGAAGAACTGACTAAAGTGTGATTTTGTATAAACGGCCTCGGAATCGAGATTTGAAGGTTCCAACAGGTTCGTATGATAATTTTGGACTTGGGCGTATGTCCGAATCTAGTTTTTGATGACTCGGGAGCGTTTCGGCGCCTATTGTGGAAGCTAGCATTTTGGAAGAATTCCATAAGTTTGGGTCAAAGTGAATTTCAGTGTTATTGACGTCCGTTTGAGATTCCGAGTCTGGGAATAGCTCCGTATGGTGATTCTGGTATTGGGAGCGCGAACGGAAGTGGATTTGGAGGTCCGTAGATCATTTTGGAGTCATTTGGCTAAAGTTAGAAATTTGAAGGTTTTTGAAAAGTATGACCGAAAGTGGACTTTTTGATATCAGGTTTGGATTCTGATTCAGGAAGTTGGAGTAGGTCCGTAATGTCGAATATGACTTCTGTGCAAAATTTGAGGTCAATCGGACGCGATTTGAGAGGTTTCGGCATCGAATGTAGAAGATTGAAGTTCTAAAGTTCATAAAGCTCGAATTAGGGTGTGATTCGTGATTTCGATGTTGTTTAATTTGATTTGAGGCCTCGAGCAGGTCCGCATTATGTTTTGGGACTAGTTGGTGTGATTGGGCGGGGGTCCCGGGGGACTCGGGTGGATTTCGGGTGGTTAACGGATTGAAAATGGAATTTGAGGAAGGGCTAAAGCAGCTGGGCTTCTGGTGTAACCGCACCTGCGTGAAGAGCACCGCAGGTGCCGGCGCGCAAGAGCGGGAAGATACTCGCAGAAGCGGATTTTGCTGGGGAAGGAGTGGACCGCAGATGCGATCAAAGTCCGCAGAAGCGGGAGTGCACCTGCGTTCGTGGAGCCGCAGATGCGGATTTAAGGGGCCTGGTGAATGACCGCAGAAGCGGTAGTTGGGGCCGCACCTGCGGAACCGCAGAAGTGGTCAAGTGACCAGGTGTGAAAATCAGACTAGGCAGTGTGATCTTTTAAAAACGAGGGTTTGGATCATTTAAACCCCATTTCCTCCATGGGAGCCGATTTTAGAGCAACTTGGGAGTGCCATCTTCACCACCAAGCATGAGGTAAGTGGTTTATACTAGTTTTGAGTGAAATACGCCGATTATGTATAGGTTTTAACATGGAAATTAGTAGTAAATTTGGGGTTTGAGGAAAAACCTAGAAAATTGGTATTCTTGGATTTTGACCACGATTTTGGACATGAAATGGAGAGTAAATTATATTTTGAGTTCGTGAGGTTATGGGTAAACTTTATCTTCAAAAAATTAGGAATCCAGATACGTGGGCCCGAGGGTGATTTTTATCGACTTTTTGATCGGGGTTAGAAACTGTTATAAATTGGATTATAATGAGTAATTGAGCATATATTAACGGGCATAATTATTGGCTAGCTTTGGAGCGTTGAGCATCGGTTTGAGTCGTCGGAAGGGCTTGGAAGCCGGTTATGGAACTTCGGAGTGAGGTGAGTCTCCTTTCTAACCTAGTAAGAGGGAATTAATCCCATAGGTGAAATAACTAAATATGTGCTCCTATTTGTGGGGGCTACGTACGCACGAGGTGACGAGAGTCCGTGCGTAACTACTATTATGCCTATGTACTGGTAGTCTTAGGCTACATCATGCCTTGTTGATATTGTTGTTGATTTATGTTGTTACTTGCTTTGAGAAGAAATAAGATTGATGGTGCGTGATAATTGTATTGAAGAGTATTTTAATTAAGGAATTTAAGAATTTAAGTGTTTCCATTAAACGGGTATTTTCGAAAAGAATTGAGGGACCTTATATTAACTTAAGAAAATCTATGTGTAACCGCATCGCATGTATGATTCGCGAGCAGAAAAATTCCTTAAATTTATATTTGACCGCGTCGCATGTATAATTCGCGAGCGGGGAAATTCTTAAACCTATACTTGACCGCGTCACACATATGATTCGCTAGCGGGATATTTCCTTCTACTACTCTCATAGGAGCGGGCCGAACGCCTCGGCAGGTTAGTAGATGCATCTATGGTTCGCGCCATTCGACCCTCTGGCAGTGCACATTTTACTTTTATGTTGAATCGGGTCTTACGCCTCGGTATTTCCTATATATATATATATATATATATATATATATATATTATTCTCATGGAATCGTACGTGACATTTGGCTAGAAGCCAGTGAATCTGAGGGATTTTTTCCATGATTTGAATTACGATAACTTCCTTAATAAAATCCACTATATCTATATATATGCTCCGGTTACGGAGGGAACTTGCTAGTTGAGAGCTTGAGTAAAATTATAAGAGGGGACTTGTACCACGTGTTTTATATTTGTTTATTTCATATATTTACTCTGTTTCATGTTATTCACCCCCTTTACTGTATCCGGTATTATTGGATAACTAGTAAGTGTCGGAGTCGACCCCTCGTCACTACTTCTTCGAGGTTAGATTGGATACTTACTGGGTACGCGTTGTTTTCGTACTCATACTACACTTGCTGTGCATTTTTGTTTCACAGGCACATGTATCTCTAGTGGCCTAGTGGGCGTAGCAGCATGGTTGATACAGAGACCTAGGTGAGCTGCATCTCTCGAGACGACCCGCAGCCAGCAAAGTCTCTTTCAGAGTATTGTATTTACTTTCTGTCCAAATTTGTATTCCGGACAGTTATTGTACTTCATTTGATTTTCTAATGATTTCTCATGCACTTGTGACACCGGGTTCTGGGGTGATTATTGAAAATTGTAAACACTTTTATTTATTCTGTGTAGATTACTTCTTACTAGTTAAATTAACGGAAATTTATGGTTTCAAAAATATTAAAATGAGAGTTTAATTAACTATTTAGTGTTGGCTTGCCTGACCAATGTGTCTGGCGCCATCACGGCCTTTAGTGAATTTTGTATCGTGACAAGCATAACCTTGGAAAATTGTTCTATGCTCATTGGTACAAGTCTTTGAAAGACTTAAGCACATAAAAGTGGTTTTTCAGAGAGCTTTCATCAAGAGAGAAGAGAGAATAAAAGTATTTATTTTTCTGCAGATTTTATTCCGATCATCCAATTTCAAATCACGTTTTCCGACTAGTTGACCGTTGGATCGGGCTGAAACTCTGATTTAGTGTTCGTAACATCTTGGTATTTGATTTGAACGGTGGGGATCGGATTTGGAGGCCCGTATCATCTGATTTCGAGCCTCGAACAACAGCTTCATTTTTGTGGATTCTCCTCTTTCTTCAATTGATTAGTGTTGCTCTTGTTGCTATTGTTGCTCCGTGTTTGGCACTTGTTATGTAGCCAATTGGAGAACTTTTGTAACCCTCTTATTGTTATAGTGGAGTTTTTTTGGATCTTTGTGATCCCGTGGTTTTTACCTTCGATTTGAAGGGTTTTCCACGTTAAAATTTGGTGTTCTTTATCTTCTTTATTTTTGGATTTGCCTCTTCCTCCACATAACATTCACGTCCCTTCCAATTAGGGGTGTTCATAAGAACCCGAAAATCGAACCAAACCGAAAATCGAATCAAACCGACCAAAAAAATCGAACTTTTTAGGTTTGGTTTGGTTTTGGTTTTGAATTTTAAAAACCGATCAAATTTGGTTTGATTTTGGTTTTACTAAAAAAAATAACCGAAAAAACTGAACCAAACCGACTATAAAAGTAGCTATTTAAATTTATTATTACACCTATATATATGTATATTTTATGTAAAGTTTCTAGAATTTTATGGTACATATTAGTCATTTGTATTTTTAGTCTAGTTCTTTGCTATTATAATAATCTAATTCTTTGCCTTTACATTCTAGTTTGATTGGTAGTTTTCTTTTACTAAGTACAAGAATTTATTTCATGTTAAAAATAATCAATTTTTAATTGAGTACTTAAATTCTTCATTACCATTTGATTCAATTACCATCAATATATCTTGAAAATGATAGATTTCTCAAAGAGCAATTGATTTGATAGTGTTACTTTGAAAATATAATCGCCGAAATATGCATTTGGTAGTGTATGTCTCATATTTAAGAAAAAAAAACCCCGATAAATAACTGAAAAACCAACCTAAACCGAATCGATAAAAAACCGACTCAATTGATTTAGTTTGGTTCCAATATTTAAAAAACTGACTTACTTGATTTAGTTTCTTTTTAGAGAAAAACCGATCCAAATCGAACCATGAACACCCCTACTTCCAATTGCTCTTTATGTGCTGGTTAGTTTATCAGAAGAAAATTTCCGAGACGTAAACTGTACCTACTACTGAGTAATCATTGTTTGGACCGGACACAATAGTTTTCTCTAATTTTATAATTGTTATCCCATATTGACCGTAATATAAAATACTACTATTATAGTTGCGATATAAATAATATCGAGATTAGTTGCGCCGGTAAAAATTTCAACCAGCAATTGAATAAAATAATCTCACAATTATTTCAAGATTATTATCCTTATTCCTACAACCAAACGTTCCCCAAGTAATATCAAGTTTGGAATCAGAGGCAGGTAATTCTTTTCTTCTTCTTTTTTTTGTTTTTTTTTATTATTTTTGTTTCTGTTTCCCCCTTCTTAATTTTACTACATGAACCAAATATATGGTTTGATCTTCTCTCACTTAATTATTCCTTGTCCACTCTTATTTATCTACTGCTCCAAAATTAATTAGCTCTTCATCAGCTCACTTCTACTCGTATGATCTTACTTTGTACCCATGAGATGTTCTCTTTTAGAAGAATTAACATAAATAATTGCTCACCCAACAGTTTAACCTAAAAATAGCTGAAGAATATAGTATAATATATGTATATAATTAATGTGCAATATGTATGTAATTTTTTATAATTAATATTACATAATTTATGTGTAATATGTATGCAATTTTGTATAATTAATACTATGTATATCGATTAGAAAAAATAAACAATAAATTTAGTCGGCTATTTATGTAAAGGTTCCTTTATTTTATTGGATGTCCCGAAGGTACCCATGAGAATGTTCTTTTGGAGTGTGCTACGTGTACAATTTGAAATTTTGACCTGGGATAGAATTCCATAGTTTCTATACTTAGTTGTTTATCTCCAGTACCAGATAAGGAATAGACCAATTACACATTCTCAAGCCATAGTAATCGAATTTCCTACGAGCAATACTACATTAAATTTTAGTAGTAAATACCTTTTGACATGTTTGTTGTCTGCAAATTTAGTAGTTTTTCAAGATTTTAAAGAATTTGAAATTTTTCTCACAAAGTTGGGGAAAAAGATACCTTTTAATTAAAAAAAATATACTTTGCAAACAAACGAAGTTTGAAAAACGGAAAAAAAAAAAATTTCAAACTATCTCAGCCAAATGTCTTATAATGAAAATGTTCATACTTGATAAAATTCTAAGAATATGTTAAATTGACCATGACTCACCTAGTTGTCTGTTTCTTTGTAATTTTCCAAATATGTTGTACCTTAATTTACTCATTACTTAACTTTCTTTTGTAAGGAAACATGTGCGTGTAACTCAACTCATATTTGATGGTCACTTTTTGTAGAAAAGATATTATAAATAGGAATAGTCTCGTTGTTTTCATCAAATTTGCCTTTCTGTTGTGCACCGGAGCTTCATCAATATAACAACGTTCATTTTAGTATATCGTTGCATCCCACAAGTGCTTATATAAATCACAATCGCTATATATTGAGGCACAGAATTAACAACCTAAATTATACTATTAAGTTCGAATACTCGATCCAAGCAACAACTGTGAATCCATCCTTGATAAGTAGGATTATTCTTTATATGTAAGATTTTCTTTCTTTCCCCCCCCCTTAAAACTACAACATTCAAACTTGAATACATAAAATGAGACTACAAAGATCGTTAGAGGAGGAAATAGGTGTAAATGCAAGATTTAACAGGGTGTGCTCTTAATTAGTAGTGATACTATGTAGAAAAGGAGAAAATGTGTCTTGAAATAGAAATGAAGTAAAAAGTCAACGGAGGACCGTGTGAGCATCCTTTCTAGGAAATTTGTGATAGCTGGTGTGTCTATCCTCATTTTAAATACTAGTATGACACACTACGTTGCTCTTTAGAAAAACGTAAAATGAGAGAGATTAGCGAATAAATTCATATAGGGAAAACACTTTATTTGTTACGACAGTAATTAATGCAGTAGAATTTTAATGCACTTCGAGAAGCCTAGTTATAATATTGTACTTCCTCCGTTCATTTTTAGTTATTCACTTTTGACTTTGCACTTTTTAAAAAAAAAAATAAATGAAATACATATTTTACCGTAGTATCTATAATAATGATAGCATTAAAGCTTTCGAAAATGAATAGTTAATGATAAGGGTAAAATAAAAAAAAAAAGAAAAAGATTGTCTTTCTCTTGATTTAATATAGTGGATCGGATAAGTAAAAATAAAAATATATTTTTAATATAATGGTGAAGTAAAAGTGAACGGAGCGAGTACTACGTATAAAAGTATAACTGGTTTTCACCGTTACTTTACGTTCGACTGAATCCCAAGCAAAAAATGTGCCCATATTTATCATCCATCATATGTTGACTTTACTATTAGCTAAAGCAACAAGAGTCTCGACCCTTGACTTACGCAGCCTAATTATAAATGAAAAAAGGAAGAAAACAAAAGCCAATATTCCTTCAACGTATATATCAAAAGAGAGCTCGCAGATCAGTCTATTTATTACTAATTAACAAATAGCACATGGTCCGTCAACATATATAATTCTTCACTTCTAGAATGAATATATAATATTGGAGAAGAGAGTTATTAAAGTCTTCTCTTCTAGAAATGTAAATATGAGATCAGATCTCAATTATTTAGATGCTCTTCGATCAGTTTCACTCACATACGTTAACACACATGAAAATGTGCATGACTCGAGATATCATAAATGAGGTCTTAATTTGTGTATAAAATTCAAGCTTCTAGATTACTTGGTCGAGAGGCTATGACCATGATATCAATCCCAGATTCATCTCCACATGTCTCTTTTACTTCTTATTTTTTTCCAAACGATAAGCTATAATTCTTTTCATTTCAATGCTTGCTTCATGCTATTTTTTATGTGCATGTGATGTAAGTTATTTCCTACGTGTATATATGGCCCAATAAGATTAGGCCCATAATTAATATTTAATTAATAAGCAAATCTCATCCGTCCGATCGGTTACTTGATGGACGTACCGGATTAAATAAGAACCTCTATAAATTCGCGAACGATCAGCAAGTGAAGGACCGATCCTTTTGCGCCAATACTGTTGCGAGACTGGTACTTGGCGATCCTCTCCCCACCCATTAGGGTTACCGTATTTTTTTCTTTCTTCCATCACTAAAGGCGGCGGTAACGTAAAGTTAGGGCAAGGGACGAGAAACCAATTTACCGATTAACGCTTCCGCTTCAAGATAATGGATTCCGCTTCAGGTATGTTTTATATGACGATTACATGTAAGATTATCATGTTCAAGATCCTGGTATGAATTAAAGTTTATGCTTACATGTGGTATCACAAGCCTGGATTTCTTAGAACTGATAATCTTCATAAGTATTATTACGCATAAAGCACAGAATTAGGATGACTTGCTCAAAGCCCTCAGAAATACTATAGTAAATTTTAATTGATAGTCAACTCAATCTTTCGCATCAGACAATTAGATTAGATTGTTTTGAATAATGAGATGTATTAAAGTGCTTGTTTCTTAGTTTATCCTTTTCAATGAAAATAATGGATTAGAATTTAGGTTTAACGTGACTCTGAATTGTTGTCTGCTTATGGATGACCGTATCTGTCCGTATCGGCCTAGATTGATTTTATACATAATGTTTGTATTTTATTTAATGTTATATTCTAGGTCATAAAGTAAAGTTACTGATTTAAAATATTTAGGGACATTAAGGAAATAAAGTTTATTCCTAAAAGGTTTATGGAATGTATAAATTTCAATACTTGCATGTGAATCTCACCTAATGTATCGACTGTGATTTGGTTCTTGTATTATATAATAATTGATGCATGTATTTTAAAGTTATATAGTTTGTTAGTCACCAAAGTGATCAAACTAGAATGTTTAACTTTTATACAGGCATCAAATTCATGTTTATTTTATGCATGTATTAATGTGCATAGTTTGTTAATCACCAAAGTGACCAAACTAGATTGTTTAAAGTATTCACATGCATAAAATCTTATGATCTCTATTTTGTGTGTGCACTTATGTTATATAGTTTGTTAGTCACCAAAGTGGCCAAACTAGTTTGTTTATGAAAATATGCATACATATAATAATAGTTTATCCATAAAATTAATAAAATGCCTATAATTAAAAATTAGTGGATAAATTAATTTTCACTATTGCTAGAACTTAAGGATTTATCCAAAGGTGCATCAATTATTCTATGAATAGTGAATATGATGAGGTAAATTAATATTCTTAGTCAAATGTATATTGTCTGTCCAAAGATGGCACATATATTTGATTAAAAATATTTAATTACCTATTAAAGACTAAATGGCATTTAAATTATGATAGTGTGTCATAGTATTTACCCAAAGGAGAATTGCGATATGCTTTAACTGTTTTGTTGAATCCATACTGATTTGTGAGCATGTATTATCTATTTTGCAGCTATTCCTTTTCATTCCCTTGCTTCGTCTGTTACTGTGTTCAATGGATTGAACTTCTCTGAATGGCGTGAACAAGTCCAGTTCCACTTAGGTGCGATGGATCTTGACTTGGCTCTGCTGAATGATAAGCCCGCCGCCATTACTGATTCGAGCAGTGCGGATGTGAAGTCTTTCTATAAAGCATGGGAACGCTCTAACAGGCTAAGCCTTATGTTTATGCGAATGAATATTGCCAACAACATTAAGAGTACTATTCCACAAACAGATAGTGCCAGGGAATACTTGAAGTTTGTGGAAGAACATTTTTGTTCTGCAGATAAGTACTCGCTGGTACACTAATGGCTGAACTCACAACCATGAAGTTTGATGGGTCGTGTAGTATGCAAAACCATATCATCGAGATGACTAACATTGCAGCAAGACTTCAGACCTTGAGGATGAAAGTGGATGATTCCTTCTTGGTTTAGTTTATTCTGAACTCGTTACCTCCTGAGTATGGACCTTTTAAAATTAACTATAACACTATTAAGGATAAGAGGAATATTAGTGAATTGTCCAGTATGCTTACTCAAGAGGAGTCAAGACTCAAGAAACAAGGGAGTCATTCAATTAACCTCATAGGTCAAGGAGCTGGTAAAGGACTTAAAGTGAATGCCAACAAGTTCAAGAAGAAGAAAGCACCTGCTAAAGCTCAATAGGATGCTAACAAGGAACATAAGGCAGATACGTGTTGTTTCTGTAATAAGGAAGGACATTATCAGAAAGATTGCCTGAAACATAAAGCTTAGTTCGAAAAGAAAGGTACAATTAGTGCTTTTGTATGTTTCGAATCAAATTTAGTAGAAGTTCCTAATAATACTTGGTGGCTTGATTCTGGTGCAACTGCTCATGTATCTACTACGTTGCAGGGATTCCTTACGATCCAAACTACAAATCCAAATAAGGATTTCTTGTTCATGGGAAATCGTATGAAGGCTCCAATTGAAGGCATAGGTACTTATCGTTTGATCATGGAGACTGGACGTCACCTTGATCTATTACCGACTCTTTATGTACCTTCAATTTCTAGGAATTTGATTTCTTTTTCAAGACTTGATGTTTCTGGATTTGATTTAAAGTTTGGAAACGGATGTTTCAATTTATATAAGAATGCTATTTTTTATTGTTCTGGTTTTCTAGTAATGGTTTATATAAATTGAAACTCGATATTGGTTTTTCTGAATCCCTTCTTACTGTTCAACATAATGTTGGAATTTAACGTAGTTCACTAGATGAAAGTTCTGCTTACTTGTGGCATAGACGTTTGGGACATATATCCAAAGAAAGGTTAGAAAGATTAGTAAAGAATGAGATTCTTCCGAATCTAAATTTTACTAATCTTACTATATGTTTGGATTGCATTAAGGGAAAGCAAACCAAGCATAGTAAGAAAGGTGCCACAAGAAGCACCCAGCTTCTTGAAATTATACACACCGATATTTGTGGACCTTTTGATGTTCCATCTTTTGGTGGAGAGAAATATTTTATCACTTTTATCGATGATTTTTCACATTATGGATACATCTATTTGCTGAAAGAAAAATCTCAAGCAGCAGATGCTCTCAAGGTGTTTGTTAATGAGGTTGAAAGGCAATTAGATACAAAGGTGAAAATCATTAGGTCAGATAGAGGTGGTGAATACTATGAAAAATATAATGAATCAGGACAATGTCCAGGTCCATCTGCAAAGTTCCTCAAGGAACGTGGCATATGTGCACAGTACACTATGCCAGGAACACCTCAACAAAATGGTGTTGCAGAAAGGCGTAATCGAACACTTATGGAAATGGTTAGGAGCATGATAAGTAATTCCTCATTACCCAAATCATTGTGGATGTATGCTCTTAAAACCGTTGTATATTTATTAAACAGGGTTCCTAGTAAGGCAGTTCCAAAGACCCCTTTTGAACTGTGGACAGGAAGGAAACCTAGTTTAAGGCACCTGCATGTTTGGGGTTGCCCAGCGGAAGCTAGAGTTTATACTCCACAAGAAAAGAAATTAGATTCTCGAACAGTAAGTGGTTACTTTATTGGTTACCCAGAGAAATCTAAAGGGTATGTGTTTTACTGTCCAAACCATAGTTCGAGAATTGTTGAAACCGGTAATGCAAGATTCATTGAGAATGGTGAAGTTAGTGGGAGTGTTGAAAAGCAAAATGTGGAAATTAAAGAGGTGAGGGTCAATATTATATTACCCAGAAATGTGCCTACTTCCACACAAATCCCAAATATTGTTCCAGTTGTTGAAGAACACTTTGACAACACTGAGCAACATTTGGATGAAACACTTCATGAAGAAACTAACTCACAAATATCTGACACAAATGAACCACAAGAAATGCCATTAAGAAAATTGCAAAGAGTTAGAAAATCGGCTATTTCGGATGATTACGTGGTTTATTTGCAGGAGTCAGATTTTGATATTGGTCTTAATAAGGATCCGGTTTCATTTTCACAAGCCATAGAAAGTAATGAGTCTGACAAATGGATTGATGCCATGAAGGAAGACTTAAAATCCATGGAATACAATAAAGTCTGGGATCTTGTTGAATTGCCAGAAAGTTCTAAAAGAATCGGGTGTAGATGGGTCTTTAAGACCAAACGCGATTCAAATGGCAATATTGAGAGATACAAAGCCAGACTTGTTGCCAAGGGTTATACTCATAAAGGAGGCATTGATTATAAAGAGACTTTTTCACCGGTCTCAAAGAAAGACTCGTTAAGAATTATTATGGCTTTGGTGGCTCATTATGATTTAGAGTTACACCAAATGGATGTGAAAACTGCCTTTCTTAATGGAGATCTCGAGGAGGAAGTCTATACGGACCAACCAGAGGGTTTCCAAATTAAAGAAAAAGGTCAAATGGTGTGTAAGCTGAAGAAGTCAATATATGGACTTAAACAAGCCTCACGACAATGGTATATAAAGTTTAATGATACCATAACATCTTTTGGATTTGTGGAAAATACCGTTGATTGGTGTATATACCAAAAGATCAGTGGGAGCAAGTTTATATTTTTAGTCCTATATGTTGATGATATTCTACTTGCTACTAATGATTTAGGCATATTGCGTGAGACTAAAGATTTTCTCTCTAAGAATTTTGAAATGAAGGATACGGGTGAGGCATCTTATGTGATAGGAATAGAGATATTCCGTGATAGATCACAAGGATTATTGGGATTGTCTCAGAAAGGCTATATCGAAAGAGTTCTAGAGAGATTTAGTATGAACAATTGTTCAGCAGGAATTGTTCCAATTCAAAAAGGGGACAAATTTAGTCTCATGCAATGCCCTAAGAATGATGTAGAGCGAAAAGAAATGGAATCAATTCCTTACTCTTCTATTGTTGGTAGTCTGATGTATGCTCAGACTTGCACAAGACCGGATATTAGTTTTGCGGTCAGAATGTTGGGAAGATATCAGAGTAACCCAGGAATTGATCATCGGAAAGCTACAAAGAAAGTTTTGAGGTACCTGAAAGGAACGAAGGATTACATGCTCATGTATAGGAGATCTAAGCATTTGGAAGTTGTTGGATACTCGGATTCAGATTTCGTTGGATGTATTGACACTAGAAAATTCATGTTTGGTTATTTGTTCCAATTAGTTGAAGGAGCAATATCGTGGAAGAGTGCCAAACAGTCTGTCATTGCTACATCCACGATGGAAGCAGAATTTGTGGCATGTTTTGAAGCCACAATTCATGCATTTGTGGCTGCGAAACTTTATTTCAGGACTTGGGGTTGTCGACACCATTACCAAGCCGCTGAAAATTTACTGTGATAATTCTGCAGCAGTATTCTTCTCCAAGAACGATAAGTACTCCAAAGGTGCCAAGCATATGGAATTAAAGTACTTTACCGTCAAAGAGGAATTTCAGAAACAAAGAGTGTCACTTGAGCATATTAGAAAAGATCTCATGATTGCAGATCCGTTAACGAAAAGTTTACAGCCAAAGATATTTAAAGAACATGTACATAGAATGGGTCTTGGCTGTATTTATGATTGATGTATTTATGATGTTTTGACACTCTGAGCTCATTTATGTATTTCTGATATACATTAGTGATTTCCTGTTTCTCATAATGGTGTACACATTATTGTTTTGAGATGTTACAGGATAAGTCTCAATGAGACATTATTGTGGACCATAATATTTTATAGCTTATGGACGTAGTGCGATGAGTTGCTAATGTTGTAGTATATGGAAGGGACTATGTAGACAAATTATATATAACCGCCATAACTCACATTTAGTAGTTTATCGTATTATGGTATTTATGATGGACATTATAGAAGAGATTTATTTTTGCGCAACTAATGTTCCTATATTAAATATTAATATTATGTGATTATTGGGCCAAGTGGAAGAATGTAAGTTATTTCCTACGTGTATATATAGCCCAATAAGATTAGGCCCATAATTAATATTTAATATTTAATTAATGAGCAAATCTCATCCGTCCGATCGGTTACTTGATGGATGTACCGGATTAAATAAAAACCTCTATAAATTGGTCCTCTCCCCACCCATTAGGGCAAGGGGCGAGAAACCAATTTACCGATTAACGCTTCCGCTCCAAGATAATGGATTCCGCTTCAGGTATGTTTTCTATGACGATTACATGTAAGATTATCATGTTCAAGATCCTGGTATGAATTAAAGTTTATGCTTACATTCTACAATAGAAAAATGGAGTTGTTGATTTGAAAGAGAAGACGAGAAGAACAATTGGAAAAGCCAATTATCCCCCAAACCCATGCAATATGTTAATGTGAGGAATCACGCGTTAATTCTTCTGCAGAGAAACTGGTCCAATCAAGGTCCATTCATTTTGCTATCATTGTTCGTTCTTTAAGGTTACTTTGCATAACTCTCAATTAAAATAGCACATAAAGTATATGGTACACACCTACACGACAAGTTTCGTGCACATTAGAACTAGGTAACATAACTGGAAAAATATAATCACAGGACAGATAGCGCACTCCATGCAACAAGAGAGGTTCCCTCGTAAAATTGCATTGACGCATCAAATAGAAGCTTCTCCTTCCAAGCGAAGTCTCTTGGCGCTTTTTTCCTCGTCCTGACAGCTTGAACTTGCCACCCTGCTATCTTTGGCCTCCAATGAGCACCTTTTGTAAGGTTTAAATCCAGTACGACGAGCTTTCAACCTTCCTTGTCCAAGTTCCATCATTGGTAGGCATTTTTCAGCATCTTCTTTGTTGCCAATTACTAACACATTATCTTCCACTGCTTGATGACTGGAACAGATGTCGGATGCCTGATCATTAAGGTCTAACTGCGATCCACTTAGACCTTTCTCGTCTGGCTTTTGCTTAACGTTTTCAAGATTGATTGTTCCCTTATTTTTCGGATCATTTGAAGGAGAAAAGCTTTGAGGCAACTTCTCTCTGGTGAAAAGAGCCTGGAACGCTATCCGTCCCTGTGGAAAAGGTGAGAATCAACAATCATTAAAGCAAGAAATGACACCAAAGGACTTATAAAAAACATAAGCTCTCATTACCCCTTCGGAGACTTCTTTCCAAGAATCATTTGGACTGATGCAATTCCTACCACGCCGATTCCCAGCATCTCCAGCTAGAAGGTTAACATTAGGTTCTTGAGGCTCTTCTTTACCTTTCTGATCCTTCTCCAAAGCATCTGTCTCCAAATCACTACTTGATGGTGTGTTGGAACCACAGGAAGAACGGTCTACCTGTTTTCTTCCCTTTCCAGTGTTTGGCTCATGAATTTCAGTGACTGCAGCTCCTTGCTCAGTATTATCAGCGGTTAACCCAGTTTTTAGCTTCCTACCTTCACTCTCCTCCGATTCTGACGATGGCGAAGTTGGCAACTCAGAAGCAGAATGTTGTTCGTGCAAAGCTTCAGAGCAATCCGGGACGGCTTGTTGAGCATGGGGAGAATTATGAGATCCCTCTCTTCCTTCATTCTTCTCTACACTAGGTTGACAGGGATCCATTTGCATTGATGTTGCAGATGTAGGAACACAGGTAGAACTGCTATGAAATGGCGAACACAATGGTAGGAGCCCATGGGCTGCCCACCATGCAGTTGCAGCTGCTACAGTGGCGGCAGCAATTGCTGCCATACTAGGAGCTGAATTAATCTGGCTTGCAGTGTTACCTGTTGGAGAATCTACTGGAGCTTCCATATTTGCGTAAGGCCAATAGCTAGCTGCAAAACTTGCTGCAGCATGTGCTGCTGGGTTTTGCAATAACGCAGAAAATATAAGGCTGGAGAAAGTGGAGGAGAGTTGAAGAAACGATCGGTAATCATCTGGATCACGAATAGGGGTGAAGTTAGGGTGGAAACAAGGAAATGACTGACGAATGGAAGACATTGCAGCATTACTATGGTGCTCAGATGTGGCAGATGAAGTAGGGTTGGTATACAAATTTGAGAGTCCCTGGACGCCACCTATCTGGTGACTTACAGATTCAGGATAAAACATATCTGGGGTTGTTTGAGCACCATTCACCCCTAAGGCCCCATCAAGAATATGCACCGGGACATGTCTTGGATAGTTGTGTGGCACTTGCATATCATTTCTTGAGAATTCCCCAAAATGATCTGGCTGACTCGGTTGATCTTTTTTCTCATCTTGTGCCAACTTCTCATTCGATTGGCAAGATTTCCCCCCGTCGAAGGTGTTACAAGAGCTGTTACTTTGAAAGGACTGTTTAGCGTTGAGTATATCCAACTTTTGATGCTCTTTGGATTCAACAGTAAGAAAAGATTTAGCTGTTACATTATGGTTAATCACTCCTTTAGTGGCAGGCACAGACTCATTTAAAGTGCATGATCCTGCAGGTTCTGCAAGTGTTTGCAAAGACTTCCCTAAGGATAGGGAGGGGGCAGAAGCACCTTCCTTGAAAAGAGTGAACCCTTGGCAGCAATTTTTCTTGTTCTGGTTTTCTTGTACACTGCCCAGCTTCTCGTTTCGACCAGGTTTCTGTAAAGAACAAGAATACAACTATGCCATCAAAGAAAACAAAGTAAAAGCTATGTAAGATGAAGAGAAACCCATACCTCAGCAATCGGTTCTTTCTCCAGGTCAAATAAGTTCCTATCTTCACAGATGGAAGAAAAAGGTGTTGATAATTTTCCATCTTTTATTCCCACCTGTGATGAGGGAACTGCTACGCTGGTCTTACGAGGATAAGGATTACTTGGTTTCCTTTTAGGCCGTGGAGGAGGAATTTCAATGTCGAGTGCTTGACTTATTGGGACTCCCTTTATAACAGCCTCCTTTTCTAACTGGACCAGATTATGAAACCAAAATATCAGCCTACAGACTAGTTCCTTGACAGAATGGTAATAGGAGTAGTTCAACATGAAAAGAGGAGCAATCAGATTATTACATCATTGGAATTGCATAGCTGAATCATCAGAAGATTCTATCCAATAACTATCTAAACTACAAACCGTTGGAAAATGTAAATCCTCATAATGTGGTATACCTATCAAGGTAAAACGAGTACTAGGAGCTGGGTGTCTCTATGGAAAGACAATAAGGTGGTACACAAGGTGCTGAAACTGCCATGTGAAGTAGCTTAATAATATTTTCAATTGTGCAGGAGAAACGATCAATTTTTTTTA
Organism: Nicotiana attenuata; assembly: GCF_001879085.1. Lineage (NCBI taxonomy): Eukaryota > Viridiplantae > Streptophyta > Magnoliopsida > Solanales > Solanaceae > Nicotiana > Nicotiana attenuata. Next base: position 19,521,257 of record NC_031996.1, on the reverse strand, counting down.
AAAGAGGCATAGATTTTACCCTCTGACATAGATGTTTCATCACAATTAAACCTAAACTGAAGCAGCACAGCAGCATTTATATATTTCAGAAATATGGGTCTATAGTTCTCTTTGTGTATCAACACTATCTCATTAGTTTTATAGTTCTATGCAAAAATGTTTTATGGTCCTTCAATTGACTCTTGATGGTAAACCTGTTATCAGATGTCCAATTGACGTCTCACCAAGGAGCTTAATTGTCCTTGCAACTCTATTTACTTTGTAGATTCTCTTATTCAGATTATATGCTTCAAATGAATCAAATAAAAACCAGAAAAGCGAGGAAAAAAGAAATGACCTACTATTTCGATTTCCTGTAGTTTAGTGCAACTAAATAGATCTCCCCCAAATTTAAAAAATACTTAACACCTTCCCCTCTAACTTTCATTATAGGAACCTCACCAGTCACTAACTTCCAATGTTAAAAATGTCATTAGCGGTGATGTTAGGAACAAATGCCAATTATATCCTATTTAACCCACTAGTCACTGATATTCTCCAAAGAGACCAAAGGGTAAAAAGAGGAAACAAGGAAAGAAGAAACCAGGCTTAAAGATTGAGACAATAATATCAACCTATTAGAAACCACATACGAGCTGTTCCTTTTCACCTTCCCCAATCCCCCAGCCGGTCACCCCTCTTTCCACCTTCACCTGTTCCGTTCCCAGGCCCTTATCCACTCCTCCCCCAACTACTTGTCACTCCCCTACGCCATTTTCCAACCGGTCACTCTCGCCCAGATAAGAGTATATCTACTGACCAGTGAAAATTCCAATTGGGAACTCAATGCCATCAAAGAGTTTAGCTTTCCCAAGAGAAATGAGCTCCAATTACTGATGAAGGCATGACACATTACATTTGAAACCTTAAGCTGAAGTTTCAAGTTGGGAGATAGTCTTTATGTCTGAAATTAAAGACATGAAGACATGACGATGAAGATCCAATTGTAGCTTCTAAAATTGAGCTCTTCGAAGTTATCAGTGAACTAAGGTACTTTCCGAGCCACAAGGATGTAGACACCAAGAAGAGATGGGAGGAGCTATTTGGTTAAATAATAAAACAATCAGATATTTTCAATCCCCACCTTGGAGAGCTGAGGTTCAGACATCTCTTGACTGTACGTATAGTGTCACTAAACTAGAGGGTAAGCAGAGGTCTAAGTTATTCAATCCCCCATCCCAATCCAAAAGAAAAAAATGGGGCCAGTTTGGCTGAGCAGATTGCACAACCAAACCAGCCGCATTAACTTTCCTCTCGCAAAATAATATGTAAATAACTTGTCCAATTGGCTAACAATACTACTTCTCTTAAAGGTTTCAAATAGTTTATTCCTTCCATTAATCTTAGAAACAGCCTCCACAACCCCAATTTCACTTTCCTCTTTTAAAATTTTCCACCTCTGCCAATATAAACTTTATTTTATTAGTGGAACTGAAGCATATATATAAAGATAATTGACTTCTTTACTTCTCATTTAGCCTTCCGATACTTGATGACAAGGCAAACCATTGTGGGAAAGAGAGGGCCGGCCTACGTTATTTGGCCTGCAAACTAAAAACCACTAGTTGTTTGCCGCTCTGAAATCCATCAGAAATGCAGGATCTACTAGTGCAAATTTGTTTTGGCATAAACTGAAGCCCTTCAATTCATTTCTCGCGGTAAGTTTTCTCTTTCTTTCTGCTAGTATTATCTCTCTTACTTTCTAGATGGACAATGTGAACTAGCTATGATCAACCTGCTCTATTTCCTTAATCAATAACAGAAGTTCCACTCTTAATGAAGCAAAAAAGATTCCGAACAAGTGATTCTTTATGTGCAAAAGGATAAGGGAATATGTGGATCACCTCCTATTACCTACAAAACAGTGAGGTTTAAATATGAAGTTTATTGGAGTGAATTATATAATGCCTAATATTTTTAAGACATTGCTGGGACATTTAAAATTTAGGAGCACAAGCAGGGGAAATAGAGATCATACGGACGGTATGACATGATAGGAACCATCGTGTGTTTGAAGGAGAGGAGAGTCATATCCTAGTAAAGATGGTTGTCTTCTTTGTTGTTGAATTTAGTGTACGTATGGTATTCACAATATATAAATGATTGGGATTTGATTGTAGATTCATTCCTATACGAATGTTTCCTTTAATGTATGCTTCTACAAGGTTTTCTCTTCATTCCTTGAATAAAACTCATTATATCATCCGGAGAAAAAGAGGAAAAGAAGCTCTCCTCATTATTGGATTGTTATTTTAGCTTCAAGTTGTAACTTTATAACTCTTCTTTTAACTACATGGTTTAACTACTTAGCTCCAAAGCTACGTACTTTCATGATTCTGTTAATAATGTAAATATGGAAAAAATCTCTATAATGTAAATAAGGAGGCCAAATTTCTAAACCCTGTAAATACATCATTAGGAAATTTTTAGGGATAAAATATTGGTTTTCCAGCACTTATAGACACTATTTAATCCTCAATAGCTGGAGGGAACAATGAAACAATTCACTCACCTAAAACCTCTTATTCTTTTTCTTCTCTTTTAAAATGGTATCAGGGACAGGGTGTTTGTCCATCATTGAACTTCCTTTTCATTCAAAATACATTTGATACAGATCAGAGATTTGTGAAGAAGCAAAATATGATGCTTTAATTAGTAATTACCGGCAAAATTTCGAGTCTCACCTCCCAACCAACAGAAACCCAAATGCCAGTGACTCAAATAGCAACAGTCTAATTGTCTGAACAAGCACGTGTGTACCACACGAGCCAACTCAACCACTTTGCTAGTGATGGAAACTCTGTCAAGTGCCACCAACTTCAACGACCTCTCTTGCTAGCTATCACTTAACCAGACTCGAATAGGCTCCTCTGTCATTCCAGAGAACTGTCATCCTTAAGACTCTCAAAACATCAGTTAAACACCTTCTTGGATTACGTTCCTCTATTCACCACCTTCTCTCTTTTTTTCTTTTTAATGCTTCAGTTATTGAACCTTCTTTTCCACTTCTTGTTGTTTCTTTGTTCCTTAATCTTCCCATCATCTTGGTGCTAAGGTCACTCTGTTTCCTGCTCTAGCAGGCTAATGTCTGTTATTTTCTTCAGCTTTTATCTAAGTTTCCTTTTTCAATAATTCTTATTTTAAAGGAAATGACGATAGCAAATTCAATTTTGGAAAATCTCTCTCTTCTTCTTCTCCTATAATCGCTACTGTAATTTAGAAGACAATATTAAGTTACTCTCTCTGTTTCAATTTAGATGACACTTTCCTTATTAGTCCGTTCCAAAATGAATGACATATTTCTATAATTGGAAATAATTCAACTTTAAACTCTTCATTATACCCATTTTATCCTTAATGAGAAGCTTTTATAACCACACACATGTCATGGCCCCACAAAGCTTTTACCCCTTAAGTTTTTAAGACCACAAGTTTCAAAAGTCTACATTTTTTCTTAAACTCCGTGCCGAGTCAAACTACCTCATCTAAATTGAAACGGAGGGAATATTAACTATGCTCCCTGGATGACTTCTGTGCAATTATGGATCATAGGTCAAGTGTATTAATGACCCTGCTAAAAAAACTATACTGATGATGCGGCTTCTGATTGGACAAGTCAGATTACAATATATGCACAACTTTGTTTCTTCAATTGTTCGCGGCTTCTGACTTGGAACTCAATCTTTTTCCATCTTGTAAGACTTATTGCAAAATTTGGGATACCTAAAATCATATACGCGAATGACATTCAACGTAAATGAGGTGATTACACAGTTGAACCTGATATTGAAGTAGGTTGATCAACACGGAAACCATGACTTGGGACTGTGGCTTGGGACCAAACATAGAGAGCCCACGGTGTGCCTTGGACCCAGATTGGTGCCAATTATGACCAACTTGAAGGGTGCCTGGAGTAGTACTTCAACCGAGGAGAGAAGCCTGTCGTGACCAACTGCACTAGACAGTGCCAGGAATGCCCAGAATTTTATTTCGCTTAAGTCATAATTTGATCCTATGTCCCACACTGCTCAAATCAGTGTTAGGGAGGTGGAAAAAAAACTTGTTTTGATGTGTGGAATGCTCAAGTGTGTGTTTGAGGAGGCTGGGATTGAAATAAAGTTGTTTGGGAGTCAAACGAGGACTTTGAGAACAAGAAGAGTTGGTAAAACAAGGCCTGACTTCAAATGAGTACAACTCTCAATGTAGGAAGAATTTGGACATGGTTTCTGAAAGAAATTGTAGCCTGTGAAAGTCTAGTTTCTAATGTTAAATCGTTTGTTATTTGAACTTTCCTATAAGAAGTTATGGCCATTTAACCAAACTCTGTGATCGCAAGGAAGTATGTGCAATCGCAGAAGGGAGTGGGGAAGAAGAGAGTGGTCTCTAGAAGGCATTGCAAGCGTAAAGGGGGTCTTATGATTGCTAAAAAATATTTTGCTTCAGGTAGCGTACTCTAGTAAAAGCTTTGAGAACCTAAAGCCCTAGGTTTTGCAAGCGCAGAAGCCTAGAACCTTACTCACATATTTAAATCCCCCCAAATTGTGAATCCTCCATTTCCTTCATTTTCCCAAGCTCCCCACACGATTCCAACTAGGGTTTTCACATGCGGATTATCTCCCACCCTAGGGTAAGATCTCTTCAGCCATTTTATCCTATTCCCAACATTTTAAAGCTAATCTTTACACAAAAAAATCGTAATTTTTGGTTAGATCTTCAAACTCCAAGCCAACCATCAAGAACACCAACTTAGAAATTTGACTACAAAGATGTAATCCCTTCACTTTAACTTGATATATTAGCTATAATAGAGTATAAGCAGATTGAATATGGTGGATATTTGTCCTCCTTAGGAGGTTTGATCTGAAAATCGACTTAAGACATATTAGGGGTTGAAAACGACTTGATAAGCTATGAATGACTTGGTTAAGCTAAGATGATTTAGATTGATCGGGTTGAGCACGTTATTGAGTTCGTAAAGCCATTTTGCTAGCTAAGGATCAAGGTAAGTGGACGCCTAACTTTCTAAAGGCATTGTCTTCCCAAATGCATGATTTAAATGCTTTAAATGATAGAATGATTTAAACGTGGAATTGTAAATGTAAGGACGAGCATCTGCAAGTCTCACCATATGAAGTAGTGTTTGTATTCATATTATGTTGTGAAGATGCCTATTACTATGTTTGAGCACCTTTAAACTTACGCACTCGGTTTTATGAATAAAAATAAATATGAATGCTTATAATGAGAATGATACGAATATAAGATTGGTCAACAAATCAATATTGACTGTGTTATGCAAAGTAAGGCAAAAAATGGCGTAGGCTAAAATCATATGTGGCCCCCTAAATTTTTTTGGATTTTCCTCTTACACACCTTATCGATGCTATGTTCCAATTGAACACTTAGACCAGCCCAAATATGTACCAATTAGACATTTTTTTTACAACCAGCAAAAAAAATAAAGAGAATGCAATACACTCGCGAATGACGTGGCAAATGACGAATTTAGTAAGGACATGTGGCATTTGGGTCCAAAATAATCATTAAAAATGAATAATGAGTAAAAAAAGAAAAAGAAAACCTATTTTCTAAACCCTCAACACACGCACCTACCCCCCCCCCCCCCCCCATTCTTCTTCTCACCCCTAGAGCAGTTGCACTTGTCCACGATCCCCTCCAATCCTCTATACTCACCAACAAGTTTTTTCTCTTCTTTTGTTCTTATTTTGTTATCATTCATATTAAATTATACAAATAGTGAATAAAATCAATAATTAACATAGTGTGGTGGTGTTTGTTAGGAGGTGGCCGGAAATCGATGGGTGGCCGTAATTCGGTGAGTGGCTCCGCTCAAAAATGGGAATAATAAAGTTTTGGTAGACTCCGTTAGAAAATTGACTCTCAACTCTTCTTCTTTACTCTGAGATCCAACTATGAATTCTCTTTAGATTTGTGTCAACCTGCCGGAAAAAACGGAGTTCCGTCAGAATTTTTTGAAACCCAGATCTGATTTTCCTTTTCCAATGAGCTACTTGGATTAATCGGTGCTTTTTCTAGTGAAGGTAGTGGCGACAACGGCAGTGGGGGAGAGAATGATGGTGGGGATGGTGATAGGGGGATAGAATGAAGGAGAAGAGATATAAAAAAAGGCTAAATTAATATATGGCACGCGCCTATTGCAGGTGTATTACACTCATTTTGCCATATCCGGGAAAAGTGTTTAAATGGTACAAATCTAAATTGGTTGAAGTGTTCAATTGGAACATAGCTTAGATAAGGTGTCTAAGAGGAAAATTCAAACAAGTTTAAGGGGGTCGCATATGATTTTGGCCAAGTGGAGTACTTGATATAATAGTCATAATGAAGTGTTTATGTTCAAAATAATGATGTGATACATGTCAAGGCCTTATGAGCCACGTTGTGATATTGAATTGAGTACTGGCCCTCGTGGGTAAAGTATCAAAATTTATAGCCCCTTGGAGGCAAACTACAAGAAGGTATGGCCCTATGGATGGATTATAAGAAAGTATGGCTCTAATGAGCAAACTAGGATTTGCTATAAAGACTGAGGATATGCTATGTCTCAAATGAGTTTTCTGAATGTGTTATTACAAAGATATGATTTGAAAGCTATGGTTAAATATGGAATGTTTAATGTTCTTTACCTAAGTATAGTTTTAATCAGAGTGATGGATATATGAAATAGTTATAAATGTGATGCAACTTTTCTTTAAGCCTAGTCTCACATTTTGAAAGGAGGTCGAAAAGACTGAGTACTTTATGTACACACTCCCTAGACGTATATTTTCCACATATACACGTTCCACTCGTGATGGTGTTATGGGCTAGGAGATGTCACTCTCTACCTCTTCATTTTGGTGAGCTCCAAACTTAGGCGGATTTTCTATGTGATTTTTTTATGTTACCAGGCTGCAATCTCTTAGAAGCTCCATGACACCTCTGTAGGAGTAGTACATATATGTTAGGACTATAAGTGTCGTGATTTGAAGACTACTTAACATATAGTCTTGATTATAGAAACTTAAAGCCCTTATTATGATGATGAAGTATGATGGGAAATATAGGATATGGGTTAGCCCGACCAGTGTTATGTTTTTAGGTGCAAGTCATAGCCCTCTTCTTTGGGTCGTGATAGGTATCACCCAAACTTATCCCAGATGATGGGCTACTAATGTTGGTCCACGCAAGATATGTTACTCTATTTTAGATGTCCAACACCAAGTGTGGGAGGGGTGTGTTAAATCTCACAACAATTAAATGTATGAGTTATAGTCCTTGATAAGAATGGACATTGGGCCTAACTCAACCCCAAAAGCTAGCTTGTGAGATGAGGATTGTCCAAGACCATATAAGGAGACCAAGATACCCATAACCCACCGATGTGGGACACAACTCAACAGTCCTTATATGGTCTAAGCTTGTATTCACCACTTAAACTACCTTCCAGGATAAGTTAATTCCAATGTCCACTTTCTCACCATGACTATTTAATATACTCTTCTTTTCTTCAACTTTATCGTTTCCCTTGACAAGTCCAAAATCTTAGACTCGATTAGTTTAGTTTTAGTGCCAACAAGTTTGTATGCTTTTATACCTTTAAGTCAATTTTGAGATGTAACGTAGAAAAGGACTACTAAATAATAATTTTAGGTGTAACTACCACTTATGCTAGCAATAACTCATGACATTATGTTTAACTTATAAGTTAAATTCAAAGTGTTCTTCCTTTCCTCCTTTTCCATCAAACTACAATTTAGCAAGAAAAAAAATATACATCTACACATTATCTAGCTAGTTTTACAAACTATCAGCAAGTTCTTGAAGAATACTAGAACATTCTAATTTTTTCTCGGCGTATCTTTCCCTATGACCATCTTCTTTTTCAGTTCATTTTATCTACGTTATTACGTTAGTATCCGTAGCTTCAAATGACTCGTAATGTTCATGTCATTTGGCACAGTTGTTCCCTTTTGTTCAAGGAACTTTAGTTTTTTGTTCATCACTATTGATGACTTCCAAAACACCTCTTTTGTATTTCCTTTATAATAATCCAAGATAGGTTGTTGATGGGCGGCTCCAGAATCCCTTTGGTTTGTAGAACCGTTTGACTTTGATTAGTTAATTGGCTTCGGTGACAACCCATCAAATTATTTTAGATCGACATTGCTTCAACCTCAGTTCCTCTGTCTCCTAGTTTTGAACTTCGAATAAACCAATATCTTTCCCGATCATCAATTCGAGAATCCAGATTCATGTTCATTTTCACACATCTGTTCTCCCTCAAACTGCATTTCTGCTATGTTAGTCTTTGTTCCTTCTCGCCTTCAGATACCCTCTTCAAATCTCCTACCTTGGATCTTGAACAAGCTTAACTCCTGATAACAAAGTTCTTCATATCTTATCTCCTGAGATTGGAATTTGGTTTGAATCACTACAAGTAATTTTATCCTTGATATATTTATTAGGTTGAGATAGATATCCAATTATACTTCACGGATTCCCTATTCTGACAAAAAAAGACTCATACACCATAGAATAGATAATCCCACCAAACTTTAAAAATTCTCCTTTCTTCCTCCTTAAATCCATATGACTGGATCTGAAAGACTAGACATCAAGCAACACAAATGATCAATTCATCTAATAAATATATCAAGGATAACCACCTATCACGGCTAATATCTATCATTCTACTCAATGCTTCCATTATTCGATGAATATTATGAGAGATAATGGATCCTCTTGTCACAAACCTTTCGAGCTGCCAAAGAAGCCACATGGGCTGCCATTACCTTTGACCATTTATATGTAGAATTTGATCCACTTCCATCACCTATCCCTAAATCACATCTTCAACATTATAAAGTTCATGAACTCTCCGTTCACATAATCATAGGCCTTCTCAAGGACCATTCTGTTTGCCACCAAAGCCTCGTCTAAAATTTGTCTTCGTTCGACAAATGCATTTTGTGAATTAGACACTTAATCATCCAATACCTTCTTTACTCTACTAGAAAACACGTTAGATATTATCTTATATACGCTTCCCACTATATTTTTTGGTATGTAGTCTTTGATGTTTGTTGCTCCTTCCTTTTTTGATATGATGGCTATGAAGGACGCCTTGAGCCTTCTTTCAAATTCTCTAGTCTCTTGCTAATCTCGAATGCAATTATATATGTTGCAAGCTAAGTAAATATGATATATATGCACCCACCTGGGGAATAGTGTCAAGTAGTTATGTAAGTAAATAGAACTGTTAGATGTATAAGTAGCTTATAAGGGTCGTTTAGTTTGTCGCATTGAGAAAAAAATCACCATATAAAATTTAGCAAACAACTAGTGTTGGCCGGATAAGAAAAATAATCATTGCATAACTTACTGCAGCGGTTGGTTAGCCTCGTGAAACTCCATGTTAAGTGTCCCCATTCATGGAGGAAATGCATTGTTGTCTTCTTATATGGTTTTGGGGTAATCCTCACCTCTTAAGTTAGCTTTTAGGGTTGAGCTGGCCAAGGTCCATTTCTTCTCATGTTATCAGAACCACATCCATTTTTATTCTTGGTTTACCCAATGTTAGGCCCACATGTTATATTGTCAATGGTCCAAATGTCTAGTTCTGGGCGTGAGGGTATTAAGTATCTCACATCGATGGAGAAAAACGGTTGTTATAACCTTATATGATCTTGGGTAATTCTCACCTATTGAGCTAGCTTTTGGTGTCATAAGTGATCTTAGAGTTATTGACAGCATATGTTATGCTTATAAAAAAGAAGCAAATTTGATGAAAAAAGAAGATGCCTTCATGTTGGTTTGATGCTATTTGGGGTCGTTATGGACAGTTGAGGGCATTTCATATTAGTGACGACTTCTTACATTTTGAGAGTTTGAATTTGACGAGAAAGGTATGAAACTAAAGGTATTCCTTGCTTAATGTTGACACTAAAAATCCTGTACTCAACAAAGACATCATCTTTCATGAAGATGATAATTGGAATTAGATGTAAAGTGCATATCATGCCATATACAACCAAGGAAGCAAAAGTTGAAGTAATATCATTATTCCTTCAATTTCAAATATCAACCCAGTTGAAGAAAACCCAACAACAGATTCAACTTCTCCTCCAAGATAAACAAAAGAGCCCGAGTGAAGTATGAGTCTTGAAAATTTATAACAATTAAACTAGAAATGGGGCAGAAGTAGTAAAAGAAGAATACTTACTAAAGGCGATGCAAGGGGATACACATGATTGACCAAAACAAAACATGGGGATGTTTATCTACCTCAACAAAGAGATATGAGTGCGTTGTAATGGATCTACAAAATACAGTTAGACAAAGAGGGTGTTTGCCCTAAGCTTATAAACAGGTCAAACTAGCTTATAAGCACCTTTTGGCTTATATACGCGTTTGGTAAACACCTAAAGTGCTTATAGTCAAGTGCTTAAAAACCAAAACTAAAAGCCATAAGTTGGTCACCACTTTTAGTTTGACTAAGACTTTTACTATTTTATCGCTAATGCTATTTATATGGAAACCCTTATTGAAACAAAACGCCTAATCACCTTTAAACTTCACTTAATCATCATTTTAAAAAAAAATCTCACTACGTAGTAATGTCGTCCACCATTGACAAGAACAATAAGAAGTTTTTTTTTTATAATCGTGGTGTCCGGGCCAGCTTGCGCGCACCTCGACTAATTCCATGGGATACCTGGCACCTCCCACCAGTAATAGGTACAAGGTAACTCTATCCACCAAGGCTTGGATAGATGGGAAGAAACCACCTACTGTATTTTGCCTCCGCTAGGATTTGAACCTCAGACCTTATGGTTCTCACCCACTTCATCGACCATTAGGTCACACCCTTGGGTGCAAGAACAATACGAAGTACGTTATCATCAAAACCAAATTGATTTGAGTTAGAAAATTCTCTTGTTGTTAATCAGCCTTCTGCATCTCTTTGTAAACGGGGTTGCATTGCAGCATTCAAACTTCTCTTTGCTTTGTATCCAAATTGAACCCAATTATCATTTTTTAGTTGCATAGTGTTTGTATTGCAAAATGTGGTTGTAATAATTAGATTCCTTAACATATTTTAGCTTCTTGTGGTATAAAATAAAATATATATATACACACACACACACACACATATAGTAAGCGTATCTAATCAGTTTTGAGTTAAAAAGTACATTCATAAATTAACCTATATTCGAATCAAGTTAGAATGCAAAATCTTGTATAACTTTATCTTTATTAGTGTAAACAGTTTTAAGAGCATTTAAGTCATTACAACATAAGAAAATGCTTGTCAGCACTTTACCAAACACTTCAACTGCTTTATTTTAGTTTCAGCATTAATATCCAAACACCTAACTGCTTATCAGCTGCTTTGAATCAGCTAAGCCAAACAGGCTCTCAAATGACTCTGTGCAGATTATAACGCAAAAGGTTGGTAGCAAGAGAATTCACAGAAAAATAGGGTACTTTGGCATTTACACCTATTACAGCAGGAAGCTATTTGATTGTTGATTTCTTGCTACTCAAAAGAAATGGTAGACTTTTCAACTTGATCTTAGATCTCCTAAAAAAATCTATGTTTTTAAGAAATTAATTATATGTTTTTAAGAAATTAATTATCTGAAATTTTTTTTAAAAATTTATGTTGACCAACCACGGGTCCAAAGAAGTTCCTAAAGCTTGAAATGATGAGATTAATCATTATCTCACCAAGGCTTTCAGTAAAGTAAATCTGAATGCAATTTTTGTGTCTTGATCAATGAGATTTTGGTGGTTATTCTCTACATCTATGTAAATGATTGGTTTCAGAATAATTTCAAGCAAGGTTGTAAATAGCGCTCGCTTCAGCGCTAATAACGTGAGGCGATGCGAGGCAGCAGCGCCATTTTCTTCTGTTGCGTGGTGAACTTAAAAAGGCGAGCGCGTCTACCTGATAGCGAGAGGCGCTGTGTAGCGACGCCTTTTTGAAAAAAAGAAAAGAAAAAGGCATCAGACGTCAGCGAATAATAGAAAAATTAGGGCTTGAGTTTGTTTTCTTCTTTCTCCTTCAAGCTCGTCAACCCACCAGATTTCTTCTTTCTTCTTCAAGTTACTTCAAACAGGTATGCTACTCTTCATCTCTTTTCTTCTTTCTTCTTCTCCTTTCTTCTTCTCGAGCAATGTCCATTTTTTTCTTTCTTTCTTCTTCTTCTTCTTCCTTCTTTCTTTCTTTCTTCCTTTTTCTTCTTCTCTTCTTTTTTTTTTTTTTTTGCTCTGTTGTTTTCGAGCACTGTCCTGCAACTGTTTCTTTTTGGCAGAGAGTTTCTTTCTTTCTTCCTTTCTCTTCTTCTCTCTTTTTTTTGCTCTGTTTTCTTCGAGCAGTTGTGGCCAGCAGATGCTCTGTTTTTTGAATTGATATATTTATTAATATATTATTGCTATTGAGTTTTTAGTTATATATATGTGTGTGTGTATGTGTGTGCAAATTTAATATTTATCTTTTTGTATTAATTGTCGCTTCACATAAAAGAGGCGAGCGATTCGCTTCTCGCCTCAGTGAAGCGGACCCTCATTGCTATTTGTCACCTCACGCTATCCAAAACACTGATTTCAAGCCTCATGAACGAATGTAGAAGTGACACAAGGAGTATGTACGAGATGGCAGATACATGACTCCTACATTATATTTCCAAGGAATTGAAGTGTCCCAAAGAAAAGAGAGGATATTGATTATGAAGCAATATCCTTATCAGTTCAAGATGGAGAAATGGAACACAGCTGAGAGAGGAACAAAAGAATAATGTGAAAAGAATGTGGTTACGTCAGTGTAGAAGACTGCCAGACAGGTTGTTATATCTAATTACTACAAAAACTTGCCTAACATTTGCAGCAAATTTGCTGTCCAAATTCATGCAAGAACCAATCAAAATTCGTGGATACTTGAAAGGTACTCGACTATGGAATATTATTTAAGTGTAGATGATGTGAATTTGATTGTTTATACAGGCAAAGATTGGGCTGGAAGTCAGGAGAACATGAAAAGCACTTTTAAATAAATATTTGCACTTGGATGAGGCATATTTTTTTGGCTATCTCAAAAAAAGCAAAGGTTGTTGCTCAATCATTCTCTGAAACAGAATATACTGCTGTATCAAAAACTCCATGAGTTATTTGGTTCAAGGGTTATGTAAAGATATTAATTATAAACTATAAACACGACGAAGGAAGTGTCATCCATGGTGAGAACAAATCTGCCACAGTCATGAGTGAAAACCAAGTGATAGTGGCTGAAGTAAGCACATAACCATAAAATATCATTTCATCATAGAAGTTTCTGAAAATGATTTAGTTTAACTCAAGCATTGCACAACTTATAAACAGTTAACTGACATACTAACCAAGTCACTCCCTAAAGAGAAGTTTGTCTACCTAAGAGATGATTGGAATCATGAAGCAAGCACATTAAGGGGGAACGTTGGAATTCATTAACTTCTTTTAAATAGATTCTCCTTTTTCAGTTTTCCATGAATTGAATTTATTCTTACAGTTTCCGGTGTTAAAGTTCATATACTATCAGTCTATCACACTAATCTAATCAACACAAATATAGTTCCAAAGCCGGAAAATTAAAACAGACAATTGCTTTACAAAATGCAAAAGAATGGATAATTCAGCATTGACGTACCTTAGAGCATGACTACTCTTCTAATTGTTAAAACATTTGCATGCACATACATACATAAATAACTGTTACATGACAAGGCACATTACAAACCCAAGAAAAGAGGATCAGAATATCATACCGTGTTTTACTTCTAATATCATGTAAACCACGTCAATCCAAAAGTATTTTAGGCAATGTGATGTACATATGTAGAATAGAAATATTCAAACCAAGAGGATTTGCCAAAGCATCTGAAATAGTAGAATTCACCTATACTTAAAAGCTTCAAGCTTATAGGAGAGATATTCATTCATATTCCTTTTTATATTATGTTTTCAACTTTCCCCTTGTGCCTGACCCAAATGATTGTGGGGCAAGCATGTGGAAGTTTTTCTACCGTAGGTGGCAATCAGACTTGGAAATCATTGCCACGATTAGCATATGTTATTTATATGACTCATGACTCACAGAGAAAGATATCTATTTATTTAGAAAACGTACTAGCTGACAGAAAACAATGATAACTAAGCCTATAAAGTAAGTTTTAGGCACAATAAATTAAATCCTGGAACCATCAAGAAAAATAAGCATAAGGTGAAAAGGAGCTAATGACCTTTGTAAAGAATTTTTGCGCATGACTTCTGATCTGCACGGCAGTTTTTGTTCCTATGTGTTCTGCACAATAGCAAAAGTATAAAATAACTAAACAACCACAAAAAGGCCTCAAGGTAGGAGTATACATAAACACATAACAGATAGAATGTTGACCCCAATTTCTGAAAGACGAGATAGTCAGTGGATTCAGCTGTAAGTTGATAAAAGAACAATATCATATGAGTTACCGGATTAAGTTGACTTGGAGCAAAACCAAAGACATTTCGCAAATACATGGACAAATCAGTTAGGTAGTCACAACGATATCTATCAGAAGAGTATAAATTCTATGTGCGGATAGCGTAAAAGTTATTTAAACGATCAGGTACTTGTTAAGTAATTAGAGGTAATCTCTTGATAAGGATTAATGGGTAATCTGCCAAAGATTGTAAGTAACCTGCTATCATAGGTTAAAATTTATTGACACTGTCAGTGTATATACCTAAGTCCTTATCAACGCTTAGCCTAACAGTTTGATTCAACTAATAAAATGAAAGAGTAACATATATCTGACCTTCTATCCGCTGCCAAGCACGCCCATGGAGTTTCAAGGCTTCTAGGAACCTATTGTGTTCCTCCTCTGTCCATCGCTCTCGTTGCTTAGTGATGGTATAAGGTTTCCTCGTCTGCCATAAAAAAAAGCCATCAGACTTGTATAAATAGCCTATCAACCAAAGTAGATTAAAAGGGAAGCCCTAGTGCAAAAAGCATCTTGCGTTCACGTAGGATCCGTGGAAGGGCCGCACCCCAAGGGCATGTGATATAGGCAGCCTACCCTGACGCAAGCGTCAGTGGCTGATTCCACGGCTCCCACCCGTAACCTACAGAGACAACTTTACCGTTGCTCCAAGGTTCCCCTTCTAATCAACCAAATTAGAGTAATATACAAAATATAGGGACCTTCACGACAAGTTCCTCTCCAGAGGAATAAGGGTCCATCAAAATAGAAGGACCGCAGTTAGCTAGCGCTGCTTCAAATCCTCACGGACAAACAGGGGATACAGAACAAATCTTCTTCTTCCAATTCTCCCCACAACATCAGTAGTTACTAGCAAATATAGTTTAGCCGTGGTGGTGTAGTACAAAAGAACCTGATACTGTAACACTACTGCAAAAGAGAGGTAGAACCAGTAACAAAAAGACATTGGATAATAATCCAAATGTTGTGTTTCCCCATATCAATTATAAGCATAAATTTAAATCGAAATTCATAAATATCTCAAACCTTCTTCCAGATTCTAAAAGATGCAAGTAATAACTGCTAATTAATTTTTTATTTTTTCTAAAATAATTCTTCAAATTAAATCAGAGTCCACCAGGATAGACGAAAATTCCTTATCCAGAATTGCTCACCAAAACGAACCGCATGTTGCCTAAACCTTTAACAAATCAATCAAAAACAAATAAACACAAGTAAAAAGAGTGAACTCAATCAGCTACTTACCAAATTAACTAAGCAATTTAGCAACAAAATTAACTTTAAAGCCGAATCAAATCTAAAAACCCTAGAGATTTGAGAAGTACCTTTGAAGAAAGCCATGTTGTTGAAAGAAGAGTCTAGATGTTTTTCCGCTCATGCATAAAGTGAAAACTCATCCACCATTTGTTGATGAAAAACACATAGTTTATCTATAAGAATGGTGGATCCGAGAAAACAAGTATACAAGTAAGATCAACTGGTGAATCAGCCCAAAAAAGGAGCAAAAAACAGAGTGGAGAGTAGGAAGAAGAAAAGTTGAAGAACTGTAGAAGAAAAGAGGTTTGAGCCAAAGGAAGTTTTTAATTTTTCATAAATCAGAGGAAAAATTCTCAGCCACTATTTTTGCTACTGGATTTATTTTTTAGAAAATGGAAAAAATAGAGGATATATATTTGAGGCTAGAATGTGCTAATGGCTGAATAAGAGAGAAATACATTACACGTGTCCTAATCGTAGTGGTGAAGTTTTAGTACGGAAGCCCTCATGGGTCCCACCTTGCACTTTTTCGAGATCAAGGTACAGATTGTAATCTCAGCCACAAACTCGGTGGACAGAACTCGGGACTGAGTGAGTGAGTTAACTCGCCGAGTCATGAAAAAAGGCAGCAAAAGTGCCTCCACCTAATCATTGTGGGACCTGCTAGATGACGTGGCATTTTGATGAAGAGCGCGTGTCTCCGAGAAGAGCGCGTGTTCGATACTGCCCATAAGTTCGTAAGGTCAGAATTGGCATTTGAGGACGTGGTTGTGAGGATGCCACTTGGCGACTGATTTTGGGTCGCGAGTCTTCTTTAGTCCAAAAGAGAGGTATTTATATTTTTATCTGTAAAAACAAATATTTTGTCTCTTCAAAAAGAAATTCAAACTCAGTAGTCGAAAAAAATTAGGCTCCTGTATCGTTTCTCAATTCAATTTTCATCATTTTGTCATGTTTATATTCCAACGAATCTTGGTAACAAATAAGAATTAAATTTTATTTTTTCAACTATTTCTTTTTTGGTAACAAATAAATCTAAAATTCGACTATTTTTTTAATTATATACAGTATGCTTTGCATTGCACACAAGATATAATAAGTGAAACATACAAAGTGACTTTTTTAAAGCACACACAAAGCCACAATATGTAGAGAAAAGAAAAGTAAAAACTTTTTGAAAATGACTAAAGAAAACACTTTTTATTAGATTAATACACCAGCTTAGAAGTCTCATTGCAATCTCTCTCACAAGTCACAAGCAGTGACTACAAATTCGTCTTAATTAATCCACGATCTATGAAAGTTCAACTTTAGTACTACTGTTTACAAGCTATCAAAATATTTCAGAAAAATATTCTCTCAAATTTTGCTGTTAATCTGACATGATTGCTATTGCGATTAACATGCATCTCTTACTTTAGTCACCTATTTCAATGTCCAATTCTCACTTTGCTCTAACTAGTGCCTATAATTGTGATCTTACTGCGTTATACTTAGGGGTCGTTTGGTACGCGGACTAAATTATGCGGGAAATATAATCCTAAGACTAATTTATACCACATGAGAGATGAGATAAAATAATCCCACATTTGATGGGATAAGGTGGAATAAGATAGGATATCTTGGATTAAGTTTGAGATTAAATTTATACCTTGTTTGGTTGGAGGTATAAATTTGTCCCAGGATAAATTTATACCGTCAACCAAACATAATATAAAACCTAATCTCACATCTTATCCCACCTTATCCCTCGTATCAAACGACCCCTTAATGCCTATCTCGGACATAAGAAAAAAGGACAGAACTCGGGCAAATCCACATGGAGAGATATGGGTGCACGTGCACGGTGCAACCATGTACTCTTTGCTAGATTATGTATATCGCTGCTATTTTTTTATTATTTTAATAGAAAAGAGCCAAATATATCCCTGTATTATTCTAAATAGTTTAAATATACCCTTTGTTTGAGTATCTGGTCAATTATATCCCTACCGTTATACTTTTGCACTAATTTGCCCCTAATTTTGACGGAGAGACAAGTGGCAACCTAAAAGTCAAATAACCTAACCCCAATATTAAAATATTCGAGTCACTTTACAAACCCACCCCTTAACTTGAACCATACCCGACCCATTCCCCTCTAAATTCTCTTTATTTTTCTTTTCATTTTCTTTCCTTAATTTTACATGTCTTGACTCTACTTTTGTCTCTTTAAATTACCCAGCAATGCGGACAATAAGCTTCCATTCTCTGCATAAAGCTTCTACCAAAAAATAAGCCATTTTCTTTCATAAAGTTTGACTTTAATTTAAATTATTCTAACAGAGTGAAAGCTATGGAAATAAGGATTTTTATATAAATAGTTGGTCATATTTATTGTTTACTTTTTCTAGTGATATACATAGTGGGAAAAGGGCCAAATTTACCCCTCTACTTTCTAATATTGTTTACATTTAACCCCTGTTATACTATCCGATCAAATTTATCCCTACAGTTATACTATTCGGCCATATTTATCCTTACTGCTAGCAAACTTTTAAAAATTACCCCAACCTTAACAAAAACCCACAATCTCCCAAATTCCTTTTATCCAAGGCATCTATCTTCTTTTTCATCCACTATCAGGAAAGAAGAGAGATAAAATGTATCGACTCGACCGGTCGTTTTGAGCAATTGCCCTTCGTTCGATGGTTGGAGGTCACGAATAGCTTCATATGGTGTATTATGACTTCCGTGTATTGTTGGTTTTGGTTTTCGAGTGATTCAGAATTGATTTGGGAGAATGATTCTCAACTAGGAAGGTTTAAGTTGGAAGAGTTGATCAAGTTCGACTTTTTGCTTATTTGATGCCGTATCAGAGTTTTAAATGGTTCCATTAGGTCCGGATGGTGATTTTTGACTTGGGCGTATGCCCGGAATTGAATTCGGAGGTCTATAGATTGATTTGGTTTGTTTTGCCAAAAGTTGGCAACTTGAGGTTCAGAAATTTCTTTAGGTTTGATCGTAGGTTGACTTTATGGTTATAAGACTCGAATTTTAATTTTGGGAGTTGAAATTGGTCCATTTTGTCATTTGAAACTTGCCTGCAAAGTTTGGCATCATTCGCAGTTAGTTTGATAGGAATCGGACGCGTGGTTGTGTTTTTAGCAATTCTTGAAGTTTATTATGGTTTTATGTGTTTTGGTATCCGATTCGTTGTTCTAGATGTTATTTTGGTCATTTGATCACGCGAACGAGGTCGTATGATATTTTTAGACTTGTCTGGATGTTTGGTGTGGAGCCCCGAGGGCTCGAGTGAGTTTCGGATTGGTTTTGTTATTATTTTGTGTGCTGGTGCCGGTTCCATCACATTTGCGAGGAAATGATCGCATTTGCGACTACCACATTTGCGAGTATTTTCTCGTTTTTGTGAACCTAAGGAAAGTTGGGCATTTATCGCAAATACAATATTGGAGTCGTATTTGCGACTTTCGGACTGTCCGCTTTTGCGATGTCTGGGTCGCTTTTGCAACTGGTTGTGTCTTCGCATTTGTGAGGATTTTGATCGCAATTGTGATCTTTGCCGAGTCTGTCAAGGGTCGCATTTGCAAAAGTCGCATTTGTGAATCCCATATTGCAAATACGACATATGCAGCTGGTTTATAACTGAGTATTTCGGGACTTAGCTTCATTTTATCATATTTTGAACCCTAGACTCTATGGGAGGTGATTTTCTAAAGAGATTTTCATATCAAACTATTGAGTAAATGGTTTTGATCCATTTTTAATTATATTACATGATTATTTATGAGATTTAACATCAAATTCATGAATTTCTAAGAAAATTTTGGGGAAATTTTGTCTATATTGTGAAAAATAAAAATTTGGGATAGGAGAGTTGAATTGGACTCGGATTTGAAAATAAAATACATATATAGACTCCTGGGTTATGGGTAGTCAAGATCTACCCTTGGACTCGGGTTTTGACCGAGAGGGCCCGAGGTTGACTTTTGGAAAATTGTGCAAGGTCATATTTTTATTAATCGTAATTGGTTTCTCTTGCATTGTTTAATGATATTAAGTCGTTTTGGATAGATTTGACCCGTGCAGAGTCGAATTTTAAAGGAAAAGCTATTTTTGAGTATTGATTTGGCCTAATTGAAGTAAGTACCTTGCCTAACTTTGTGTGGGGTAAACTACCCATTAGGACTTGGGTTGATTGTACATTGAATTATGTGAAAGACGTGTACACGGGCTTATATGTGGTATTTAACCGGTCTAGACTCTTAGGCTTCTTTCAAGCCTTTAATTGAAGTTGTTCGTACATTTTTTATATTTTATTTTCGAGTTTACTCTTATATGGCTTAATTGAAGTTATTACCTCTTTTATGTCACATATTTTACTTGCTTTTATTGTCCCTATGTTACTCGATGCACACTATTATATTATTTTGCATACGTGAGCCGTTCAGCTATTCTTGTATTGATGAATCGATAAGGTTTGGGATTTTGAGGTATTGGATATTCTCCGTTGTATTGGTGGTTCTTTAAGGTTCCGTACATTTCATCTTCTTTTGTGTTGATATTTCGTAATATTGTGTTGAGTTGTTTATGTTAATAATTTGATATTATTGGGATCAGGTTTCATGCCGCTACGGAATAGGACATGATATGATATGAAGAGAGAATGACGGATAATATGATCTTATTATATAGGTGGGATCGAGTTGCACGCAGTAACAGATATTGGTATTATTATTGGGATCGAATTTCACGCTGCAATGGATTTGATATGTTATTATTATTTATGACCGTAGATTTATCCTCAGTTGTAATTCTCATGGTACATTTTATGTCGGAACGGCCTATTGGTTGAATAGTTATTATTTTTTCTTGAATCATTTCACTTGTATTTTGATCGTGTTTGGTTAATTGTTGTTATTCTAGTATTGGAACAATAATGACATTTTGTGTGAGTCATGCATTCTACGGGATTTATTATGTTACTTTAATGTGCCAGCCTATGCCTCCATTGTTACTTGGCGAATTGATTGTCAAGATGAATTTATTTGCGGGGAGTCATCATCTCATATTCTGTTGAATTACTGGTAACATAATGGTTTTAAATAAAGAAATTGTCAACACGCTTTACTTTATGTGACTCTTAAGATAAAACTCGTCATCTCACTTGGTACTTTACTATATTTAAATTGTTATCATGCCTACTTTAAATGGTTCTCAAATTAAAAGCTTATTACCCTATTTGATACTTTACTCAAATTGTTATCACGCTTTACTTTAAATGATTCTGCATTTTTGTTAACTTATATGATGTTTTACTTTATTTTAAAAATAATATTTTACTTTACCTTATTTGATTTTTAAACTAAGCTCATTTTTCTATTTGATACTCTATTTTGTATAAACTGTACTTTATTTTACTTTATTTGATTTTAAAACAAACTCATTATCTTATTTAACGCTTTACTTTATTCGGAATTATTTTTTATGCCTCCGTTTATTTAAATAATTCTCTCGAATATTTATTTGGCAATTAACACGGATTCAATGTACGTGGTAGCACATGGGCCTTGTCGTGCGAAGGTGAAGGATAATATGGGCACGAGATGCTATGGGTGACAGAGTCGTGATTGTTGCGGCCAAACGCACACGCAAGTATACGCGGTCGTCAAATAATTAAGTGCAGGATTGAATAAATAAACCAATATGATAAACTAAGAAATCAAAATCAATATTTGAATAACAATAGTCATGAAAGAACCACAACCCTAGAACGTGAAGTTTAGCTCCACATAGACATGGTAGCAAAACAACAAATCATACAAAGAAACATAAAATATACTAAGTTTGATGGAAGAAAAGATGAAACCTGGCCTCCACGGCGGCTCTGTGCTCTCCCTTCTCTCGCCAAAAGTCCCTTAAAAATTAGTATTTAATGACTATTTATAAGTGTAGGAAAAAAAACCTAGGTGAAATAACCAAGTCCAAAACTAAAAAGGAGACAAAATTTCCTCCAAACATCCAATTTTACCCCTGACAAGTCTTTTCCGGAACTGGGACTAGAGCGAACGCGCTAATGTTCGCGCTAAAGTTCGCGCTAGTCTCCTGACATTCTGCCTCCCGCTTCTGGACTAGCGCGAACGCGCTAGACCTCGCGCTAGACTTCGCGCTAGTTCAGGCCATTTTTCTTCAATTCTTTGTCTAGTTTTTGCACGCACTCAGCTCCGAGAGATATTTCTTGCTCCAAATTAGCTCCAATCTCAACTTTAAGGCATCACATAGGCTCCTCGTCATCTTCTCCAATTGTTTTGTGCATTTTGTTCCAAAATCCCATCTTCAAAGTACCTGCACATAAAATAAACTCAATTAAGCACGATTGTATTACAATTTAGCATTAAAACATCAAAATGTAAAGTAAGTAATGCACTAAAAATATGGAATTATATCCAAACATCACTACCCCATACTTAAGCGTTGCTCGTCCTCGAGTCAACCAACACTTTACTCTATCTTTCAGCACTTTGTTTTTACACAATTGAGGTACACTTTACCAATGACCATGGTTAATAGCAACAATTAAACTTTAGCATATGCAATCACATACACTTCCCTTTTTCTTATGCCAACTTCCAAAATATTCAAACAAAGACAACATGCTCATAACAATCCTAGCCTCAAAAACCAACTCAATGTCACAATGCACTCATGGCTTGAACACCCAACATCCTAGAGAAGTCTAATAATGTTACCTATCCTTCGTGAAACCATGTGCCCTCACAAAAGAAGTCACATGCATGTAATTGGTACCATAGGCTTGCCCTTAATGTAAATCTCTACTAATGTAGGCTCGCTCGATGTAAAATCAATTAGGTCTTTTTCATGGTTGTAATGTGGGCTAAGGGACGGGTAGGATATATTTAGGAATAGTGACTAACCCTCCTAAGCACTTTAACACATCACATAATCAACTTTAAGCGCAAATTCTTCAATCCACTTCACTTTCACAAACAATATCACCTCCAAAATGCTCCCTTCTTCTTTAAGCACTACATTAATTCATACCCACTAGCAAGAACAAGACAACAATTTATTCATCTCTATTTTTTTTTCAATTTCCGCTAGTGGTGTATTATTTTAAAAAAATAAGTGCATCTTTCTTCCTTTAATTGGTTCCACTCAAAAGCCACCCCACACTTAGTTCCTTCTTACTTCTTTTAGCGTTCAGCTCATAATTAAAGTGCTTTAAGAGGAAAAGGGATCAAAGCAATGTCAATTAAGAATAAAAAGGGTATAGGCTTGTAATGTGGGTGCCAAATAAAGTTCTATAGGCTCAAAAGGGTTGACTAGGGATAAATTTTATTTGTGGTAAGCAATTAAGCACAAAAAGATCAAAGGAAGCCTAAAATCATTTTTTTAAACTGAGCATCACCTTAAATTTCGCTTCAACTCACAAACCGGACAAGTTCTAGACACAAGTACAATACATGGACTACACAAAAACCTCACCACACATGGCACATGACTCACTAAGGACGATCCCATTCCGATTCTCAAACAATGCAAGTATTCACGGAGTCACGAGATATTAAGCATTAAGCACAAAGTGAACATAAGTCAAGAAAATGAGACATAGGCGCCACAAAACATGCTATCCAAGTAAGCAAGGCATCATCAATAAATTCAAATCATAGGGAAGATAGTACACATGCCAAAGCCTAAATATGCTACTATCAAACAAGTCAAGGGCGCCTAGGTTTATCTCATCTTTCTTCCTCCATTTTATTCCCTAAACTACTCTAAAAGAAAAAACTACCCGGTTCAAACTACAACCAATGGAAAAGAACCGAGGCACAAAGAAAAACCACGGGGGATTATTACTACCTAAAGAAAGCTAAAAGACATATTTTTGTGTTTTTTTGTTTAGACTTTAATCCCTCAAGAAAGCTGTCCACAAAATCCATCGTCGGGAAAAGTCCAATTTTTCAACCTTTTTTTATTTTTCTAAGAAATAAACTAGTCATGAAAGAAATCAATAGTCAATATTTGAATAAACTAAGAAATCAAAATCAATATTTGAATAACAATAGTCATGAAAGAACCACAACCCTAGAACGTGAAGTTTAGCTCCACATAGACATGGTAGCAAAACAACAAATCATACAAAGAAACATAAAATATACTAAGTTTGATGGAAGAAAAGATGAAACCCGACCTCCACGGCGGCTCTGTGCTCTCCCTTCTCTCGCCAAAAGTCCCTTAAAAATTAGTGTTTAATGACTATTTATAAGTGCAGGAAAAAAAACCTAGGTGAAATAACCAAGTCCAAAACTAAAAAGGAGACAAAATTTCCTCCAAACTTCCAATTTTACCCCTGACAAGTCTTTTCCGGAACTGGGACTAGAACGCGCTAATGTTCACGCTAAAGTTCGCGCTAGTCTCCCGACATTCTGCCTCCCGCTTCTGGACTAGCGCGAACGCGCTAGACCTCGTGCTAGTTCAGGCCATTTTTTTCAATTCTTT
This sequence comes from Nicotiana attenuata, assembly GCF_001879085.1. NCBI lineage: Eukaryota > Viridiplantae > Streptophyta > Magnoliopsida > Solanales > Solanaceae > Nicotiana > Nicotiana attenuata. Next base: position 19,496,904 of record NC_031996.1, on the reverse strand, counting down.
GTCTAGTCTTTGCGCGCACTCAGCTCTGAGGGATATTTCTTGCTCCAAATTAGCTCCAATCTCAACTTTAAGGCATCACATAGGCTCCTCGTCATCTTCTCCAATTGTTTTGTGCATTTTGTTCCAAAATCCCATCTTCAAAGTACCTACACATAAAATAAACTTAATTAAGCACGATTGTATTACAATTTAGCGTTAAAACATCAAAATGTAAAGTAAGTAATGCACTAAAAATATGGAATTATAGCCAAACATCAGTGATTGTGGCTTATGATTTTTGATTGTGAGGCGTGGTACCTCGAAGTAAATCTTATTGTGAATCATGTGTTAGAACGACTTGATTACTTGAATTGTCATTGGTTTTCCCTCATTAATTTCGTTCATGTTTTTAGCTGTGTTCCGATTGCTTTACCATTTTATCACCTATTTATTTCTTATTGCCATTTGATGTTTCCACTATTTCGTTGTTAGCCTTATATTGATGTCCTTTCCATTGTTAGCTTTAGATTTATATGTTTATACATGTCAATGTCTAGTGGGTGTCTTGACTCACTTCGTCACTACTCCACCTGGGTACCGCTGTGATGTACTCACGCTATGCTTCTGCATATTTTTGTGCAGATCCAGGTACTTCGGATCGTGTGGATTTTGAGAGTGATGCTTATGCGGTTGGAAACTTCAATGTATTCCTGCTTGACATTTGCAAGCCTCATAGTCACCCTCTGATATTATCATTCTTACTATTACCTTCATTTCAAAATAATATTATATTTTAGAGATTCTAGTATATTTCAGTGGAGCTTATGACTCTATACTACCGGTTCTGGAAATTTTATAACATTTTTCCAGTTTTGGTTACGATTTCAGTTGTTAGTTTAATTCTTATATAGTTAAGTTGGCTATCTCTATTATATTTCTTCAAGTGTTAGGCTTACCTCGTCTTAGAGACTAGGTTCCATCATGACTATCTAAGGTAGAATTTTGGAGTCGTTACATAAAATTTTATACTTAATGTGATATCTCAACATGCTTCTTTAAGTCTACTTTATAACAGGAAGGACAGAAAATGCAGCCACTAATATTATTTTTTTGAATGGTTAGGTTGATTACCCGTAAAATGGTACGGTTAAATTTATAGTATGATTTACAGACAAACAAATTGATTTGACCCAAGAATGATAAATAAATAAGAACGGAAATAAGATTAACTAATGAAATTAAAAAGACAAGCCTAACCAAGAACTTAGCCTTTCCGATGACAAAAGTGAAAGCAATGTTCAGATGTTCAAGTTGAACGAAATAAGACAATAAATTATGGCCTTTTGTGTGTAGAATATTTCATGTCCCACAATGGATGTTAATCCTCCTATTTATAGCCTTACTTAGGGAGACAAGATCCTAAAATCAAGCTTCTCTTGAATGACAATAAAATCGCCATTGATGGGCTCATAACGGCTGGCTTTGAATGTTGATATTCTCTGTATTGTTAAATGCCATCCGATATCAAACATTTGAATCTTTATTGCTAGTTATACTTCCTTCGAATCCATCCAACACCGGTCACACATTTCGCACCCGGTGTCAGTTATTTGCTGACTCACTCTTCACCTGTTTTCGGTTCCACAGGTCACCTCATCATTCGACCATCTGTTATCAACCAAATTTACCCCTTACAGATAGTCCCCTTACTTTTCGGTGACACAACTCAATGTTACCGGAAAGTAGATAAGAATCCTTTTCTTGGCGGGAAAGTTCCTGAACGATCTCTCGCACTTGAAAGGATGCACGTCTTCTCGCATTTAATAACTCGAGCACGTGTTTGCTCCATGATTCAGCAAGTACTTTCGCCAGTTTTCGAGTTAATTATGACCATGATTTTTGTTGCTTGTAACTTCTCCGCTACTCATCATTTTTACTCTTTACTTTCACTATTTACACAACTCTTTCTTCTTCTCTGAATGTCCTTAGAACTTTTGTGCAACACTCGACTTTCCTAGTAAAACTTCTCTACAGATCTCTTACCACTATGTCTTCTTGTACTGCTATCTCCGAAAACGTTCCTTCTCTTCGGTGGAGGCCTAAAGAAGAACAAAATCAAAGAGGTTGACGTTGAGTCTGAACCTCCAATCGTAAACACCATCATACCATTTGATCTTAGCACGACATCTGATCTCCAAGAACACAAGCCACCTCCGAACTTAAAAAGTGACAGGTTCTGGCCTGTCCGCAGATACCCTTCCTCTATTCGTCCTTCTAACATCCCTGTTGTGAAGGAAGAATGTAGTTAGGGTAGCATCGAAATTCTTATCCCTGATGCGATAGAATGAGTTACCTACTCAAAATCGGGGTTCATGTATGTCTACACATACCCCTTTACTTTGGGTCCTTTCACCTTGGGAGCGAGTGAAGGAATTGACCTAATAATTGCAGAATTTTGCCGCCGGTACCAGGTTTGCTTGGAACATGTAGGCCCATCCATGTGGCATATAGTAGCCTGCCTCTGCCAACCATGCACTGAAATTGGGGAAACCCTAACCCTTGCGCATATGATGAAACTTTACTCCCTAAAGATCTTTAGTGAGGGTATGTCGAATCTCAGCAAGCGTGGCCGCCACACCTTTTTTACCAGTGTTGACGATAACAACGACCGTAGATGGATAGAATGGTTCATTATCATTTTTACCAGTTACATCATCCCGGCATCATCAACAACTTTCCCGAATCATAGAACATTTTTCGTAAGTCTTTGTATATTTGTTTCTTTTCTTTGTGAAAAAACTTTCTCCTTAGCTGACATTTTATTTTCTTCATTCCAGCTACTCGTTGGGGTCCACCACTGGTTAAAGGCCTACACCGATGGGTACAGAAAATTCTGGATATTACTATGCTAGAATCCCGTTGGTGGAAAGAGATGGTTCCCAAATATGGGTGGAGAGCCAAGAACCACGGTATACAAAAAATTCTTCTTTATTTCAATCTCAACAACTTAGGAGCAATTTGTTAATTGTTCTTTTGTTCCACACAGGACTTCCAAAGGGTTCCATCATGTGCCCCGACATCGAGGCTCTCAAAGACCCCGAAGAGGTCGAACGGGTATTACAAAGTTCCCTTAGCCAGAGCAGGGCTCGCAGATCTGCTCAAGCCTCGGTGAGAGTGCCTCCTCTCGGAGTCCTCAATCTAAAAGCAAGAAACCAAAGAGGAAGCGTACCTCCTTTACTGGGTCTCAGGAGAAGAGAGTAAGAAGATCATCAACTAAACCAGTCACAATGGTCATTGATGATGAAGAAGGGGATACTGATGAATGCGCCCCTCTTCAAAGAAGAAAAAGGTCTTCATCAGCTCAATCGGGTGCTCAGCCGGTAGAGCTTCAAAATCCATACTCAGAAGAAGTTCAGGCACTCTGGGGGGAAATGGGTTTGGTTGAAGATGCCGATTCTTCTTTTCGATCTCTACTGATGTCCCCGGTCTGATGAGTTCGGCCTTTGACCTTCCTCTATCACCGACTACTGAGCCAACCATAATTACCACACCTTCTACACCAGTTTCTTCTTCTCCGCCAGCATCAATTTCTTCTCCTCCGCCGGCATCAGTCGAACAAGAGGGGGATGCCTCTCCCCCATGGTCTCCCGATCACTAAAATCTGGGAAGTACTTATTTGGCTCCACCTTAAGACCCCCACAGAAGAAGTGTTATTCTTTCGATCTCGAGTGGGTGCCATTTTCTGTCCAACTCGGTGGAGCTTGCCAACTATCTGAAGTAGCTGGCTTCATTGAAGGATTGGAAAAAGATGGACTCCCTTTCGGATGAGTGCCTAATAAACAACAGCATGCATTGCTCGGCGCGAGTAGCAATCTCACTTCTTTCTATATCTATATATTCTTTCAGTTTACATTTCAAAGTCATAACTTTGGTTTTATCGCTTTTTCAGGCCAATGTTCTTGCCTCTGAGGGCCTGCTAAGGTTGATTCTGGACAAGCAAGACCTTGCTTCAGAATAAGATCAATTGTCGGTTGAGAGGAATCAGATCGCTGAGTGTCTCCCGGTGCTGGAGGCCGAAATCACTCATATGGATGAGCTTGAGGCCTGACTGCAACCGCATGAACAAGATACGATAGCTCATAGCCAAGAAGCCGCCTAACTACATGAGAACCTTAGGAAGCAAAGGCTAAGTGGGTTGAGCTTCATGATACTATGACTGCTGTCGTCGAGCATGAGTCTGCCTTCATGGAACAAGTTAATAACTTGAAGGCTAGTTTACGTGCCAAAACCAAGGAGGCCAATGCTGTTGAGGAGAGGAGAGCCAAAATGGAAGAAAGACTCAAGAGAGTCATGGAGCATAACCGACTTCACTCAACCACCAAAGTTGAGCTTGATTCCAAAATCAGCGCAATGAAGGTTGAAAATGAAAAGCTCCAAGCAAAATTATTAAGATCCAAGCAAAACTCTAGGACCAAGAAGATTCCCTTATATTCGAGAAAACCTACACCATGTATCATATGTAGAGGAAGACTTTGGAGGAGGCCAAAGAAGGCATTGCCAACATCGATGACTGTATTGCCAAGGCCTGGGAACTGGAATTAACCACTCGTGAGAACCTTCCTACTCGGCCCGCTGCATATAACTCCTCAAATACTAATTCTGAGTATTCGGGATACGAAGGGGAAACCAAAAAAGGTGGAGGCCCCAAACCAGTAGTAGAACAGTCTTCTTCCACTAGAGAAAATGAAGACCCTTCTCTCCCTTCGGGTTCTGGCAGCAAAGAATGATGTATTAATTTTTTGTTTTAACTTATGTAATTATGTCAAAACTTTTTACTAAGTTTTGGAACTCTAATTAATAAAAGAAACTTGTTGCTTAAGTGTTGTACAAAAACATTACTTTTTATTTAATTGAGAAAGCTTTGGGAATATTTTCGCATCCGATAGCCTTCAATTCCGGGCATAAATTCTTCCAGAATCTACCCTTTACTATGAGGGTTTCATAAGAAAGGGCCCTTATATTTACGATGCTTTTGAAGAGGACGTCTCTTGTTTATTCTAGCACAAGTATTTGAAGTTTTTGTTAACTTTCCAATGATTCAATAAATTAACTTATCATTCGGACAAGAAATAAGATAAGAATAAAAGGACTTTGATTTATTCACTCTATCATTAAAAGTACATTTACATAAAAGCTGTCAATATATATGGCTAACTTGTACAACTTATTTCTACGGAGCTGATCTGCAATCCCCAGTCCTGATAAGACATTGACCCCGGTTCTAATAGTACGCAGTTTACGTGGAAATCTTGGTGTCGTATCATGTATTATCCCCCCCCCCCAGTGTTCGATTTCTAAGTATGAGAATTCGAACATTGGACGTCTTGCATTCACCGAAGGCCTTTTCCTTCGTTTATACTTTATACTACTTGCTTCATCGGTGGAGTCAACTTGTGGACGGTTAAATAATCTGTTTGAGTTTTAGGAGGCGAGATTTTCCGTCGAACCAAGGATTATTTAACCATCCACAAGTTGTTTGCCGCACGAGATTATGGTCGCCAATCCACCGGTGGAGGAACTTTAGTGGTTTGATATTAAAGGTCTTGCCGTTGCGGATGACCCTCCCTTCGTAGTATGCTTTACGTTGCTTCCTCATTAAAAACCTTGCCAGAAAAACCTTATTAGGACAAACTGGTTGAAGGAAAAAACAATGCAGCACACACTTTCAGTACCAGTGAGGATCTTTAGCTATAATACCTTTTGAGGTGAGTCACGTTCCAATTGCTTGGCAGTTTGACCACATCTTGATTTTCCTATTCATATGAGCCTTTACCGGTTAAAGCTGATACCCAGTAAGGTCCTTCCCATGTTGGTTCTAGCTTCCTAGCGTTAACTTCCCGAGTGCTTTGAATAACTTTCCTCAGAACCAAATCTCCAACTTTGAAATAACGGAGATTTTCCATGCGATTGTAATACCTCTCATCCTTTGCTTTTGTGCCACCTTCCTCATGTATGCCAGATCTCGGTGCTCCTCGAGCAAATTCAACTTGACCAGCAACGCTTCTTGTTTGTTTCACACCCGAACCTGGGCCTGGACATAACACGGCACCCAGTTCCTGACTGCATGCGATCGAGCGAACCAACTGACTGGCTGAATCAACATGTGATATCATAACATACTGAATGCGGAAGATAAACTAGCACATGCTGATATACTGAAAGTCTGAATGATATAAATCAAAAAGCGGAAACACTAATATAATTCTGGAACATATCCACAACAAACATTATTTAACATTTAAAGCCTGCCACTCTGTCTAACTGTTACTCTAGTCTATGAAGCCTCTAATGAAGTACTGAAAATACTGAAGATTGTAAGGTAATGATAATGCCCCAATAGAATTGGGGATCACCAAACAGCTGGTATGAGAATCGTAGTGCTCTGAATCGTCAACCTGTAAATCATTACCTGCATCGTGAGATGCAGACCCTGGGCAAAAGGGACATCAGTACACTTGAATTCCACTGGTATGTAAAGCAACTGAAAGAAAGAATTATAAATGTCGAAACTAACACTAAGCTGATAACTGAGAATTGATAATTGATAACTGCAATGATAACTGTTGAAACTAAAACTGAAATGATAACTGATAACTGAAATGATAACTGATAACTGAACTGAACAAAGGAAGTAAGGATATGAATACTCCCTCTTCTGAATGATGAACAACCTATTTATCTGAATAAATAAGCTGCGGCCTCATGCCCAATATATAGTGCACAAACTGCGGCCTCGGGCCCAAGTATATGTATACATAACTGCGGCCTTAGGCCTAAAGATGCATAAAGCATTAACTGCGGCCTCATACCCAAACATGCATAAAGCATAAACTGCGGACTCATGCCCAAACATGCATAAATCATAACTGCGGCCTCAGGCCCAAACACGCATAAAGCATAAACTGCGGCCTCAGGCCCAAACATGCATAAAGCATAAACTGCAGCCTCAGGCCCAAATATGCATAAAGCATATAAACTAAAGCCTCAGGCCCAAATACAGGTGTTCAACATTCAGGGTTTAAATTCAGGAACTGAGTATCATACTACAATATGTGATGCTGAAATACTAAATCATATTGAGTTACATGATACTGGAGTACTGAATAAGACTAGATTGAGACATCTATTCTTGAACTGATTATGAAAATTGAGACTTCAATTGTTTATGACATGCTGAGTAATCAAGACTGAGACTCATGTGCATCAAACCCAAGTCTATATTGATTACGCACTGAGCTCACAACGTTCAAAATGAAAGTCATGAACGAGTTAAAGCTAGATAATAGAAGTTCTGTAACTATTCAAGGAACTAGGCTTAACTCTATTTCTGAGATAAGTAGTAACGTCGTAAAAGAAACGTAGTGTAGAGAGAATCATTAATATTTTCAAATATAGAGAGTTATCCTCACATACCTTAACTTCCTGCTCTTGAGCTTAATACAACGTTCGCCAACCCTTTCAACTTTGATCTATATCAATACAAGTCAAATGGTTCCATATTAGTAATAATACTCATCTTTTGGTCACTTAGACATTTCATCAAACATTTTATGGGCGTAAAGCCTCATAACCCTCATTGATGATGTTTCTACACCCAACAACCTATTCTCTTGCTCCAAGATAAATTCTAAAATCTCAAATTTCTTATTATCAATATCATTCTTCATCACCCATAAGATAAACAACACCTTTAACCAGTACTCAACAATCAACAACCCAAATCCATAACCGTTCATGCTTTTCTATCAAACCCATCAACTCATATCTCATGAACTAGATTCTATAATCATTAATCCAATACAATAATCAAGTAGAGGGTGAAGATACTACTTTTCGACGTTCAATCCTCTTGAATTCGAGTTCTAAGGTTTCGTCAACTGAGGTCCCAATCAAATATCTAATGATTTGAAGGGTTTAACCATGTTAATAAGGCATTGGAGAATTGAAATAAACTTAGGATCACCATTACAACTTACCTTGGATGGTGGAGGGACCTTTGAGGAGTTAGGTTCTTTACAGTTTCCCTTTCTAAAGCAAGTTTTTGTGTTTTGGGGTGTAGGGGACGAAGTAGTGCTTTTAAAACGACCCACGAGCTGTGCTCCTGCGAACCTGAAGGCCCAAACGCACACCTAGATGCGCAGCAGGCAGTAGTACTGCCACAAGTGCGCGGCCGTGCACGTGACAATCTGGGCGCACACCTGGGCATGCATACTATGCATTGTCTAGTAAAACATACATAAATTTTTGCACAAAAATCTGCTTGGGCTACACAATATATCGTTGGAAAGATATTTCAAAGGGAAATAACTTTCATGTTTTGTGTTTCTCCAAATGCCTTATGGATTTTCACTAAATCCTGATGGAAGATAGAACTTCCATAAACTTAGTCGATTCTATCGGATCTTATGCACCTCACTCCCCGCCTTGATTCCAAAACAACTATTTCCATAAATACTCACCCCGATAGGAATTCACATGTATAAAATAGTATATTAATACTCATTTAACATATCCAAACCTAGTCCGAATTTACGAAGTGTTACAATTTTCTTCTTTGTTTCCCCGGGAAAACCTTAAGGTCGCTCCTCGACTTTCACCAATATCAAAGCCTCTATATCGTATACGAGGGAATAGAGTGTCTCACCCGTGCTTGAATTCGCCATGGTCAGATATGCCCATATCACGCCCGGAAGTTCATCTCGCCACTTGCCTTTGGCATCTTCTAACTTCTTTTTAAGGTTTTAAATGATTACCTTGTTGGTTGACTCCGTCTGTCCATTAGTACTCGAGTGGTACGGAGAAGACATAATTCGTTCTATATTTAATCCTTCCAAAAACTTTGTGACTTCAGGACCTACGGATTTTGGCCCATTGTCACAAGCAATCTCCTTTGGTATTCCAAATCGGTAGATTATGTGGTCCCATATGAAATCAACCACTTCACGTTCCGATATTTTGGTAAGGACCTGCCTCAACCCACTAGTAAAATAATCAGTTAAAGCCAAAAGAAATCTTACTTTCTCGGGCCCTTGTGGTAAGGGACCGACTATGTCCATCCCCAACTTCATAAATGGCCACGGTGACACCACCGAATGCAGCAATTCCGCTGGTTGATGAACTAACTATGCATGATGTTGGAATTTGTCGCATTTTTGTATCAATGTTTTTGTGTCCTGTTCCTTTTGGGGCCAATATTAGCCGACCCTGACTAATTTGAGGACCAATGAATCTGCGCCCAAATGAATCCCACAAACTCCTTCATGAACTTCTCTCATCACGTAATCAACCTCCGAGGCCCTAGACACCGAGCCAATGGTCCATTGAATGACCTTTTGCACAACTATCCGCCAACAAGACAATAGCGAGCTACTTTGGCCCGTAGTGCCCGGGATGCTTTTGGGTCTTCGAGTAACTTACCGTATCCGAGATACTCAATGAACTTGTTCCTCTAGTTCCAAATCAAGTGGGCTGAGTTTACTTCGAAGTAGCCGTCCACATCCAACACCAAATGCAACGATTGGACGACTGCACCGGAATCAGATCCTTTCATCTCTGTGGATGATCCTAAGTTAGACAATGCATCTGCCTCCACGTTTTTCTCCCTCGGGATGTGGACGATTGACCTTTCTTTGAATTGTGTAACTTGTGCTTGAACCTTGTTCAAGTATTATTGTATGCGCTCCTCTTTTGTGTCAAATATTCCGTACACTTGGTTTACCACCAGCCGAAAATCGCATTTTATCTCGATTACCTCGGAACCCAGTCCCTGAGCTAGTTCGAGTCCTACAACTAAAGCCTCGTACTCGGCTTCATTGTTAGTTAATGGTACAACTCTAATGGCATATCTCAGGGTTTCCACTGAAGGAGTGATTAGAATCACTCTGAGACCGGACCCTTTTCCAAACTCTCGATACCGTTTCCGATACCAGAACTACTTCTTTAGCAGCCAAAGACATTAATCCTCGACTGAAATCAGTCACGACGTCGGCCAAAACTTATGACTTGATTGCAGTCTAGGCTTGTACTCTATGTCGAATTCACTAACTTCGACTACCCATTTAGCCAACTGACCCTACAACCCGGGCTTATGAAGGACACTCCTTAAGGGAAAGGTTGTCACAACGGCTATTGGATGGCATTGAAAATAAGGCCTAAGCTTTTGAGAGGCAACTACGAGAGATAAGGCAAGTTTTTCAAGGCGCGGATATCGTGTCTCCGCTCCTGATAGTATCTTACAAACGTAATAAATAGGAAATTGCGTACCTTCTTCTTCCCGAATCAAGACGGCGCTTATCGCTACTTTCGAGACCGCTAGGTAAATTAACAGTTGTTCGCCTTCTCTCGATTTTGATAGTAACGGAGGGCTGGATAGGTACCTTTTTAGGTCCTTCAGTGCCTGTTGGCATTCCGGAGTCCACACGAAGCCGTTTTTCTTTCTTAAAATTTAAAAGAAATGGTGGCATTTTTCTAGGACCTTGAGATGAACCCGTTTAGGGCCGCCAACTGACCGGTTAACCTCTGAACCTCTTTCACACTTGTTAGCAGGTCGGGATATCCTTGATGACTTTAATTTTGTCGGGGTTCACCTCGATCCCCCTTGTGATACCAAAAACCCCCAAGAATTTACTGGAGCTAACTCCTAAGGCACATTTCTCCGGGTTAGCTTCATGTTGTACTTTCTCAGAATGTCAAATGTCTCTTGGAGATGTTCCAGATATTCACTTGCATTAAGAGACTTAACTTACATGTCATCAATATAGATTTCCATCGTCTTATATATCTGTTTTTCGAACATCTTATTAACGAGACCTAGATAAGTGGCTCCAACATTTTTAAGCCCAAAAGGCATCACATTATAGCAATATGTGCCAAAGTTTGTGATGAAAGAGGTGTTCTCTTGATCTTCCGGGTTCATCCTAATTTGATTATACTTGGAATAAGCATCAAGAAAACTCATTAGCTCATGCCCGGCCGTAGTATCAATCATCTGATAGATGTTTGGCAATAGGAATGAATCCTTAGGGTACGTCTTATTTAAATCCTCATAGTCTACATACATCCTATATTTGTTGTTCTTTTCAGGCACTACTACTATGTTAGCTAGCCACTCGGGGTACTCTATCTCTCGAATAGAACTGATGTTAAGTAATCAGGTTACCTCTTCCTTAACAAATCTGTTTCTGGCCTCTACTATCGGGCATTTATTTTGTCTCACCGGTGGGAAGTTTGGATTCAAACCAGTTTGTGGACCGCTACCTCTAATAGAATACTTGTCATACCTGAATGCGACCATGCAAAGCAGTCAACGTTAGCTTTAACAAAATCTTTAAGTTTTAACCTGAGTCCGGGACTCAATCCTAAATGGAATGTTTTTTCCCCAAGAATTCCTCAAGCGAGGCCACTTGTTCGAGCTCTTTCGCGGTTGATTTGGTTGCATCTGTCTCCTCCGCCACCTAAAAAGATCTCAGTATCTGATATAATTCTGAAGACTCCTCATTTTTATCATCTTCGATTAGGATAGGATAAGGCACATGTTCCTGTAATTGCTATTTGCTGGACTCTTTGTCCCTGTTGTTGGAAATGCTTACAGCATTCATCTCTCTTGCTGCCGGCTGGTCTCTTCTTATCTGTTTGACCCCTTCTGGTGTTGGAAACTTCAACAGTTGATGATAGGTCAAGGGCACGACATTCGTCTCATGTATCCACGGCATTCCGAGGATCACATTATAGCCCGTATTGCCATCTACCACTTCGAACAGGATGGTCTTTGTTACTCCTTCGCCATGCGTGGGTAGAAAACTTTCTCCTCGAATAGTCATGATTGTTAAGTTGAATCTAGCCAGAAGTTTTGCCGCCAAGATGATGTTCTTGCTCCAGAACACTCCATTGTATGATGTTGGCCGAACTCCCTGGATCAACCAAAACACGTTTAATTTTGAAATCTAAAACATTAAGTTAAATTACCAGCGCATCATTGTGTAGCATAAGAAGTCCATCAGCATCCTCTTCTGTGAAGGTGATGTCATCTTTTGAGACTTCCCTGACCCTTTTTGCCATGATCGTTGATGTCTTTGTTTTCTTTTCTGCTGAAAATGTCATCCTATTGACTTCACTCCCTTCGAAGATCGTGTTGACTGTCATTCGAGGTGACCCTGCTGCCGGCTTAGATGGCTGCGTGTTATCCTGGTTTCTACCATTGTTGTTCTTGGCGTAGTTGCTTAGAAACTCTTTAAGGTGTCCATTTTTCAATAGCGTTGCCACCTCTTCACGAAGATGTCGACAGTTTCAAGAACTCCTTCGCATTCCGGTCCATTCGTTCGTTCATTTCTCTCATTAATCTCATGAGCTCGGTTTTGAAAGGATCATTCAAGTTTTTGTTCCCAAGTCCGCTATCGGTCCCTCGGGCTTCATCGAAACCAACTTCATCCCTCGGCGTGTTATTATCGGTTCTTTGAGTCGTCTGATTTGCGGGAACCTGGGAGGAACCAGAGCCCTTCCACTAGCGTTATTGGAAGCGCCCGATAATGCCTGCTTCAATTCCGTCATCACACGATCTTGTCGAGAGGTAATCCATAATCGCCTTCTATTGTTCTCTCAAGATTTTGACTATTTCGAAAACGTGTTGATCCTCCGCATCATCAGGATTTGAGCCCCTCACATGCCTAGGATATCGTCCTTCGTGAACCGAGGTTGCTTTATCCGCTTCATTGTGAGATTCGCTAGCTGAATCATCACACTGGAACACATATTCCCGTTCATCGTGCTCTCCAACATTATATATATCATTGACATCATTAGCTGTCATATCTGATTTTGACTAAGGAAAAAGTCAAAACTTGTTAGTAACAAACAAATGGATCAAAGCAATTACGCAGCTGTCTATGCCCCACTGTGGGTGCCAAATTGATTACCCGTAAAATAGTATAGTTAAATTTACAGTGTGATTTATAGACAAGCGAATCGATTTGACCAAGAATGATAAATAAATAAATAAGAACAAAAATAAGATTAATGAATGAAATTAAAGAAGATAACAAGCCCGACTAAGAACTTAGTCTTTCCGATGATAAAAGTGAAAGCAATGTTCAGGTGTTCAAAATAAACAAAATAAGAAAATAGATTATGGTTTTCTGTGTGTAGAATGTTTCATATCCCACAATGGATGTTAATCCTCCTATTTATAGCCTTACTTATGAAGACAAGATCCTAAAATCAAGTTCCTATTGATTGAGAATAAAATCGCCATTGATGGGTGCATAACCGATGGCTTTGAATGTTGATATTCTCTGTAACGACTGCTCATTAATGCCACCCGATATCAAACCTTTAAATCTTTATTTCTAGTTTTACTTCCTTCTGGATCCATCCAGCACCGGTCACATATTTTGCACCTAGTGTTAGTTATTTGCCGACTCACTTTTCACCTGTCTTCGATTCCACGTGTCACCTCATCATTCGACCAGCTGTTATCAACCAATTTTACCCCATACATAAGTCTGTTGTGTATTTCAGTGTATTCTTGGAGAAGTAAGCATGATCTTCCATAGGATTAGCATGTGTTTATACCAATTCCTGTACATGCCATTTTTCATCATATTCATGTCAAATCAACTAACTGCTCAAAATCAATTCACTTGAGGATAGCTCAATAAATAGCTTTTAAGTTTTAAGACAGCTCAACAAAACTGCAATAAAGGGGCTTTAATTTAAATAAGCTTAGAACTTGATATCATCTCCACTTATTATTGACGAGGAAGGCAGTAAGTAGTTTTAAGTGGCTAGAAAGTTGTTTTTTCTTTCTAGTATAAATTACTATAAACCAAAATTGAGTCAAACACATTTCAGTTGATTCACAGCTTGACTGCGTACCATCGTGAGCCAATTAAAAGGCTTACATCTTCCCGTTCAACATTATTGTCACGACCTGGAATTCCCACCGTCAGGACCGTGATGGCGCCTAACATTTCACTTGCTACGGTATCCAACGTTAGAATAATTTATCCTTTTTAAAAATTTAAATTTACGTAATGAAGAAGAACTGATTTAACTGCAATAATCCAAATATAAATGCGGAAGCTAAAACCGTAAAAACATCTGCTACAAATCTCTGAACCCGGTGTCACAAGTGCACGAGCTTCTAGAGTAATACATACAAGGGTCTGAAATAAATACAAAGCTATTTGAATGAAAATACACAGCTAAATAGAAAGAGAAAGGGGACTTCAAGAGTAGTGGGCGCTGAAAAGTCGTACCTCAAGTCTCCGCAACTGTCCAAATTGAGCACGCTAATAACCGATGTTGGGACCGACTCCAAAATCTGCACAGTGTGCAGAGTGTAGTATCAATACAACCGACCCCATGTACTAGTAATTATCGAGCCTAACCTCGACGAAGTAATGACGAGGCTAAGGCGGGTTACCTACATTACGACCTGTACGCAGTATATATAATAATGAAAGAATAATAGAAAAACTGAACAGAATTAAACAGTCAACTGAAAATAATAACCACAGCCTCAAGAATAAACCAGCGTCGTCCAGAATTACCAATCTTTAACAGTTTAAATAAAAATACCGGAAAACCATCACAACTCAAGAAACGGAAACATATAGGTTGTTGCGGCGCGCAACCCAATCCCACCGGACAACACAAAATCTTCTCTTATTTCACCGTAACAATATCAACAACAGTAAATAATATATATATGATACGGCGCGCAATCCGATCCCACCATATGTCAATATCAATATCATAATTCACCCTTATTTGGCCGTATCACCCTTATTCCACCTGTTGCGGCGTGCAACCCGATCCCATCGTATAGAACATATTCACCCTTATTCTACCATATCAATCCACCCTTATTACACATGCTGCGGCGTGCAGCCCGATCCCACCATATCAGTACCAAATACTCAAAGCACAATCAAATCAATAGTTCTACCACAAAGCCTTTACGGTCAATAAATACCAGCCTGAGCCAAAAGGGAACTTGTATAGTAAAGAAATCTACACGAGTAATACTAAACAGCAAGACCAATCTAGCAATTGACAATTAGAAGGTGCAAGTCAATTTAAACAAATAGCAGAGAGTCATGAAACTATGGAAGAGTTAACATTGTGAACTTGAATAACAAGTAGCAATTAAGCATGGAAAACATATAGAGCATATAACAGTTTAGACAGGAAAGGAAATAATTAAGGAAAAGCGGTAAATCAGGAAAAACAGTTAATTCGGCGGCGTATAAGCACTCGTCACCGCGCATATACGCCGCTCACATGAGAATCACATAGCACATAGTCTGAGGGTTCCTAATTCCCTCAAGTAAAGGCTAGACACAACACTTACCTCACGCCAAAGACCACTTAAAGCTCAACCACGGTTTTGCCTTTCAAATTAGCCTCCGAACCAACAAATATCAAGCAAATTACCAACCAAACGATTCAAAATAAGCCTTAGGAATCACCCATGATTGCAAAATATTCAATATAAGTCATTATTGAAAAAGTCAACAAAAGTCATCTCCCGGGCCCGCTTGGTCCAAACCCGAAATTCGGACCAAAATCGGATTATCCATTCACCCCCGAGCCTGGTTATGTAATTTATTTTGGAATCCGACCCCAATTTGAGGTCTAAATCCCAATTTCTCAAAAATCCCTAATTCTACCCAAACCCCCAAATTTACACCATGAAAACACTAGATTTTAGGTTAAAAACTTGTGAACTGTAATGAAAGATTGAAAGAAAATGGATTAGAATCACTTACCAACAATTTGGGGAAGAAAGAGTCTTGGAAAATTGCCCCTAGGGTTTTTTTGTTTTGAAAATTTGAAGAATGAGTGAAAATCTCGTTTTCAACTAATTGTTCAGTTGCAGTTATCGCATTTGCAACCCGAGGTTCACAAATGCGAACCCCGCAAATGCAAATTTTTCTTCGCAAATGCGAAGAGTGCCTGAGCCTGCTGCCTTTGCAAATGCGGCCTGTGATGATCGCAAATGCAACCCAGAGCTTCGCAATTGCGAAGGTCCCCCTCCAGCATCACTGCTCGCAAATGCGATGGCCTCTTTAATGCGAGGCTCGCATTTGCGAGCCAATGCGAGCCAGACCTCACAAATGCGAAGTCTGCAGATCAGGTGTATCAACTGCTGTGTTTTTTCTAAGTTCAAACACTCCGTAGCCTATCCGAAACTCACACGAGCCCTCAGGGCTCCAAACCAAACATGCACACAAGTCGTATAACATCATACGAACTTACTCGCTCGATCAACGCCAAAATAACACCTAGAACTACAAAATGAACACCAAATCAAATGAAATTTTCAAGAAAAGTTTAAAACTTCTATTTTCACAACCGGACGTCCGAATCACATCAAACTAACTTTGTTTCTCACCAAATTTCACAAACAAGTCATAAATATTATAATGAATCTGTACCGGGCTTCGAAACTAAAATACAGACCCAGCATCAACAAGACGAAACATCAATCAATTCTTAAAAACCATTTAACTTTCAGACTTTCAATTTTCAACAAAAATTCATATCTCGAGCTAGGGACCTCGAAATACGATTCCGGGCATACGCACAGTTCCCAAATTACGATACGGACCAACCGGGGCCATCAAAACACGGATCCGGGTCCGTTTGCTCAAAACATTGACCAAAGTCAACTCAATTTAACTTTTAAGGCAAAAATTCTTGTTTTTATTAGTTTTTAACATATAAGCCTTCTAGAAAAACATCCGGACCGTGCATGCAAATCGAGGAAGGCTAAAATAAGATATTTAAGGCTTCGGAACACAGAATTTAGTTCTAAAACATGAGATGACCTATCGGGTCATCACATTCTCCACCTCTAAAACAACCGTTCATCCTTGAACGGACATAGAAAAGTACTTGAGCTAGTGAAAAAGTGGGGATATCTACTCCGCATGTCCAACTCGGACTCCAAGTAGCTGCCTCGATGGGCAGACCTCTCCAGTGCACTTGAACTGAAAGATAACTCTTTGATCTAAACTAGCGAACCTGCCGGGCTAGAATAGCCACCGACTCCTCCTCATAAGTCAAATCCTTGTCCAACTAGACAGAGCTAAAATCTAGCACACGAGACGGATCATCGTGATACTTCCGAAGCATGGACACATTGAATACCGGATGAACTACTGATAAACTGGGTGGCAATGCAAGCTTGTAAGCCATCTCACCCACTCTCTGAAGAATCTCAAAAGGTCTGATTTACCTAGGGCTCAGCTTGCCCTTCTTTCCGAACCTCATTACACCCTTCATGGGTGACACGCGGAGCAACACTCTCTCTCCGACCATGAATGCAACATCACGAACCTTACGGTCGGCATAACACTTCTGCCTGGACTTAGCTGCGAAGTCTATCCTAAATGATCTTAACCTTATCCAAGGCATCCTGTACCAAATCTGTACCCAATAACTGAGCCTCTCCCGGCTCGAACCATCCAACTGGAAATCGGCACTGCCTACCGTATAATGTCTCATAGGGAGTCATCTGAATGTTCGACTGGTAGCTGTTGTTGTAGGCAAACTCCACAAGTGGCAAGAACTGATCCCAAGAGCTTCCAAAGTCAATAACACAAACGCGGAGCATATCCTCCAATATCTGAATAGTGCACTCGGACTGTCCGTTCGTCTGAGGATGAAATCATGTGCTCAACTCAACCTGCATGCCCAGTTCACGCTGTACTGCCTTCTGGAAATGTGAGGTGAACTGCGTACCTCGATCAGAAATGATAGACACGGGCACACCGTGAAGACGAACGATCTCGCGGAAGTAAATCTCTGCCAACCGCTCTGAAGAATAGGTAACTGCCACAGAAATGAAATGCGCTGACTTGGTCAGCCTATCCACAATGACCCAAACTGCATCGAACTTCCTCTGAGTCAGTGAGAGTCCAATAACGAAATCCATAGTAATACGCTCCCACTTTCACTCAGGAATCTCTATCTTCTGAAGCAAACCAACAGGTCTCTAATGCTCATACTTTACTTGCTGACAATTTAGACATCGAGCCACATATGCAATTATGTCCTTCTTCATCCTCTACAATGATGCTACCGCAAGTTCTGATGCATCTTGACGGCGCCCGAATGAATAGAATACTGAGAACTGTGGGCCTTCTCTAGAATCAACTCACGAAGTCCATCCACATTAGGCACACAAATACGACCCTGCATCCTCAAAACTACATGATCTCCAACCGTAACTTGCTTGGCATCTCCGTGCCGCACTGTGTCCCTAAGGATAAAAAAATGAGGGTCATCATACTGCCGCTCCCTGATGCACTCAAACAATGAAGACTGAGCGACCGTACAAGCTAGGACGCGACTGGGCTCAGTAACATGCAACCTTACGAACTGATTGGCCAAAGCCTAAACATTTAATGCAGACGGTCTCTCACCGACTGGAATGTATGCAAGGCTGATACTCACTAACTTCCTACTCAAAGCATCGGCCACCACATTGGCCTTCCCCGGGTGATACAAGATGGTGATATCATAGTCTTTCAATAGTTCCAACCATATTTTTCGTCTCAAATAGATCTCCTTTTGCTTGAACAAATACTGCAAACTCCGATGATCCGTGAATACCTCACACGAGGCGCCATAAAGATAATGCCTCCAAATCTACAATGCATGAACAATAACTGCTAACTCTAAGTCATGGACAAGATAATTCTTCTCGTGAACCTTCTGCTGCCGTAATGCATATGCAATCACCTTGCCACCCTACATCAATACTGCACCAAGTCCAATACGAGATGCATCACAATACACCGTATAAGATCCTGAACCTATGGGCAACACCAACATTGGCACCTTAGTCAAAGAGTCTTGAGCTTCTGAAAGCTCGCCTCACACTCGTCTGACCATCTGAATGGGGCACCCTTCTGGGTCAACCTGGTCAACGGGGCTGCAATAGATGAGAATCCCTCCACAAACCGATGGTAATATCCTACCAATCCCAAGAAACTCCAGATCTCTATAGCTGAAGTGAGTCTAGGCCAGTTCTGAACTGCCTCAATCCTCTTAGGATCCACCTGAATACCCTCTGCGGATGCAACATTCCCCAAGAAGGCAACTGAGCTCAACCAAAACTCGCATTTTGAAAACTTAGCATATAACTAGTTATCTCTTAGAGTCTTAAGAACGATCCGAAGGTGCTGCTCATGCTCCTCTCGACTGCAGGAGTAGATCAAAATATTATCAATAAACACAATCACAAAGGAATCCAGGTAAGGCTTGAACACCCGGTTCATCAAATCTATGATTGCGGTTGGGGCATTTGTCACCCCAAATAACATCACTAAAAACTCATATTGCCCATACCGAGTCTGAAAAGCTGTCTTAGGGACATTAGATGCCCAAATCTTCAAATGATGGTAGCCAGACCTCAAATCAATCTTTGAAAACACTTTGGCACCCTGAAGCTGATCAAATAAGTCATCAATCCTTGGCAAAGTATACATGTTCTTGATGGTGACTTTGCTCAACTATCAATAATCTATGCACATCCTCATCGATCCGTCCTTATTCTTCACAAATAACACGGGCGCACCCCAGGGCGAGACACTAGGTCTAATGAAGCCCTTATCAAGCAAATCTTGCAACTCTCCTTCAATTCTTTCAACTCTGGCAGGTCAATACGGTATGGAATGGAAATAGGCTGAGTGCCCGGGGCCAAATCAATGTAGAAGTCAATATCTCTATCGGGTGGCATCCCCAGCAAATCTACGGGAAACACCTCTGGAAAATCACGAACAACTGATACTGAATCCATGGAAGGAACCTTCACGCTAGAATCACGGACATAAGTGTAACGACCCGACCGGTCGTTTTGAGAAAATCAAGCTCCGTTCGGCGGCGTAAGGTCTGGAACAACTTCATATTATGAGTATCGACTTACGTGCATGGTTGAATTTAGTTAACGGATGATTCAGAGTCGAAATGGGAGAATCAATCTAGTTTTGGAAGCTTAAGCGGTGAGAATTTGATCGGAATTGGACTTTGGAGTAAACGGCTCCGGAATGGGTTTTGGATGATCAAACAACTTCGTATGGTGATTTTGGACTCAAGCGCGCGTCCGGATTTAGATTTGGAGGTCCGTAGAGTAATTTGAGGCAAATCGGCGAAAGTTGGAAAAGTTGAAGTTTGGAAAATGGAGAAGTTTGACCCATAGTTGACTTTTGTGCTATTGGGGTCGGAATGCGATTTCGAGAGTTGGAACAGCTCCGTCTTGTCATTTGGGACTAGTCTACAAAATTTGGCGTCATTCCGGGTTGATTTGATTGGTTTCGGCACGAGTTTTCAAAGTTGGAAGATTTGGAAGTTCATAGTTCGATTCGTGGTGCGATTTGCATTTCCGGTGTTGTTTGATATGATTTGAGACCCCGAGAGAGTCCGTTTTAGGTTATAGAACTTGTTTGTGTACTTAGACGGGGTCCTGGGGGTCCTCGGGTGTGATTCAGACGAGTTTCGGATGTTTTGCATAGTTTTGAGCATGGCTAATTTCTGGTGTTTTCGCACCTGCGACCTTGGAGCGCAGGTGCGGCTACGCTTCTGCGTGAGCCAGGCCGCTTCTGCGGTCATGAAGGCCTGGGAGCTAGCACACTTCTGCGGAGCACGCAGATGCGGTGGCCGCTTCTGCGGTCCACCAATCGCACATGCGGAGAATTTACGCTCTTGCTGTTCCCTTTCGCTTCTGCGGCGCCGCTGGTGCGGCTGTACATCCGCAGATGCGGTCCCAGGCCAATTAGCCAAAATTCGCAGATGCGATCTCTTTTTCGCAAATGCGGTCCCGTAGATGCGGTTTCTTGACTGCAGATGCGGAAGTCCTGGCAGAATAATATGAGTCGAGGGTTTGGTCATTTCTTCATATTTTTGAGTTTTAAACTTTGAATTTGGGAGCTTCTTTAGGGGGTTTTCAAGAAAATCGATTGGGTAAGTGTTCTTCACCTAGAATCTAACATATTCCATGATTTAATCTTCATTTTTATCTTTTAATTTGTGTTTTGGATTGAGGAAAATGTTGGTTTTTGAAGAATATTCCTAAAACGAAAAATCATGATTTGAGGGACCAAATAGTATCAGAATTTGATAATTTTTGTATGATTGAACTCATATCAGAATGTGTATTCGATTTTTGTAAAAATTGTCAGGTTTCAAGGTGCGGGCCCCGGGGTCGACTTTTGGACCGATTTTTGGATTTTGTTAAAGATTGAGACTTTATGATCCGCAATAGTTTCTTATGTGTTTTATTTGTGCTTTGAAGTTATTTTGGTTGGGTTTGAGCCGTCCGGAGGTCTTTTCACCCGAGAAGTGCATTTTACAGTATCGGTCTGTCGTCTTTGAGGTAAGTATCTTGCCTAACCTTGTGTGGGGGACTTTCCCTTAGAATTTGAGTCTTATATGTTGATTGTAGTTCGTTTACGCGAGGTGACGAGTGCGTACTCGGACTTATTTGTGGGGAATTGGTCTTTTAGGGTTCTTAGGTTCTTATATTCAATAGGTATGAAGTTATTCATGATATGACTGAGTTCCTGCTTATTAGTTTCGCCCTACATGTTTAATTGGAATTAATTGCTTCATGATTCACTCTTATTGCCTAATTGTCATCCTATTTGATTTAACTGAAGAATTTCGCCTCTCCTATTGTCATGCTATCTTTTCATAATTGACTGTGTTATTTGAGATCTATTATCATCCCTCCTATAATTGTCTAGCCTTAAGTGAAGCTAAGATCACCTTTCCTTAATTGAATTGTCGAATATCCTCGTAACTTTCCAACCTTAAAAAGAGTTTAGATAACCTATATCTTTGTTGACTTGCCTTTTTTTGGGACTACCGGACTCGTGTTGATTTCCTTGTTATTGACTTGTATATTGTGGGATTGTTACTACATGTTAGTTTTCCCTTTGCTGAACTGTTCCCTTTATGCCTTTCATTTCCTTACTGTGGTTATTCCTTGTGAACTGGTTCTACCGTTTCCTTGTCATTTAAAGTTCTGGAGTGGATTCACTCGCTGTACTTTGTATTACTGTCATTGTTGTTGTTGTACTGGTTGTGTTGGTGCACGAGGTTTCTGTCGTGTGATTGTCATTATGGGGTTACACGAGGTTTCTGCCGTGCTATTGTTACTGTTGATATATTGCACATGCGGCATGACAAGGCGGGATATATATATGCTTATATGTGGGTTGCGCATGTGGCGAGGCAAGGTAGGAACATTATGATGCACGTGTGGCGAAACAAGGCGGGCACTTATTATATTATTATTGCACACGTGGCGAGACAAGGTGGGCTATGTCAGGTATTGATTGTGATGCTTTGTGATGGCCTGGGGGCATTCTTGTTGTTGACATTGTGTTATGGTACGTTTACCTGTATGAGCTTTACCTCGTGAAAGTTGTGAGAAAATGTCTTACGTGATGTCTGTTCTTTTCCTTACGTTTTTAGCTGGTATGATCTATGTTAGAACACTTGCACAAGTATACACGTGGCTAAATACTCCTATTGGTTAAGAAGTTTTCCCCTGGTATTGTTAAGTATAGATGTACACCCTCATTTGCTTGTCATATATGTGAGAGTGGCTCTAGTTAGTCAGTGAGTTGTCAGCGTGATCATGAGGTGTGATGAGGGCACATGACGCCAAGTGTTAGGGTTCAGGTATTGAGACCAACGTGTTGTAATTTTGTTCGAGGTTCGGTACTTCGAGGAGTTGTTGTCTAAGACCCAATGTGAACACTGTTGTAGTTTCTGAGTTATTACTTGCCTTTACTGTATTGTGATTTGGGATTTGGGTTTGTGTTTCCGCTCGCTCTTTTATGTCATTATTACGGTGTTTCCATTATCACTTGTTGTTTTCTTCCATATTGTGATTGTTGTATTGTTAGCCATATCGTGTATCCTTTATATATACATCATGTTCTGTGTTCCTACGCTTATGTTTGTACAGTTCATTAGACTAGTAGGTGTCTTGACTGTTTCCTCGTCACTACTCTACCGAGGTTAGTCTTGATACTTACTGGGCATTGCTATGGTGTACTCATGCTACTCTTCTGCACATTTTTTTGTGCAGATACAGGTATTGTTCGATAGTAGCTGTGCGGATTCTTGCCGAGGAGACTCAAGGTAGCCCTGCTGCTGTGTTCGCAGGCTTCAGAGTCACCTTCCTATTTTATATTCACACTGTTGTACTTATTTCCATACGGTTGTATTTAGAAGTTGTAGAGAAACTCTGTAGAGCTTATGACTTGTACTTCCGGGTTTTGGAAATTATAAATTTTGTAGAGATTTCCGCTTCGAGACTGTTAAATTTCATTTATTATTGTTGTATTTCAGTATGAGTTAGGCTTACCTACTCCCTAAGACAAGGTGCCATCACGATAACCAAACGGAGGGAAAGTTGGGTCGTGACAATAAGCCAAATAAGCTAGACACCCCTTCTCGGCCATATGTCAAGCCTTCATATAGGAGATAACCCATCAAAATCAACCATATCAAGAAATAGAAGATCTACACTAGTCTCAAGACTCCCAATGGTAACCACACACGAACGACAAACACGATCTACCACAATAGCGTCTCCCACATGTGTGGACACATACACAGGAGCACTCAAAGAATCACGAGGCATAACCAAATATGAGGCAAAATAGGACGACACGTATGAATAAGTAGAACCCAGATCAAATAGAACTGACGTATCTCTACTGCAAATTGAAACCGTACTTGTGATAACCGCGTCAGATGACTCAGCGTCAGGCCTGGCTGGAAAAGCGTAGCATCGGGGCTGGGCCCCATCACTCTGAACTACATCTCTAGTACGGCCTCCTACTGGATGGCCTCCACCTCTAGCGGCCTGACCTCTACCTCTAACAGCCTGACCTCCCCCTCTAGCGGTTTGACCTCTACCTTTGGCTCCCTGACCTCTACCTCTAGCTGGCTGAGCGGGCAGTGATGCAACTGGTGCCGGAATCATGGCACGAGAACTCTGCTATGACGTGCCGCCCAATAATCTCAGACAAGTCCTCCTGATATGCCCAAAACAACCACACTCATAACATCCATCCTGGTGCTATGGCTGCTGAAAGTAAGACTGGCCCGAATAGGCCGGATGACCACAGTAGTAACTCTGAATAGGAGGTGCACTAATAGGAGCTGGCAGTGCACTGTAGGCTGGCTGCCCAGAATGAGGCACATAAGGACCATGACTCCGTGAAGCACTGTGGGATGCCTGAAGCGCTAACTGATATGGCCTGGGAGGATGGCCCCTACCAAAAGTACCCCTGCCTCCAGATGAGGCACTAATAAAACCACCGGAATGACGAGGCCTCTTATCTGACCCCTGCCTTCTCTCTTGTGAAAGAAAATCCTCGATCCGCCTGGCGACATTGGCAGCGGTCTGAAAAGAAATCTCACTCCCAGTCTCTTTGGCCATCTGCAACTTGATAGGATGAGCGAGTCCCTCAATAAACCTCCTCACCCTTTCTCTCTCGGTAGGAAGAAGAGGAATAACATGATGGGTTAAGTCCACAAAGCGGGTCTCATACTGGGTGACGGTCATACTGCCCTGCTGGAGGCGCTCGAACTGCTTGCTGTAGCTCTCTCTCTGAGTGATAGGAAGAAACTTCTCAAGAAATAGCTGAGAGAACTGGTCCCAAGTAAGAGCGGGCGACCCAGCTGGTCTGGTCAACACATAATCCCTCCACCATTTCTTGGCGGAACCCGACAACTGAAATGCAGCAAAATCGACCCCATTGGTCTCCACTATACCCATGTTTCGTAGTACCTCATGACAGCTGTCAAGATAGTCTTGGGGGTCCTCTGAAGATGCACCACTGAAGTGAACTGGAAAGAGCTTAATAAACCTATCCAATCTCCATAAAGCCTCAAAAGACATAGCCGATCCATCACCGGCCTGTGCCACAACACCCGGCTGAACTACCCCAACTGGCTGGGCTACTGGAGTCTGAAACTGGGGAGCCATCTGCTCCGGAGTGTGAGTAGAGGGAGTCTGTGCTCCTCCCCCAGCCTGAGAGACGGCTGGTGCCACAGGAAATGTACCGGCTTGAGCCACACTCTCCATAAGGCCCACCAAACGGACCAAAGCATCCTGAAGCACTAGGGTGGCAATGAACTCCTCCGGGACCTGAGTGGTCCGACAGGCACAGCCTGGGTGGGAACCTCCTCATCAAACTCCACTTGAGGCTTCGCTACTGGTGCTGCTGCTCGAGCTCTGAGTTGAGCCCTGCCCTTGCCCCGGCCTCTGGCACAGCCTCGGCCTCGACCTTTGGCCCTCGTAGGAGCTGCCACTGGGGGCTCTGGCTGCTGCTCAGCTGAAGACGCGGTATGCATTCTCGCCATCTGTGAGAGAACAGAATAGAAGGGTCCAATCAGCAATGATAGAATAAAATCGCATGACAGAGAAGAATAGAAGTGAAATTGTTCCTAACTCCATAGCCTCTGGAAGATAAGCACAGACGTCTCCGTACCGATCCTCCAGACTCTACTAAGTTTGCTCGTGACTCGTGAGACCTATGTAACCTAGTGCTCTGATACCAACTTGTCACGATCCGGAATTTCCACCGTCGGGGCCTTGTTGGAGCCTAACATTTCACTTGCTAGGCAAGCCAACGTTAGAACAATTTATCCTTTTTAAAAATTTAAATTTACGTAATGAAGAAGAACTGATTTAACTGCAATAATCCAAATATAAATGCGGAAGCTAAAATTGTAAAAACATCTGCTACAAATCCCTGAACCCGGTGTCACAAGTGCACAAGCTTCTAGAGTATGTAATTTGTTTGGAATCTGACCTTAATTTGAGGTCTAAATCCGAATTTATCAAAAATTCCTAATTCTACCCAAATCCCCCAAATTTTCACCATGAAAACACTAGATTTTAGGTTAAAACTTGTGAAATGTAATGAAAGATTGAAAGAAAATGAATTAGAATCACATACCAATGACTTGGGGAAGAAAGAGTCTTGGAAAAATCACCCCTAAGATTTTCTTGTTTTGAAAATTTGAAGAATGAGTGAAAATCTCGTTTTTCTAACTATTTGTTCAGTTGCACGTATCGCATTTGCGATTTGGGGTTCGCAAATGCGAACCCCGCAAATACGAACTTTTCTTCGCAAATGCGAAGAGTGCCTGAGCATGTTGCCTTCACAAATGCGAACAATTGTTTGCAAGTGCGGCCTGTGATGATTGCAAATGCAATCCAGAGCTTCGCAATTGCGAGGTTCCCCTCCAGCCCCACTACTCGCAAATGCGATGGCCTCTTCGCAAATGCGAGGCTCGTGCATCAACTGCTGTGTTTTTTCTAAGTTCAAACATTCCGTAGCCTATCCGAAACTCACCCGAGCCCTCGGGGCTCTAAACCAAACATGCACACAAGTCCTAAAACATCATACGAACTTGCTCGCGAGATCAAATCGCCAATATAACACCTAGAACTATGAATTGAACACCAAATCAAATGAAATTTTCAAGAAAAGTTTAAAACTTCGATTTTCACAACCGGACGTCTGAATAACATCAAACTAACTCTATTTCTCACCAAATTTCACAGACAAGTCATAAATATTATAATGAACCTGTACGGGGCTCCAGAATCAAAATACGGACGCAGTATCAATAAGACCAAACATCAATCAATTCTTAAAGACCATTTAACTTTCGAACTTTCATTTTTAACTAAAATTCATATCTCGAGTTAGGGACCTCGAAATTTTATTTTGGGCATACGCAGAGGTCCCAAATTACGATATGGACCCACCGGGACCGTCGAAATACTGATCCGGGTCTGTTGATCAAAACATTGACCAAAGTCAACTCAATTTAACTTTTACGGCAAAAATTCTTGTTTTTATAAGTTTTTAACATATAGGCCTTCCGGAAAAATACCCGAACCGCGCATGCAATCAAGGAAGGCTCAAAAAAGATATTTAAGATTTCAGAACAAAGAATTTGGTTCTAAAATATGAGATGACCTATCGGGTCATCACGAGTATGACCCGTTCACACTTTTTTAACTCTCTTTTTCAACTCTCTCCAAGTACGAAACCTCATGCTCGTTTAGTATAGGCAAAGAAAGTGTACATCAAAATAAACCAGTTTAGCATCAGCAAGGAAAGGCATAAAAAAACGTGAGAGGTTAACAAGATAAATAAAATTCCATGTAAAATGATATTAGAACCTGGTTCAGGTGATTTTTAAAAATGGTGGATGAAGGAGAAGAATACATGCCTTCCATAAAAGGATTTTGAGAGATTGTGGGTTTTTGTTAGGATTGAGGGTAGTTTGTAAAAGTTTACTAACAGTAATTTGGCTGAATAATATAATGGCAGGGATAAATTTGACCGGATAGTATAACAGAGGTTAAATATAGACAATATTCGAAAGTAGAGGAATAAATTTAGACCTTTTTCCTACGTAGATTATACATTGATTGTGTACAATTATACATATATAATATAAAAATTATGCATATATTATACCTCCATCGACTATTTTTAGTTTAAGTGATTGGATGGACAACAATTTGGTTTAATTCTTCATGAAAAGAATATAACTACAAATTTGAAATGTGTCGGCAATGCTTGGAAAGAGTGAAAAATCTATAATAACATTTAATATTAGTTAAGAATGATCAACCACATCAAGAAGTATTTTAGTAACTATTTATAAATAACACTTAATCTAATCTAAACTTTTAATCTTATCAAAATATTAGTTTTCATGGTCTGCATCAATTCAAATATTAATTCAAACACTCCAATTTTTTGATAAAATACAAAGCCACAACATGTAGAAAAAAGAAAAGTAAAGCCTCTCTAAATAATGACAAATGAAGAAATTTTTATTATATTAATATAATTACTTACAACATATGCTACGTAATGGCGGTTTTCCAACCTCCCACGGTAAAGATAAACACTATCAACATATATGCCAAAATCCATGGCTATTAGAACCAAATATAGACAGTACATACAATCAAGAACGTGCTGCTTCGATAAGGGGTTAAATACGTTTTTCCCATATGTTACAAAGAAATGATCGCCACTACCACGGTGAAGGCCCAACAAGTACATATTAAGAGAGAAAATAACAAAACATAAATGTAAAAAGTAGCACGGTCTAGCCAGTTTTCGAACTGGTCATTCAAAAATAGTCTGCGTTTACCAAGTCAATGAAAAATAGCCACTATTTTGCTGCAACAGAGACCGGTCCAACATAATATACTGGAGCTCGGTGCACCTGTGTATGAACTTCCAGCATATTATGTTGGAACTCCAACACACGGAAAGTTCCAGCATAATATACTGGAGATTCGAGCACTTTTGTATGAACTTCCAGCATATTATACTGGACCGGTATACTTTGCTGGAACTCCAGTATATTATGCTGGAGTTCTAGTGTACTGTCACGACCCAATCCCCGGTCGTGATGGCGCCCAACACATTGCTAGGCAAGCCCGACCTTTCAACAATATTTCCTGCATTGGATAGTCCATAAATTTCAAAGCACAGATATTAATAGCTAAGCCATTTTTTATCAAAAGTTTAGAAATACTGAACAATACGCAGAAGTTTAACAAAATACTGAAAACATAAATCCCTATTAGGAACCGGTGTCACGAACATGAGCCTTTAATACAGAGTTTCCACTTAATACAGTCTGTCTAGGATAGAATGCGGGATAAAAGAGAATAGAGATAGGAGGGGGAGGCGAAGGCTGCAAACGCCATGCAGCTACCTCAATGCTCCCCGATGCTGCGGTGCTGCTAAATAATCCTCACTCAGCCTGTGATGCACCTAGATCTGCACACAAGGTGCAGAGAGTAAAGTGAGTACTCCGACTCAGTGAGTAATAAGCATAAATAACAGCTGAATATAAGAAATCACTGAAAAACACAAGGCAACTATAACAGGCAGCACCAAACCTTTAACAGTAAACCGACAAGTCAATAAAGTAATAGTACAGAAAGAACCAAGACAGGTAACAGGTAAGGAATAATGCCATAATGCAATGCAATGCAAATACCGGTACCCTCAGGTACCCACTGCGGCGTGCAGTCCGAGCCAACCATATATTTAACATCGACGACGCTCACTGGGGGTGTGTAAAGACTTCGGAGGGGCTCCTACAGCCCAAGCGCAAATAATCAAGCCATCTCGTGGCACCAACCAGGCCCTCAGCCTCAATATCAATATAATACTGCTGCGGCGTGCAGCCCGAGCCACCCATATATGCAGAAATCAATATAAGCCCCTCGGGCATTTTAAATCAGTAACTCACAGCCCAAAATATCATTTAAATATAATTTGAGTTTTCAAGTTTAGAAAAAGGGGCCGAGTTTGCAAAATAGTACTGAAAACCTTAGAATGAGGTTAAACAATGTGCAAAGTATGCAAATCAGTGAAATCAATCCCTGAAGGATTCAAATAACCGGCACGAAGCCCAAATACAACAGTCAAATCCAAGTAACGATGATTTCCAACAAGTTCTAGTAGAAAAACACAGTAAAACATCACCGGGACGGACCAAGTCACAATCCCCAATAACCAACAGCCCCGCACTCGTCATAGAGCGCGTGCCTCGCCTCAATATAGCGGTACAATGTGAATTTTCGGGGTCTCAAACCCTCAGTCCATCATTTACACCCATTACTCACCTCAAGCCGGCCCAAAGTCTAGCTCGCTATGCCTTTTCCTCTCAAATTGACCTCCTCGCGCGTCAAATCTGATCAAAACCACAAGGAATACATTACAATAGGCTAAGGAAATATAACCCAATCGAAAAGACTCGAAAAACATCAAAAATCACGAAGTTGGCAAAACCCGAGCCCCGGGCCCACTTCTCGAAAAATTATAAAATTCACATCATCGGATTCCTCATCACGCCACGAGTCTATGCATATCGAATTTATCAAAATCGGAGTCCATTTGGCCCCTCAAATCCCCATTTTAGACTCTCTTAAGTTCAAGCCCTAAACCACCATTTTTGACCTTTGATTCCTTGATTATTCAGTCTAAATCCATGTTTATACACCATAAAATCAAACTCTAAGTCCAAGAATCCATACCTGATTAAAGCCCTCGAAACCTTCTTCAAAATCGCCTCAAAGTTCTCAAGGTTCGGAGTCCAAAATGTTACCCTTTCAAAAATTCGCGAAGAAGATAAATCTCACTTAACTGCCAGTTATTTCCGCTTCTGCGGACCAAATACCGCTTTTGCGACTTCCGCTTATGCGGTCAACGTCCGCTTTTGCGGACTTTTTACTTAAGGCCACTTTCCGCTTCTGCGGTCCCCAATCGCATCTGCGGGACCGCTTAAGCGATCCTAATCCCGCCTCTGCGGAACCTGGCAAGGGCCAAGTTTTCCGCTTCCGCGCTCCTCAAACCGCTTCAGCGAGACCGCACCTGCGGTCCCACAACCGCAGGTGCGAAACCAACAGATACCAGCAACTTGAACCTGCAATTAAACTCCAAAAACCTTCCGTTTAACCACCCGAACTCACCCCGAGGCCCCCGGGACCTCAACCAAAAGCACAGACATGATCCAATACCCTATTCAAACTTGTTCCAATCTTAAAAACACATCCAACAACACAAAATCCTCATTTTTCATCAGTTTCAAGCCTAAGTTCTTCAAATTCTTCCGAAACTCACATTCGATCAAAAACCCAACCAAATCACCTCCGAATCACCTGAAATTTTTGCACGCATATCCAAAGTCACCTAACGAAGCTACTAGAACTCTGGAATTCCATTCCGAGTCCCGGATCAAAATCTCACCTACCAATCGGAATTCGCCAAAATACTAACTTCGCCAATTCAAACCTAATTCTACACCGGACCTCCAAAATGAATTCCGATCGCACTCCTAAGTCACAAATCATCCCCCGAAGCTAACCGAATCACCGGAAATCACATTCGAGCCCTCTAACTCATTAGTCAACATCCGGTTGACTTTTCCAATATAAGCCTTCCTTAAAGAGACTAAGTGTCTCATTTTCTACCAAAGTCAAACCAATTCGACTCTAACTCACCAAATGCCGATAATGGAACATGAAGAAGCAATAAACGGGGAAAACGGGGTGGTAACACATGGGACGACGGGCCGGGTCGTCACATCCTCCCCAACTTAAACAAACGCTCGTCCTCGAGCGGGTCAAGAAACATACCTGAAGCCTCAAATAGGTGAGGATATCTGCTCCGCATTTCCTGCTCGGTCTCCCAGGTAGCCTCCTCCACGGGCCGACCTCTCCACTGCACCTTCATCGAAGCTATATCCTTTGATCTCAACTTTCGAACCTGACGACCCAAAATAGCCACTGGCTCCACATCATAGGTCAAGTCATCATCCAACTGAACCGTGCTGAAGTCTGACACATGAGACGAGTCCCCAACATACTTCCGAAGCATAGAAACATGGAATACCAGGTGAACCCCCGACAAGCTGGGTGGCAAAGCAAGCATATAGGCTACCTCCCCAATCCTCCTAAGTACCTCAAAAGGCCCAATGAACCGCGGACTCAGCTTCCCTTTCTTTCCAAACCTCATAACGCCCTTCATGGGCGAAACCTTCAGCAAGACCTTCTCGCCCACCATATAAGATACATCTCGAACCTTCCGGTCCGCATAACTCTTCTGACGCGACTGAGCCGTGCGAAGTCTCTCCTGGATCACTTTCACCTTCTCTAAGGCATCCTGGACCAACTCTGTCCCCAATAGTCTAGCCTCGCCAGGCTCAAACCAACCAACCGGAGATCTACACCGTCTCCCATATAAGGCCTCATACGGCGCCATCTGAATACTGGATTGATAGCTGTTGTTGTAAGAAAACTCTGCAAGTGGCAAGAACTCAGCCCAAGAACCTCCAAAATCAATAGCACAGGCACGCAACATGTCCTCCAATATCTGAATGGTACGCTCGGACTGCCCGTCCGTCTGAGGATGAAATGCTGTGCTCAGCTCCACCTGTGTACCCAACTCCCGCTGAAAAGTCCTCCAAAACTGGGAAGTGAACTGAGTACCCCTATCTGAGATGATAGAAACTGGGACCCCATGCAACCGAACAATCTCCCGGATGAAAATCTCTGCCAGCCGCTCTGAAGAATAGGTAGTACACACCGGGATGAAGTGCGCGGACTTGGTCAGCCGATCCACAATCACCCAAACCGAATCAAACTTCCTCGAGGTACGAGGGAGACCACTCACAAAGTCCATAGTAATCCTCTCCCACTTCCACTCTGGAATATCCATCCGCTGAAGTACACCACCGGGCCTCTGATGCTCATATTTGACCTGCTGACAGTTGAGACACCGAGCTACATAACTCACAATATCCTTCTTCATTCTCCTCCACCAGTAGTGCTGCCTCAAATCCTGATACATCTTCGCGGCACCCGGATGAATGGAATACCGCGAGCTGTGGGCCTCCTCTAATATCAACTCCCGAAGCCCATCCACATTGGGCACGCAAATCCGGCCCTGCATCCTCAACACGCCATCATCACCAATAGACACATCTCTAGCATCATCATGCTGGACCCTGTCCTTAAGGACAAGCAAATGCGGGTCATCATACTGGCGCTCTCTGATGCGGTCATACAAGGAAGACCGAGAAACCACACAAGCCAACACCCGACTAGGCTCCGAAATATCTAATCTCACCATCCGATTGGCCAAAGCCTGGACATCAACTGCAAAGGGCCTCTCCCCAACTGGAATGTATGCCAAACTACCCATACTCATCGCCTTTCGGCTCAAAGCATCGACCACTACATTGGCCTTCCCCGGATGATACAGAATGGTAATATCATAGTCCTTGAGTAACTCAAGCCACCTCCGCTGCCTCAAATTAAGATCCTTCTGTTTGAACAAATGCTGAAGGCTGCGATGATCCGTATATACCTCGCATGATATGCCATATAAGTAGTGCCTCCAAATCTTCAAAGCATGAACTATAGCAGCCAACTCTAAGTCATGAACAGGGTAGTTCTTCTCATGGGGTTTCAACTGACGAGAAGCATATGCAATAACTCTACCCTCCTGCATCAACACACATCCGATCCCAACTCTCGAGGCATCACAATACACTGTGTAAGAACCTGAAGCTGATGGCAGAACCAACACTGGAGCTGTGGTCAAAGCTGTCTTGAGCTCCTGAAAGCTCTCCTCGCACTCGTCCGACCATACAAATGGTGCACCCTTCTGCGTCAACTTGGTCAGAGGCGAAGCAATAGATGAAAAACCTTGGACGAACCGGCGATAATAACCCGCCAAACCGAGGAAACTCCGAATCTCTGTGGCTGAGGACGGTCTAGGCCAACTCTGAACCGCCTATATCTTCTTCGGATCAACCTGAATACCATCACTGGACACCACGTGCCCCAAGAAAGCCACAGAACCAAGCCAGAACTCACACTTGGAGAACTTTGCATAAAGCTTCTCCTCCCTCAATCTTTGTAATACCACTCTCAAATGTTGTGCGTGCTCCTCCTGGCTACGCGAGTACACCAGGATGTCATCAATAAAAACAATCACAAATGAATCCAGATACGGCCGAAATACACTGTTCATCAAGTGCATGAATGCTGCTGGGGCATTAGTCAACCCAAAGGACATAACCAGAAACTCATAGTGCCCATATCTAGTCCTAAAAGCAGTCTTCATAATATCTGAATCCCTGATCTTCAGCTGGTGATAGCCTGAATGGAGGTCAATCTTGGAGAATACCTTTGCCCCCTGAAGCTGGTCAAACAAATCGTCAATACGGGGCAGGGGATACTTGTTCTTCACTGTCACCTTGTTCAATTGCCTGTAGTCAATGCACTTTCTCATTGTGCCATCCTTTTTCTTCACAAACAAGACCGGTGCACCCCACGGTGACACACTCGGACGAATGAACCCCTTATCTAGGAGCTCCTAAAGCTAATCCTTTAATTCTTTCAACTCTGCTGGTGCCATGCGATAGGGAGGAATAGAAATGGGCTGAGTGCCCGGCACCAGATCAATACCAAAGTCAATGTCCCTGTCCGGCGACATGCCTGGTAGGTCTGCTGGAAATACATCAGAGAAGTCCCTCACAACGGGCACAGAATCAAGACTAGGAGTCTCAGCTCCGACATCTCTCACGAAAGCCAAGTACGATAGACAACCTTTCCCAACCATCCGCTGGGCCTTTAGAAAAGAAATCACCCTGCTGGGAACATAGTCAGTCATACCACGCCACTCAATCCTCGGAACTCCCGATATGGCCAATGTGACTGTCTTGGCATGACAGTACAGAATAGCATGGCACGGAGATAGCCAGTCCATGCCTAGAATAACATCAAAATCTACCATGCTTAACAGCAACAAATCAACTCGGGTCTCCAGACTCCCAATAGTCACTAGACAAGACCGATACACATGGTCTACAACAATAGTATCACCCACCGGGGTAGATACTTGCACAGGTAAAGCAAGACACCCACGGGTCGTACCTAGGTGATGAGCAAAATATAAAGACACATAGGAATAGGTAGAACCGGAATCAAATAGGACAGAGGCATCCCTGTGGCCAATTGAGATAATACCTGTGATAACAGCATCCGATGCAATGGCGTCCCTCCTGTCTGGGAGAGCATAGAATCGAGCCTGGCCACTACTAGATCGGTCTCCAACCCTAGGGCGGCCCCTGGCTGCCTGGCCCCCACCCCTACCTGACTGGGAGGGTGCTGAAGTAGATGGAGTAGAAGACGAGGGCTGATCCCTCTGCTGAAACCGACCACCACGACGTCGAGGACAATCCCTCTTCATATGGCCAAACTCACCGCACTCGTAGCAACTGCCTGGTGCTGGAGAAGGGGACTGAAGGGAACCCCTCGCTGCAGAAGAACCCTGGACTGAAGAGGCATGAGAAGAGCTCTGTGCGGGAAGGGCACTAAGTCAAGGCTGGCCCTGCTGAAATCCCTGATGACCACGGCCTGAAGAAGCCCCGCTATACTCAGGGCGAGCTGACTGAGGAGGCCTGAAGGAATGACCTCTACCACGCTGGAACTGGCCCCTAGACGGAGCTCCACTGAAACTGCCTGAACCTCGAGGCCTCTTGGCCTCCCTCTCCTCACGCTCCCTACGGCGAACCGTCTCAATATCACGAGCAATATCAACTACCTCCTCGAACGAGGCACCCAAAACCCTCTCTCTGGTCATCAAAATGCGGAGTGAATAGTTGAGGCCATCCACAAACCTCCTAATCCTCTCCCGGTCTGTTGGGATCATCCAAGTAGCCTGACGAGCTAGCTGTGAAAATCTCATCTCGTAATGGGTCACAGACATGTCCCCCTGAGTCAACCACTCAAACTGACGACGCAGCTCCTCCCTGCGAGACTGCGGTACATACTTCTACAGAAAGAGAGTGGAGAACTGCTGCCATGTAAGGGGCGCTGCACCAACAGGCCTACGCCTCTCCAAATCCTCCCACCATGTAAATGCAGCCCCTGAGAACTGGAAAGTAGTAAAAGCCACTCCACTCGACTCCAAGATCCCTGCGGTGCGAAGCATACGGTGACACTTGTCAAGGAAACCCTGGGCATCCTCGCCCTCAGCACTATTGAACACCGGAGGCTGGAGCCTATCGAACCTCTCAAGACGACGCTGCTCATCGTCTGGCATAGCTGGAACCATATAGTCTGGAGCTGGTGCAACTGGGGCAACTGGTGCAGTTGGAGCAACTGGTGCAACTAGGGCAATTGGCACAGTTAGAGCAACTGGTGCAACTCCCGGTGTCTGCAATCCCTATACCACCTGCTCAGGTGTGCGAGCAGCGGGGGTCTGATGACCTCCCCCGGTCTGTGAGGTAGCTGCTGCAGTAGTGGCTGAGACTGCCTGAGCCAGGCCAGTGCAAACGGATAATATCTGAGCCAAAGCCTCCTGGAGGCCAGGAATCACGATAGGCACTGCTGGTGCCTGCACAGGTGCTGCTGGAGCATCTACAGCTGGAGGTTGGTCCTGAACCGGGGCATCTGGTGGATCAACAGGTGCTGCCCTCGCTGGTCTACCTCGACCACGACCACGACCGCGTCCACGGCCTCTAGTAGGTGGTACTGGTGGTCATCCATCACGTCCGGTAGCGCGAGTTCTCGCCAACTACGAGAGAATAGAATACAGAAGTTTAGTTCTCGGATCAACAAAGTCGCACGACAAGAATTTCAAGAATATGAAGTTTTTCCTAAAGGTTCTGCAGCCTCTCGAGGATAAATACAGACGTCTCCGTACCGATCCGCGAGACTCTACTAAACCGACTCATGATTCGCGAGACCAAGTAACCTAGGCTCTGATACCAACTTGTCACGACCCAATCCCCGGTCGTGATGGCGCCCAACACATTGCTAGGCAAGCCCAACCTTTCAACAATATTTCCCACATTGGATAGACCATAAATTTCAAAGCACAGATATTAATAGCTAAGCCATTTTTTATCAAAAGTTTAGAAATACTGAACAATACGCGGAAGTTTAACAAAATACTGAAAACATAAATCCCAAACTAGGACCCGGTGTCACGAACATGAGCCTCTAATACAGAGTTTCCACTTAATATAATCTGTCTAGGATAGAATGCAGGATAAAAGAGAATAGAGATAGGAGGGGGAGGCGAAGGCTACGAACGCCATGCAACTACCTCAATGCTCCCCGATGCTGCGGTGCTGCTAAATAATCGTCACTCAGCCTGTGATGCACCTAGATCTACACACAAGGTGCATGGAGTAAAGTGAGTACTCCAACTCAATGAGTAATAAACATAAATAACAGCTGAAGATAAGAAATTACTGAAAAACACAAGGCAACTATAACAGGCAACACCAAACCTTTAACTGTAAACCGACAAGTCAATAAAGTAATAGTACAGAAAGAACCAAGACAAGTAACAGGTAAGGAATAATGCCATAATGCAATGAAAAGCAAATACCGCTACCCTCAGGTACCCACTGCGGCATGCAGTCCGAGCCAACCATATATTTAACGTCGACGGCGCTCACTGGGGGTGTGCACAGACTCTGGAGGGGCTCCTACAGCCCAAGCGCAAATAATCAAGCCATCTCGTGGCACCAACCAGGCCCTCAGCCTCAATATTAATATAATACTGATGCGGCGTGCAGCCCGAGCCATCCATATATGCAGAAATCAATATAAGCCCCTCGGGCATTTTAAATCAGTAACTCACAGCCCAAAATATCATTTAAATATCATTTGAGTTTTCAAGTTTAGAAAAAGGGGCTGAGTTTGCAAAATAGTACTGAAAACCTTAGAATGAGGTTAAACAATGTGCAAAGTATGCAAATCAGTGAAATCAATCCCTGAAGAATTCAAATAACCGGCACAAAGCCCAAATACAACAGTCAAATCCAAGTAACGATAATTTTCAACAAGTTCTAGTAGAAAAATACAGTAAAACATCACCGGGACGGACCAAGTAACAATCCCCAATAACCAACAGCCCCGCACTCGTCATAGAGCGCGTGCCTCGTCTCAATATAGTGGTACGATGTGAAATTCCGGGGTCACAAACCCTCAGTCCATCATTTACACCCATTACTCACCTCAAGCCGGCCCAAAGTCTAGCTCGCTATGCCTTTTCCTCTCGAATTGACCTCCTCGCGCGTCAAATCTGATCAAAACCTCAAGGAATACATTACAATAGGCTAAGGAAATATAACCCAATCGAAAAGACTCGAAAAACATCGAAAATCACGAAGTTGGCAAAATCCGAGCCCCGGGTCCACTTCTCGAAAAATTATAAAATTTGCATCATCGGATTCCTCGTCTCGCCACGAGTCCATGCATATCGAATTTATCGAAATCGGAGTCCATTTGACCCCTTAAACTCCCCATTTTAGACTCTCTTAAGTTCAAGCCCTAAACCACCATTTTTGACCTTTGATTCCTTGATTATTCAGTCTAAATCCATGTTTATACACCATAAAATCAAACTCTAAGTCCAAGAGTCCATACCTGATTAAAGCCCTCGAAACCTTCTTCAAAATCGCTTCAAAGTTCTCAAGGTTCGGAGTCCAAAATGTTACCCTTTCAAAAATTCGCGAAGAAGATAAATCTCACTTAACTGCCAGTTATTTCCGCTTCTGTGGACCAAATACCGCTTTTGCGACTTCCGCTTATGCGGTCAACGTCCGCTTTTGCGGACTTTTCACTTAAGGCCACTTTCCGCTTCTGCGGTCCCCACTCGCATCTGCGGGACCGCTTAAGCGATCCTAATCCCGCCTCTGCGGAACCTGGCAAGGAACTGCTTCAGCGAGACCGCACCTGCGGTCCCACAACCGCAGGTGCGAAACCAACAGATACCAGCAACTTGAACCTGCAATTAAACTCCAAAAACCTTCCGTTTAACCACCCGAACTCACCCCGAGGCCCCCGGGACCTCAACCAAAAGCACAGACATGATCCAATACCCTATTCAAACTTGTTCCAATCTTAAAAACACATCCAACAACACAAAATCCTCATTTTTCATCAGTTTCAAGCCTAAGTTCTTCAAATTCTTCCGAAACTCACATTCGATCAAAAACCCAACCAAATCACCTCCGAATCACCTGAAATTTTGCACGCATATCCAAAATCACCTAACGAAGCTACTGAAACTCTCGGAATTCCATTCCGAGCCCCGGATCAAAATCTCACCTACCAACTGGAATTCGCCAAAATACTAATTTCGCCAATTCAAGCCGAATTCTACACCGGACCTCCAAAGTCAATTTCGATTGCACTCCTAAGTCACAAATCATCCCCCGAAGCTAACCGAATCACCGGAAATCACATTCGAGCCCTCTAACTCATTAGTCAACATCCGGTTGACTTTTCCAATATAAGCCTTCCTTAAAGAGACTAAGTGTCTCATTTTCTACCAAAGTCAAACCAATTCGACTCTAACTCACCAAATGCCGATAATGGAACATGAATAAGCAATAAACGGGGAAAATGGGGCAGTAACACATGGGACGACGGGCCGGATCATCACATCAAGTCTCAGATCCTAGCTGACTTCATGGCCGATTTTACGCCGACCCTCGTACCCGAAGTGGAGAAAGAACTCCTGCTAAGTTCGGGTACATCATCAGGGGTATGGACCCTTTTCACAGACGGTTCCTCGAATGTGAAGGGGTCCGGGCTAGGCATAGTCTTGAAGCCACCCACGGGTGATACCAGTAGACATTCTATTAAAACTTCTAGATGGACTAACAATGAGGCCGAGTATGAGGCCATGATTGCAGGTCTCGAGCTAGCTAAAAGCTTAGGAGCAGAAGTCATTGAAGCTAAGTGCGATTCTCTATTGGTGGTAAACCAAAGTAAACAAAAGTTTCGAAGTTCGTGAGGATAGGATGCAACGGTACTTGG
Source organism: Nicotiana attenuata (assembly GCF_001879085.1). NCBI lineage: Eukaryota > Viridiplantae > Streptophyta > Magnoliopsida > Solanales > Solanaceae > Nicotiana > Nicotiana attenuata. The sequence goes on along the minus strand of NC_031996.1, from coordinate 19,457,429 downwards.
ATAAACTATAGGTAACTTTGCACCACTTCAAGGAGTGGATGCTGGATCATGTGCCTCGGGAACAAAATAGTGAGGCTGATGCACTTGCTAATCTGGGATCCTCGATCGAAGAAGACGACATTGTCCCGGGGACTGTCGTTCAGTTATCGAGGTCTGTGATTGAAGAGGGTCTGTTACACCCCATTTTAACACGGGTCAAACTAGATTATAACCTATTAGAGATCATGAGGTTTAATTAACTAAAAGAGTCGCCACCTAATTAATTTAATGGTAAATTAGGACACCAATTTTTGCTAAGTAGTGCTTAAAGTTAACTCTGTTTTATGGTCTGCTTAACCTTAAAAATTCTTGGTAAGGGTTCTAATTTATCCTATAGGGAAGGTTGTGAAAGCACCCTATGTGATCCATTAACTACGGTTACCGGCCAAACTCAGGTTAATAAGTATAAGATTAAAACACAATTAAAAGTAGGCTAAATTTTATGTCTTCTAAGTGTTAAAGTACTAAATATGGGCCAACTAGGTGACGAATTATAATTAAGTAGAAATAATGTAGTAATCGGCTAACTTCTTTTCCACTTAGCTACTTATACTTTAAGTAAAATGTTTTAACCGTTTAAGGAACTAATGGGTGTAAGAAACTAGTTTTGATTTGATGAAACCAACAATTTAAGACATTTCTAAAACAGAAGGCTTTTGAAAGAAAAATTTACTACGCTAGAATATTGTTAAAGGAAAGAAATACAGTTTTAACATGTGTTATTTAAAAAAAAATTAGCTGGAACTAAACATCTTGTGTTTATTATCGCCATTAGAAAAGGTTTTAACCGGAAAGTTTTTAGAAGGGTCATTTTAAGAAAAAACATTTCTGAGTTCCCATATTCAACGACTACATTTGTATGATTAAGATAGTACCAAATCGACAATAAGAGTAAACATACTATGCTAACACGAATTTTAACATATGATCCTTGAAATTGGAGATAAACTTAAATCACGCAAGTAAATTTCAAATAGCATGAATGATAAGGAAAAGAAATGAAAGACGCCATAGGCATCCCCAAGCGTTTCGCTTGTTTTTCTCGCTATCCGATGCTCTAAGGAAGATGGTATGCAATGACTCCATGTGATGGTGGTAGCATTAAGTCTCGAGTGAGGCTCCGATTTTACTCCAAGTGCATATGCAAAGAAAAGGAGAAAAGAGAATTAGAGAAAAACTTAATTCTTATTATATGTGGCGATAAAACATACAAGTCAAGAATGACAATTATCTCCTTAAATCTGAAATATTCCACGAAGTAGAACGAAACAGTAGTATACTACATATAAGTAATTCCATTTTAAAACAACACTCTAAGTGCCTTTTTGATATTTTTCCCTTTTAGATCAACCTAACAAACGAAGTGGGATTTACACTTCCTTAATGCCATTAACAACAATTAAACTTAATTCTTAAAGGAATAAGAGATTATGACAGCAAAAATTACACGGTTATTTAATAAACACATTTCATTTATATCATAATTAGACAATCATACTACATGTAATAAAGACAACATCAACGCTACAAATAGTAGGACACACACATGGATCAGTTAAGAGAAACGGTGAAGAGCTTCTTGCATTTTACAAACAAGCACACCCCCATAATCCAACGAGACATTTAATAAACACATGCTAACAGGTTTCGATAAGTAAAATGTTGAACAATTAAAAATTGAAGTTTGAAAAGCTAAATGGGGCCATCTAGCTTTACCCTTGGCCATGCTGGTATCGTAAAAAATTCAAAAAAAAGGTATCCACTGTGATCCAGTTGGGCCACAACACCTTTTCAGTATTCAAAAGAGAAACTTGGCTAAGTAAGGACAAAATCAAGTTTTAGATGCAGTCGTTAGGAAAAAAAGAGCAGCTGCCCTGTATCATGTTTGCATAATTGTATGCAGTGACCCTCAGTGACAAGATTTCAATAGAAAATTTATGTGCAATTTTACTTTCATCTACTACTCATGCTAGACATTGAAGTAACTAGGTAATCCCCAGACTGTAAGGAATTTGCACAGTTATATTAAAAGCAATAAATATGAAGTTGCAAGATTCTAGCAGTCTATATCAATAGGAAAAAACATTAACCTATTGATAAGAAGGGGTTTACAAGAGATGCTGAACTATAAATTCTTGTCAACAACTAGTGTCAATTACTTCATAGGAGTTTCCACAAAACCCAAAGATCAAATTAGAGACAAATAAATTAACATAATCTAGGCAAATTATAACAAACCCAAGAACTTAAAGAGTATGCTTTGAACCACTCTACTGAAGTTTGCATAAACTCAAAAGAGAGAACAGGACTGCTTTTCCAGTAAACTAAACTAACTAATAGCCACATTTTCTATTCTTCAATCACACCGTCTTAAGAAAGGATGTCGAAAACCAGTTCCGTTAAAACACATATGACATTCTCCAGTCATAAAAGGTCACTAATAGGTGCAAACACTATAAATACACCTTCACAATAGGGTAACAATAGGAGAGGATCACGACTTAGCTTGAGTTGTATAATTTGCTTTCGACAGTAGCTAAAAGGGTCTGATTGCAACTAGTTCAGAGCTAAATAAATCATATAAGAATGGTCTCTAAGTTTCAAGCAAAATGTAAAGCCGGGTATCCTTATAATAAGAGAATATACATCAGTTAAACTATAAAAGTTATTTCTTTTACAAGAGAGCATATGAGCCTTTCAACCATATTAACTAATCAAAAATCGACAAGAAGCATCCCAGATAATTAATCAAATAACAGAAAAAGTAAAAGCTCATTGCCAACTAGATACTGAAAGATTTAAAACACAAAAAATTCCAGAAACGAAACAAAAAGAAAGATACCGACCTTTTGCGGGGCAGTGAACTGAGGCGCGGATCTTAGATGCACTATTGAGCTCCAACCTCAAACCCGCTTCTACAAACGAAAGCTTCTGAATGGCGGCTGGAACTTAAGGATTTTTAAGGGAGATGTGCGGCTGAAGCTTTCAACTCTGGGGGTGAAAGTGAGCGGCCAAGAGCCTGGTTTCGAAGGGTGAAGGCAGCGGCTGAACCCCCCCCCCCCCCCTCTCTAAATATTCTCCAACGCCACTATTTATAAGTGGAACCTAGGGTTCTTATGATTTTGGGCGGGATTTTTAGAGCAGAGTTTGAATCCTATGTCAAAATGGTCGTTCGAGTTCGAACATTGAGGCCATAGCAGAAACAGACAGAGAGGATCTGCTCTTGATTTGGTCAAAGATCAAAAGTATTTGCTACTCCTTGAAAGCATTTCTGAAAATAGTGAGACCTTAGCCTGTTGTGATGAGGTTTGTGGTGTTTTGGAGCAAGAAAAAGGAAACAGGAACGGAGTCTCGTGAATTTGGGCAGAGAACGAAGAGAGAGAGGGTGGGGCAGGTAGGTCAACGGTCAGAGTGATGGAATTTAGGTAAAGTATTAAATCTAATTAGTTGGAGATATTTTGGAATATAGAAATAGTTTAATTTTGGGAGAAATTCAAAAAATGCCAGATTTACCACTGGTCGTTGAAAAATGGTCAAGTTTCAAAAGTCATCGAAATTTAGCCACTTTAAATCTGAGCGAAAATACTGTTCAAAATCCGGAAAAATACGCCCGCAAATTTTAAGGGAGTTCCAGCATAAGTATGCTTGAAATAAGTATGCTTGAACTCCCGTAAATTTTACGGGAGTTCCAGGATAACTATGCTGGAACTCCCGTAAATTTTACGGGAGTTCAAGCATAATTATGCTGGAACTCCCGCAAATTTTACGGGAGTTCCAGCAAGTATAATTGTCCAGTATAATATACTGGAGTTTGGAGCACTGATGCTCCAGTCTCCCGCAAATTTTACAGGAGTTAGCAAAGTATATCGGTCCAGCATAATATGCTGGAGTTCGTA
>NC_031996.1:19452382-19453449 GCF_001879085.1 Nicotiana attenuata | reverse complement strand
GGCCTGCGAACGCCAGCAGGGCTACCTCGGAGTCTCGGACTGAAGGATAGCTCCCAATCTACTGCTGATGACCAAATGCTACTCCGGGACCTGGATCTGTGCAAAAGAGCACAGAGTGTAGCATCAGCACAACCGACCCCATGTGCTGGTAAGTGCCTAGCCTAACCTCGGCGAAGTAGTGACAAGGCTAGGACCAGACTACCAAATAAACCTGTGCAGTTATATAATGTAAAGCGGAAAGTAAAGCATGAATAAACAAGTAAGGATGGGAGGGGGAAACACGTTGCGGGAAGATAACAGTTCCGAATAAAGCATCAAGTAAGGAAAGGAACAACATATCTACAATGTCAGCAAGAAGCATAAATCAAACAAGTGCACGGCATCACCCTTCGTACTTTTACTCTCGTCCTCACCAAGCAATAATATAATAAAAACGTGCACGGCATCACCCTTCGTGCTTTTACTCTATTTCCTCACCAAAGCAATTTGAATAATAAATGTGCACGACATCACCCTTCGTGCTTTTACTCTCTTTCCTCAGATATAATGAATAAAATTGGAACGGAATGGCACATCGTGCGGCACGGCATCACCCTTCGTGCTTTACACTCTTTCCTCACAATAGCAAACAATGCACGGCATCACCCTTCGTGCTTTAATACCCATCCTCACCCAAACAACAATCACGAACAAGGGAAAGGGAAATAAACAAGAACATATAGGAATCCCGGCAAGGGAACAACAATTAAACAATTAAATCCCGGCAAGGGAACAACAATTACATAATTAAATCCCGGCAAGGGAATATTTCAATAACTCTTTCTCTATCTTTCAATTCTACTTCATAACTCGCTTTGCCACTTGAGCCAATGCTCCAAAGGGTTCAATCACCTCATATACTTTCACAATTCATAATATAACTCGAGCCAATGCTCCAAGACGTTCAAAGGTTTCAATTCTTTCCACAAACTTTTCACAACAACTAGAAATCATCACCAAAGCATGAAGAATACAATGAAGTCAAGATATTCATAATATAAAGACTCACGGTCATGCTAGACACAACG
>NC_031996.1:19410496-19452357 GCF_001879085.1 Nicotiana attenuata | reverse complement strand
GGAGAGAGATAGGCGGAAATAAGCATAGGGAGATCTCATGTGCTCGGGAACAAGAATAGTAGCAGCGTAGGATCGGCTGAGTCCTGCTAATCTGGGATCCTCGATCGAGAAAGATCGACGATTGTCCCGGGGACTGTCGTTTCAGTTATCGAGGTCTGTGATTGAAGAGGGTCTGTTACACCCCATTTAACACGGGTCAAACTAGATTTATACCTATTAGAGATCATGGTTTTAAATTACTAAAAGAGTCGCCACCTAATTAATTTAATGGTAAATTAGGACACCAATTTTTGCTAAGTAGTGCTTAAAGTTAACTCTGTTTTATGGTCTGCTTAACCTTAAAAATTCTTGGTAAGGGTTCTAATTTTATCCTATAGGAAAGGTTGTGAAAGCACCTATGTGCATTAACTACGGTATACGGCCAAACTCAGGTTAATAAGTTATAAGAAGAAAAGTATAAAAACAACCAATTAAAAGTAGGCTAAATTTTATGTCTTTCTAAGTGTTCAAGTACTCAAATATGGGGCCAACTAGGTGACGAAATTATAATTAAGTAGAAATAATGTAGTAATCGGCTAACTTCTTTTCACTTAGCTACTTATACTTTAAGTAAAATGTTTTAAACCGTTTAAGGAACTAATGGGTGTAAGAAACTAGTTTTGATTTGATGAAACCAACATTTAAGACATTTCTAAAACAGAAGGCTTTTGAAAGGAAAAATTTACTACGCTAGAATATATTGTTAATAGGAAAGAAATACAGTTTTAACATGTGTTATTTAAAAAAAAAATTAGCTTGGAACTAAACATCTTGTGTTATTATCGCCATTAAAAGAAGGTTTAACGAGGAAAGTTTTTAGAAGGGTCATTTTAAGAGAAAAAACATTTCTGAGTTCCTCATATTCAAACGACTACATTTGTATGATTAAGATAGTACCGTAAAATCGACAATAAAGAGTAAAACATAACTATGCTAACACGGACATATTTTAACATATTGATCCTTGAATTGGAGATAAACTTAAATCACGGCAGAAATAAATTTCAAATAGCATGAATGATAAGGAAAGAAATGTAAAGACGACCATAAAGCATCCCCAAGCGTTTTCGCTTTGTTTTTCTCGCTATCCGATGCTCTAAGGAAGATTGGTATGGCAATGACTCGCATGTGATGGTGGTAGCATTAAGTCTCGAGTGAGGCTCCCGATTTTACTCCAAGTGCATATGCAAAGAAAAGGAGAAAAGAGAATTAGAGAAAAACTTAAATTCTTATTATATGTGGCGATAAAACATACAAGTCAGATGACAATTATCTCCTTAAATCTGAAAATATTCACGAAGTAGAAACGAAACAGTAGTATACTACATAATAAGTAATTCCATTTTAAAACAACACTCTAAGTGCCCTTTTGATATTTTTCCCTTTTAGATCAACCTAACAAACGAAGTGGGATTTTACACTTCTTAAATGCCATTAACACACATTAAACTTAATTCTAAAGAATAAGAGATTATGACAGGCAAAAATTACAACGGTTATTTAATAAACACAAATTTCATTTATTATCATAATTAGACAATCATACTAACATGTAATAAAGACATAACATCAACGCTACAATATAGTAGACACACACATGGATCAGTTAAGAGAAACGGTGAGAGCTTCTTGCATTTATACAAACAAGCACACCCCATAATCCAACGAGACATTTAATAAACACATGCTAACAGGTTTCGATAAGTAAAATGTTGAACAATTAAAAATTGAAGTTTGAAAAGCTAAATGGGGCCAATCTATGCTTTACCACTTGGCCATGCTGGTATCATCGTAAAAAAATTCAAAAAAAAGGTATCCACTGTGATCCAGTTGGCCACAACACCTTTTCAGTATTACAAAAGAGAAACTTGGCTAAGTAAGGACAAAATACAAGTTTTAGATGCAGTCGTTAGGAAAAAAAGAGCAGCTGCCCTGTAATCATGTTTGCATAATTGTATGCAGTGACCCTCAGTGACAAGATTTCAATAGAAATTTATGTGCAATTTTACTTTTCATCTACCTACTCATGCTAGACATTGAAGTAACTAGTAATCCCAGACTGTAAGGAATTTGCACAGTTATATTAAAAGCAATAAAATATGAAGTTGCAAGATTCTAGCAGTCTATATCATAGGAAAACATTAACCTATTGATAAGAAGGGGTTTACAAAGAGATGCTGAACTATAAATTCTTGTCAAACGAACTAGTGTCAATTACTTCATAGGAGTTTCCACCAAACACAAAGATCAAATTAGAGACAAATAATATTAACATAATTCTAGGCAAATTATAACAAACCCAAGAATCTTAAAGAGTATGCTTTGAACCACTCTACTGAAGTTTGCATAAACTCAAAAGAGAGGAAACAGGACTGCTTTTCCAGTAAACTAAACTAAACTAATACCTCACATTTTCTATTTTCCAATCACACCGTCTTAAGAAAGGATGTCGAAAACGCAGTTCCGTTAAAAACACATATGACCATCTCTCAGTCATAAAAGGTCACTATAGGTAAAACACTAATAAATACACCTTCACAATAGGGTAACAAATAGGAGAGGATCACGCTTAGCTTGAGTTGTATAATTTGCTTTCGACAGTAGCTAAAAGGGTCTGATTTGCAACTAGTTCAGAGCTAAATAAATCATATAAGAATGGTCTCTAAGTTTCAAGCAAAATGTAAAGCCGGGTATCCTTATAATAAGAGAATATACATCAGTTAAACTATAAAGTTATTTCTTTTACAAGAGAGCATTATGAGCCTTTCAACCATAGTTATTAACTATATCAAAATAATCGACAAGAAGCATCCCAATAATTAATCAAATAACAGAAAAAGTAAAAGCTCATTGCCAACTAGATACTGGAAAGATTTATAAACACAAGAAAAATTCCAGAAACGAAACAAAAAGAAAGATACCGACCTTTTGCGGGGCAGTGAACTGAGGCGCGGATCTTAGATGCACTATTGAGCTCGCAACCTCAAAACCGCTTCTATCAAACGAAAGCTTTCTGATGGCGGCTGGAACTTAAGGATTTTTAAGGAGTATGTGCGGCTGAAGCTTTCAACTCTGGGGGTGAAAGTGAGCGGCCAAGAGCTGGTTTCGAAGGGTGAAGGCAGCGGCTGAACCCCCCCCCCCCCTCTCTAAATATTCTCCAACGCCACTATTTATAAGTGGAACCTAGGGTTCTTATGATTTTGGGCGGGATTTTTAGAGCAAGTTTTTGAATCCTATGTCAAAATGGTCGTTCGAGTTCGAACATTGAGGCCATAGGCAGAAACAGACAGAGAGGATCTGCTCTTGATTTGTCAAAGATCAAAAGTATTTGCTACTCTCTGAAAGCATTTCTGAAAATAGTGAGATCCTTAGCTCTGTTGTGATGAGGTTGGTGGTGTTTTGGAGCAAGAAAAAGAAACAGGAACGGAGTCTCGTGAATTTGGGCAGAGAACGAAGAGAGAGAGGGTGGGGCAGGTAGGTCAACGGTCAGAGTGAGGAATTTAGGTAAAGTATAAATCTAATTAGTTGGAGATATTTGGATTATAGAAATAGTTTAATTTGGGAGAAATTTCAAAAAATGCCAGATTTACCACTGGTCGTGTGAAAAATGGTCAAGTTTCAAAAGTCATCGAAATTTAGCCACTTTAAATCTGAGCGAAATACTGTTCAAAATCCGGAAAAATACGCCCGCAAATTTTAAAAGGGAGTTCCAGCATAAGTATGCTTGAAATAAGTATGCTTGAACTCCCGTAAATTTTAACGGGAGTTCCAGGATAACTATGCTGGAACTCCCGTAAATTTTACGGGAGTTCAAGCATAATTATGCTGGAACTCCCCGCAAATTTTACGGGAGTTCCAGCAAGTATAAATTGTCAGAGTATAAATTACTGGAGTTTGGAGCACTGATGCTCCAGTCTCCCGCAAATTTTTACAGGAGTTAGCAAAGTATATCGGTCCATGCATAACTATGCAGAGTTCGTAACAACAAATTGCAACCAAACTCCCGTAATATACTGGACCGGTCCCTGTTGCGCAAAAATAGTGGGCTATTTTTCATTGACTTGATAAAACGCTGAGGCTATTTTTTTATTGACCGGTGTGAAAACTGGCTATACCATGATATTTTAACTTTAATTTTGGATTGAGCTAGTAAAGTGGGCCATTTGATGGGCTAGTTTGGCCGAAATTTTGGGGCCTAGAGTGATGAAACGTTTTCCTCTTCCTTGTATATTTCTTTAGGCTTCTAATTTAGATTTAAAAATTTTTTTTGCTGATATTATAAAATACTACATAATATTAATACCGTTAATATAATCAAACTATTTATTGTGTCTTAAAACCATTATGATAGCTAAAATTTGCCAAATTACCTACATTAATTGTGAACAACAGTAAATGTCGTAAAATATTAAATAAATATGACTATTTGAATTAAATCAAGAAAAAGTGATATGCTTTCTTGCAAAAGACGTTAAGAATGATATTAAAATAAACGCAGGAACCATAATTGTTTAACAAAAAATGGGATTCATCAGCTAAAGCTTTATTTTTAGAAGAACTGGGTTATAATAAATCGGAAATGAATAAAAGAATGGATTTTTGATAACCGATAGATAGCAGAAAACAAAGTAAACCAGTATATTCAGATGATATTGTGTGTCTACAAGAATGTCACGACCCGGATTTCCCACCCTCGAGAGTCGTGATGGCGCCTACTGTAGAAGCTAGGCAAGCACAATCTAGAAATCATTAACTCTTTTTGTTTTATTCCTTTTCAACCAATTAAATTACGGAAATAAATAAATAATAAATTACAGCAGAATATGAAATTTAGCGGAAGTCTTAAATAAAATATACCAAAAACATCCTGAAGACCAACACATGCCTCTAACCAGAACCTGGTGTCAACAACATCCACGGACTGTCTAGGATTACTACAAATAAGTGTTTGAAAGAAAAGAACATAGTCTGTATCGAGTACAAATGACAACAGAACATAAAAAACTTAAAGAAGAGACGCCGGGCCTGCGAACGCCAGCAGGGCTACCTCGGAGTCTCGGACTGAAGGATAGCTCCCAATCTACTGCTGATGACCAATGCTACTCCGGGACCTGGATCTGTGCAAAAGAGCAAACAGAGTGTAGCATCAGCACAACCGACCCCATGTGCTGGTAGTGCCTAGCCTAACCTCGGCGAAGTAGTGACAGGCTAGGACCAGACTACAAATAAACTGTGCATTATATAATGTACAAGCGGAAGTAAAGCATGTAATAAACAAGTAAGGATGGGAGGGGAAACACGTTGCGGGAAGATAACAGTTCCGAATAAAGCATCAGTAGAGGAAAGGAACAACATATCTACAATGTCAGCAAGAAGCATAAATCAACAAGTGCACGGCATCACCCTTCGTACTTTTACTCTCGTCCTCACCAAGCAATAAATAAATAAAAACGTGCACGGCATCACCCTTCGTGCTTTTTACTCTTTCCTCACCAAAGCAATTTGAATAATAAATGTGCACGACATCACCCTTCGTGCTTTTACTCTCTTTCCTCAGATATAATGAATAAAATTGGAACGGAATGGCACATCGTGCGGCACGGCATCCCTTCGTGCTTTACACTCTTTCCTCACAATAGCAAACAATGCACGGCATCCCCTTCGTGCTTAATACCCCTCCTCACCAAACAACAAATCACGAACAAGGGAAAGGGAAATAAACAAGAAATATAGGAATCCCGGCAAGGGAACAACAATTAAACAATTAAATCCGGCAAGGGAAAAAATTAACATAATTAATCCCGCAAGGGAATATTCATAACTCTTTCTCTATCTTTCAATTCTACTTCATAACTCGCTTTGCCACTTGAGCCAATGCTCCAAAGGGTTCAATACCTCATATACTTTCACAATTCATAATATAACTCGAGCCAATGCTCCAAGACGTTCAAAGGTTTCAATTCTTTCCACAAAACTTTTCACAACAAACTAGAAATCATCACAAAGCATGAAGAATACAATGAAGTCAAGATATTCATAATATAAAGACTCACGGTCATGCTAGACACCAACGTATAGATACTCGTCACCATGCCTATACGTCGTACACGACTATACCACATAGCAAATAGGACTCACTCCTAACCCTCAAGCTAGGTTAGACACAAACACTTACCCGATCCTTCAACACAACTCAAGTCTCAATTATAGATTACCCCTTGATTCCACCGCCAATTCGCTCGTACTTAATCACAAATTACTTTAATTACATCAATAAGTGCTAAATTAATCAACCCCAATACTGAAAATGAGTTTTCCAAAGTTTTACCCAAATGTCAAAAATCTCCCCGGGCCCACGTGGTTCAAACCGAGGTTCGACACAAAACTCGATTACCCATTCCCCCCACGAACTCAAATCTATAATTTGTTTTGAAAATCGGACCTCAAATTGAGGTCCAAATCTCCATTTTTGGAAACCCTAGGTTCTACCCAAACACCCAATTTCCCTTGAAAATCTTTATTTAGGTTGAAATCATGTTAAAAGATGTTAATGATTGAAAGAAATGAGTAAAAACTAACTTACAATTGATTTGGAAGAAGACTTGTTTTTGGAAAAACGCCTAAGTGTGTTTGGGTTTGAGAAAATATGAAAAATGAAGCTCAAAATCGTTTAAGTGTAAAAATTGCAGGTCTCTGATTTGGGAAATGCGAACAGGGGTTCGAAATTGCGAATCCCGACCTCTGCAGATATGGGAATTGTGAAGCTTAGTTCGCATTTGCGAACTCTTCCAAAATTCCGGACCTTCGCATTTGCGAGTCCCATGTCGCATTTGCGATGTTCGCATTTGCGACATAAGGATCACATTTGCGATCACTGGACAACATGGGAGATTTCGCATTTGCGAAGAAAGTTCTCGCATTTGCGAGCCAGGCTTCGCAAATGCGAACCCTGCAGGTCAGTACATACCAACAACTTTTTAAGTTCAAAAATGCACCCCGTGGCCTATCCAAAGCTCACCCGATCCCTCGGGGCTCCAAACCAAATATACCCACAACCTCAAAAACATCCTACGAACTTATGTGTGCGATCAAATTGCCAAAATAACATCATAAACATCGAATTAAACCTCAAAATCCAAGAATACTTTCAAACTTCATAAAATATCAAATTTCCCAATTTAGGTCCGAATCACGTCAAACGACGTCCGTTTTTAACCAAATTTCACAAGAATGACTTAAACCATATATAAGACCTGTACCGGGCGCCGGAACCAAAATACGGGCCCGATACCAACACGTTCTAATCAATTTTTATTTTAAATTTCCTTAAACAATTTCAGAAAACAATATTACAAAAAAATTCATTTCTCGGGCTTGGGACCTCGAAATTCGATTCCGGGCATACGCCCAAGTCCCATATTTTTGCTACAGACCCTCCGGGACCGTCAAATCACGGGTCCGGGTCCGTTTACCCAAAACGTTGACCAAGGTCAAATTTATTCATTTTAACATCAAAACTTAGAATTTTTCACAGGTTTTCATATTTAAGATTTCCGGCTACGCGCCCGGACTGCGCACGCAAATCGAGGCAACTCTAAATGAGGTTTTCAAGGCCTCAGAGACACAGAATTCAATTAAAAGCAGGTGACGATCCTTCGGGTCGTCACATTCTCCACCTCTAAAACAACCGTTCGTCCTCGAACGGACAGAAGAAGGAAGTACCTGAGTCAGGGAAAAGATGAGGATAACGGCTCTGCATACCAGACTCGGACTCCCAGGTCAATGCCTCAGGAGGCTGACCTCTCCACTGAACATGAACAGAAGGAAAACTCTTCGATCTCAACTGACGAATCTGCCGGTCTAGAATAGCTACCGGCTCTTCCTCATAAGACAAAGCAAGTCTATAAGCCACCTTTCCCATTCGATGAATCTCAAACGGACCAATGAACCTAGGGCTAAGATTACCCTTCTTCCCAAATCTCATCACGCCCTTCATAGGCGACACTCAAAACAATACCCGCTCACCAACCATAAAAGCCACATCTCGAACCTTGCGGTCTGCATAGCTCTTTTTCCTGGACTGAGCTGAACGAAGCCTATCCTGAATGATCCTGACCTTGTCCAAGGCCTCCTGAACCAAATTTTTACCCAACAACCGAGCCTCTCCCGGCTCAAACCATCCAACCGGAGACCGACATCGCCTACCATATAAAGCCTCACAAGGAGCCATCTGGACGCTCGATTGGTAGCTGTTGTTGTAGGCAAACTCTGCTAAGGGAAAAAACTGATCCCACGAACCTCCAAAGTCAATAACACAAGCTCGGAGCATATCCTCCAAAATCTAAATAGTCCGCTCCGACTGACCGTCCGTCTAGGGATGAAATGCTGTGCTCAACTCAACTCGTGTGCCCAACTCTCGCTGAACTGCTCTCCAGAAATGCGAGGTAAACTGCGTACCCCGGTCCGAAATGATAGATACGGGCACACCATGAAGGCGAACAATCTCCCGAATGTAGATCTCAGCTAACCTCTCAGAAGAATAGGAGACTGCCACAGGAATTAAATGTGCTGACTTGGTCAGCCTATCAACAATGACCTATACTACATTGAATTTCTTCCGAGTCAGCGAAAATCCAGTAACAAAATCCATAGTGATCCGCTCCCACTTCCACTCGGGAAGCTCAATCCTCTGAAATAAACCACCAGGCCTCTGATGCTCGTACTTAACCTGCTGACAATTCAAACAACGAGCCACATATGCTACGATATCCTTCTTCATTCTACGCCGCCAATAATGCTGTCGCAAATCCTGATACATCTTCGCGGCGCCCGGATGAATAGAGTACCGGGAGCTATGGGCCTCTTCCAAAATCAACTCTCGGAGCCCATCCACATTAGGCACACATACTCGGCCCTGCAATCTCAAAACTCCATCATCATCTAAGGTAACCTGCCTGGCACCTCCGTGCTGCACCGTGTCTCTAAGGACACACAAATGGGGATCGTTATACTGTCGATCACGGATGCGCTCCAATAATGAAGAACGAGCGACCGTGCAAGCTAGCACACGACTGGGCTCAGAAACATCCAGTCTGACGAACTGATTGGCCAAAGCCTGAGCATCCAAAGCAAGCGGCCTCTCACCGACCGGAATATAATCAAGACTGCCCATACTGGCTGACTTCCTACTCAAAGCATCGGCCACCACATTGGCCTTTCCCGGATGATATAAAATGGTGATATCATAATCCTTCAACAACTCCAACCACCTCCTCTGCCTCAAATTCAACTCCTTTTGCTTGAACAAATACTGAAGACTCTTGTGATCCGTGAATACTTCACATGCCACGCCATACAGATAATGCCTCCAAATCATCAATGCGTGAACTATGGCTGCCAACTCCAAATCATGAACCGGATAGTTCTTCTCATGAATCTTCAACTGCCTCGAAGCATTGGCAATGACCTTGCCATCCTGCATCAACACTGCTCCAAGCCCCACATGGGAAGCATCACAATAGACTGTATAAGGCCCTGAACCTGTGGGCAAAACCAACACTGGTGCCGTAGTCAGAGCTGTCTTGAGCTTCTGAAAGCTCGCCTCACACTCATCCAACCATCTAAACTGGGCACCCTTATGGGTCAATCTGGTCATCGGGACTGCAATAGATGAAAACCCCTCCACGAACCGTCGATAGTAGTTTGCCAACCCCTAGAAACTCTGAATCTCTGTAGCTGACGCTGGTCTAGGCCAGTTCTTGACTGCCTCAATCTTCTTTGGGTCCACCTAAATACCCTCTGCTGATACAGCATGACCCAGAAATGCAACTGAACCCAACCAGAATTCACACTTCGAGAACTTAGCATATAATCGACTATCCCTCAGAGTCAGAAGAACCACTCTAAGGTGCTGCTCGTGCTCCTCCTGGCTGCGGGAATATATCAATATATCATCAATGAAGACTATCACGAACGAGTCCAAATAAGGCCTGAACACTCGGTTCATCAAATCCATGAAAGCTGCTGGGGAATTTGTCAACCCGAATGACATAACCAAGAACTCATAATGCCCGTACAGAGTGCGGAAAGCTGTCTTAGGGACATTGGATGCCCTAATCCTCAACTGATGGTAGCTAGATCGCAAGTCAATCTTGGAAAATACCCTGGCACCATGAAGCTGGTCGAACAAATCATCAATCCTCGGCAGTGGATACTTATTCTTGACTGTAACCTTGTTCAATTTCCGGTAATCAATACACATTCTCATTGACCCATCCTTCTTTTTAACAAACAACACCGGCGCACCCCAAGGCGAAACACTGGGCCTAATAAAGCCCTTCTCAAGCAAATCTTGCAACTGTTCCTCTAACTCTTTCAACTCAGGCGGGGCCATGCGATACGGCGGAATAGAAATGGGCTGAGTGCCCGGAGCCAAGTCAGTGTAGAAATCAATATCCCTGTCGGGTGGCATACCCGGCAGGTCTGAAGGGAAAACATCAAGAAACTCACGTACAACGGGCAGAGAATCAATAAAAGGAACCTCAGCACTAGAATCACGAACATAGGCTAAATAGGCCAAACACCCCTTCTCGACCATACGCCGAGCCTTCACATAAGATACAACACTGCGGGTAGAATGACCAGGAGTCCCTCTCCACTCTAAACGAGGCATGCCCGGTAAAGCTAAGGTCACAGTCTTGGCATGACAGTCCAAGATAGCGTGGTAAGGTGATAACCAGTCCATCCCCAATATAATATCGAAGTCAACCATGTCTAAGAGAAATAAATCTACACGAGTCTCAAGACCCCCAATCACCACAATACAAGAACGATGGACTCGATCGACCACAATAGAATCACCCACCGGTGTAGACATATAGACAGGAATACTCAATAAATCACTAGGCATGACCAGGTACGGGGCAAAATAAGATGATACATACGAATACGTAGACCCCGGATCAAATAACATTGAAGCATCTCTATCACAAACCAGAACCGTACCTGTAATAACTGTGTCTGAAGCCTTAGCCTCGGGCCTGGCTTGAAGAGCATAACATCGGGGCTGGGCCCCACCACTCTGATCTACCTCTTTGGGACGGCCTGCTGCTGGCTGGCCTCCACCTCTAGCGGCCTGAGCTCCACCTCTAGTACCTCTACCTCCATCTCAAGCACCTCTACCCCCACCTCTAGCTGGCTGGGCGGGCTGTGGAACATCTGGTGCCTGTACCATGGCACGAGAACCCTGATGCTGAGAGCTGCTCAGTGCTCGAGGGAAAAACCTGGCAATGTGGCCCATCTCACCATAAGCGTAACAAGCCCTCGGCTGCTGAGACTGCTGGCCCTGGCGACCTGAATGACCACCCCAAAAACTCTGAAGCGACAGCGCACTGATAGGAGCAGGTGGTGCACTGTAGGACTGCTGATTGGAATACTGCATCTGCGGACCACGGCCACGTGAAGCTTCGAGAGAAACCTGAAGTGCTGACTGATAAGGCCTAGGAGGATGGTCTCTACCATATGAATCTCTGCCTCCAGACGAGGCACCACTGAATCTGCCTGACTGACGGGGTCTCTTGTCTGCTCTATGACCACCCCCCTATGATAATACCATCGCAACCCTCTGGGCCACATTGGCCGCCTCCTGGAAGGATATCTCACTCCCAGTCTCTCTAGCCATCTGGAGACGAATCGGCTAAATGAGTCCATCAATAAACCGTCTCACTCTCTCCCTCTCAGTGGGAAGTATGATAAGAGCATGACGAGCCAAATCAATGAACCTGGTCTCGTACTGGGTGATAGTCATGGATCCCTGCTGAAGGCGCTCGAACTGCCTCCGATAGGCCTCTCGCTGTGTAATAGGGAGAAACTTCTCCTAAAATAGCTGTGTGAACTGCTCCCAGGTCAAGGCTAGCGATCCTGCTGGTCTAGCTAAGAAATAATACCTCCACCATGTCTTGGCGGATCCAGACAGTCGAAATGTAGCATAATCAACCCCATTGGACTCAACAATCCCCATGTTCTGAAAAACCTCGTGGCAGCTGTGTAGATAATCCTGGGGGTCCTCAGTAGATGCACCGCTGAATGTAGAAGTGAAGAGCTTGGTGAACCTGTCCAGTCTCCATAAAGCATCGGCAGATATAGCTACTCCATCACCAGCCTGGGCTACCACGCCCGGCTGAGCTTCTCCAACTGGCTGAACTGCTGGAGTCTGAGTCTAGGGAGCTACCTGCTCCGGAGTACGAGTAGCAGGAGTCTCGGCTCCTCCTCCAGCCTGAGAAGTGGCTGGTGCTACAGGAAGAAAGCCTGCACGTGTGACACTCTCCATAAGGCCCACCAATCGGACAAAAGCGTCCTGAAGAACTGGGGTAGCAATAAACCCCTCTGGGACCTGAGCTGGGCCCACCAGAACTACTAGGGTCAGAACCTCCTCGTCAAAATCAACCTGAGGCTCCGCCACTGGTGCTGCTGCTCGGGGCTGAGCTCTGCCCTTACCTCGGCCTCAAGCACGGCCTCGGCGTCGCCCTCTGCCCCTCGTGGGAGCTGCTGCTAGGGGATCGGACTGTTTAGCGGTAGATGAGGAAGCGCGTGTTCTCGCCATCTGCGAAAGAACAGAGTAGAAATTCAATTAGCTTTGACAAACCAAACCGCACGACAAGAAAGAACAAATGTGAAACTTTTCCTAACTCTCTAGCCTCTAGGGGATAAATACAGACGTCTCTGTACCGATCCCTCAGACTCTACCGAGCTTGTCCGTGAATTGTGAGACCTATGTAACCTAGAGCTCTGATACCAACTTGTCACGACCCGGATTTCCCACCCTCGGGAGTCGTGATGGCGCCTACTCGTAGAAGATGGGCAGCCACGATCTTAGAAATCATTAACTCTTTTTGTTTTAATTCCTTTTTAACCAATTAAATTACCGAAAATAAACAAATAAATTACAGCGGAATATGAAATTTAGCGGAAGTCTTAAATAAAATATAAAACCAAAACATCCTGAAGATCAACACATGCCTCTAACCAGAACCTGGTGTCACAACATCCACGGACTATCTAGGATTACTACAAATAAGTGTTTGAAAGAAAAGAACATAGTCTGTCTCGGGCACAAATGATAACAGAACATAAAAACTGAAAGAAGAGACGTCGGGCCTGCGAACGCCAATAGGGCTACCTTGGAGTCTCGGATTGAAGGATATCTCCCAATCTACTACTCATGACCAAATGCTACTCAGGGACCTAGATCTGTGCAAAAGAGCACAGAGTATAGTATCAGCACAACCGACCCCAGGTGCTGGTAAGTGCCTAGCCTAACCTCGGCGAAGTAGTGACGAGGCTAGGACCAGACTACCAAATAAACCTGTACAGTTATATAATGTACAGCGAAAAGTAAAGCAGGAATAAACAAGTAAGGATGGGAGGGGGAAACACGTTGCGGGGAGATAATAGTTGCGAATAAAGCATCAAGTAAGGAAAGGAACAACATATCTACAATGTCAGCAAGAAGCAGAAATCGAACAAGTGCACGGCATCACCCTTCGTGCTTTTACTCTCGTCCTCACCAAGCAATAATATAATGAAAACGTGCACGGCATCACCCTTCGTGCTTTTACTCTCTTTCCTCACCAAAGCAATTTGAATAATAAAATGTGCACGGCATCACCCTTCGTGCTTTTGCTCTCTTTCCTCACATATAATCAATAAAATTGGCACAAAATGGCACATCGTGCGGCACAGCATCACCCTTCGTGCTTTACACTCTTTTCTCACAATAGCAAATAATGCACGGCATCACACTTCGTGCTTTAACACTCATCCTCACCCAAACAACAATCACAAACAAGGGCAAGAGAAATAAACAAGAACATATAGGAATCCCGGCAAGGGAACAACAATTAAACAATTAAATCCCAGCAAGGGAACAACAATTACATAATTAAATCCCGGCGAGGGAACATTTCAATAACTCTTTCTCTATCTTTCAATTCTACTTCATAACTCACTTTACCACTTGAGCCAATGCTCCAAAGGGTTCAATCACCTCATATACTTTCACAATCCATAATATAACTCGAGCCAATGCTCCAAGACGTTCAAAGGTCTCAATTCCTTCCACAAACATTTCACAACAACTAGAAATCATCACCAAAGCATGAAGAATACAATGAAGCCAAGATATTCACAATATAAAGACTCACGATCATGCTAGACACCAACGTATAGATACTCATCACCATGCCTATACGTCGTACACGACTAATACCACATAGAAAATAGGACTCAACTCCTAATCCCTCAAGCTAAGGTTAGACCAAACACTTACCTCGATGCCTTGAACACAACTCAAATCTCAATTATAGCTTTACCCCTTGATTCCACCACCAATTCGCTCGTATCTAATCACAAATTACTTAATTACATCAATAAGTGCTAAATGAATCAACCCCAATACATAAAATGAGTTTTCCAAAGTTTTACCCAAAAAGTCAAAAATCGCCCCCGGGCCCACGTGGTCAAAACCCGAGGTTCGAACCAAAACTCGATTACCCATTCCCCCACGAACTCAAATATATAATTTATTTTGAAGTCGGACCTCAAATTGAGGTCCAAATCCCCAATTTTTGAAAAACCTAGGTTCTCCCCAAAACACCCAATTCCCCCATGAAAATCTTTGGTTTTAGGTTGAAATCATGTTAATAGATGTTAATGATTGAAAGAAATGAGTAAAAACTAACTTACAATTGATTTGGAAGAAGGCTTGTTCTTGGAAAATCACCTAAGTGTGTTTGGGTTTGAGAAAATATGAAAAATGAAGCTCAAAATCGTTTAAGTGTAAAAATTGCAGGTCTCTGATATGTGAAATGCGAACAGGGGTTCGCAATTGCGAACCCCGACCTCTGCAGATATGGGAATAGCGAAGCTTAGTTCTCATTTGCGAACCCTTCCAAAATTCCGGACCTTCGCATTTGCGAGTCCCATGTCGCATTTGCGATGTTCGCATTTGCGACAGAAGGATCGAATTTGCGAGCACTGGCCAACGTGGGAGATTTTGCATTTGCGAAGAAAGTTCTCGCATTTGCGAGCCAGGCTTCGCAAATGCGAAGCTTGCAGGTCAGTTCATACCAACAACTTTTTAAGTTCAAAAATGCACCCCGTGGCCTATCCAAAACTCACCCGAGCCCTCGGGGCTCCAAACCAAATATACCCACAACCTCAAAAACATCCTACGGACTTATACGTGCGATCAAATCTCCAAAATTACATCATAAACATCGAACTAAACCTCAAAATCCAAGAATTCTTTCAAACTTCATAAAACATCAAATTTCCCAATTTAGGTCTGAATCACATCAAACGACGTCCGTTTTCAACCAAATTTCACAGGAATGAGTTAAACCATATATAACACCTGTACCGGGCGCCGAAACCAAAATACGGGCCCGATACCAACTCGTTCTAATCAATTTTCATTTCAAATTTCCTTAAACAATTTCAGAAAACAATTTTACAAAACAATTCATTTCTCGGGCTTGGGACCTCGGAATTCGATTCCGGGCATACGACCAAGTCCCATATTTTTCTACGGACCCTCCGGTACCGTCAAATCACAGTTCCGGGTCCGTTTACCCAAAACGTTGACCAAGGTCAAATTTTTTTATTTTAACATCAAAACTTAGCATTTTTCACAGGTTTTCATATTTAAGCTTTTCGGCTAGGCGCCCGGACTGCGCACGCAAATTGAGGCGACTCTAAATGAGGTTTTCAAGGCCTCGGAGACACAGAATTCAATTAAAAGCAGGTGATGATCCTTTGGGTCGTCACAATAAATGATCAGTCTTCTCCTTTTTATAGCTATTTTTAAGTTATATGTTTTGCCTTTGTCATAATAAGGTCATTATGGACGATTAATGGCATTAAATGCTACGTTACATAATCATTGCAATTTAATACAGATCCTCTAACGTTTTCAGTATTTAATGCTTATCAAATACTGTATCTAGGCTCTCCTGTGTTGTCAGGTTCATTCTTCTCAGCTTTTAGACTTAAATAGGTACGAGCAACGAGTCTTTTGAATATTTACTCGTACCTCTTCTTGTGCTTCCANATCAACGTGAAAATCAATACCCTCGAAGAAATTCAAATAAACCGGCACAAAGCCCAAATACAACAGTCAAATCCAAGTAACGATAATTTTCAACAAGTTCTAGTAGAAAAATACAGTAAAACATCACCGGGACGGACCAAGTAACAATCCCCAATAACCAACAGCCCCGCACTCGTCATAGAGCGCGTGCCTCGTCTCAATATAGTGGTACGATGTGAAATTCCGGGGTCACAAACCCTCAGTCCATCATTTACACCCATTACTCACCTCAAGCCGGCCCAAAGTCTAGCTCGCTATGCCTTTTCCTCTCGAATTGACCTCCTCGCGCGTCAAATCTGATCAAAACCTCAAGGAATACATTACAATAGGCTAAGGAAATATAACCCAATCGAAAAGACTCGAAAAACATCGAAAATCACGAAGTTGGCAAAATCCGAGCCCCGGGTCCACTTCTCGAAAAATTATAAAATTTGCATCATCGGATTCCTCGTCTCGCCACGAGTCCATGCATATCGAATTTATCGAAATCGGAGTCCATTTGACCCCTTAAATCCCCATTTTAGACTCTCTTAAGTTCAAGCCCTAAACCACCATTTTTGACCTTTGATTCCTTGATTATTCAGTCTAAATCCATGTTTATACACCATAAAATCAAACTCTAAGTCCAAGAGTCCATACCTGATTAAAGCCCTCGAAACCTTCTTCAAAATCGCTTCAAAGTTCTCAAGGTTCGGAGTCCAAAATGTTACCCTTTCAAAAATTCGCGAAGAAGATAAATCTCACTTAACTGCTAGTTATTTTCGCTTCTGCGGACCAAATATCGCTTTTGCGACTTCCGCTTATGCGGTCAACGTCCGCTTTTGCGGACTTTTCACTTAAGGCCACTTTCCGCTTCTGCGGTCCCCACTCGCATCTGCGGGACCGCTTAAGCGATCCTAATCCCGCCTCTGCGGAACCTGGCAAGGGCCAAGTTTTCCGCTTCCGCGCTCCTCAAACCGCTTCAGCGAGACCGCACCTGCGGTCCCACAACCGCAGGTGCGAAACCAACAGATACCAGCAACTTGAACCTGCAATTAAACTCCAAAAACCTTCCGTTTAACCACCCGAACTCACCCCGAGGCCCCCGGGACCTCAACCAAAAGCACAGACATGATCCAATACCCTATTCAAACTTGTTCCAATCTTAAAAACACATCCAACAACACAAAATCCTCATTTTTCATCAGTTTCAAGCCTAAGTTCTTCAAATTCTTCCGAAACTCACATTCGATCAAAAACCCAACCAAATCACCTCCGAATCACCTGAAATTTTTGCACGCATATCCAAAGTCACCTAACGAAGCTACTAGAACTCTGGAATTCCATTCCGAGTCCCGGATCAAAATCTCACCTACCAATCGGAATTCGCCAAAATACTAACTTCGCCAATTCAAACCTAATTCTACACCGGACCTCCAAAATGAATTCCGATCGCACTCCTAAGTCACAAATCATCCCCCGAAGCTAACCGAATCACCGGAAATCACATTCGAGCCCTCTAACTCATTAGTCAACATCCGGTTGACTTTTCCAATATAAGCCTTCCTTAAAGAGACTAAGTGTCTCATTTTCTACCAAAGTCAAACCAATTCGACTCTAACTCACCAAATGCCGATAATGGAACATGAAGAAGTAATAAACGGGGAAAACGGGGCGGTAACACATGGGACGACGGGCCGGGTCGTCACATGTACTTATGTTGGAGCTCCATCATATTATGTTGGAGTTCCAGCATACTTATCCTGGAACTCCAGTATAATATGCTGGAGTTCAAGTATACTTATGCTGGAACTCCAGAATAATATACTGGGGTATTTTCCGGGTTTTGAACAATGTTTTCGCTCAGATTTATCTTTACATGAAAAGTTGCTAAATTTCGATTACTTTTGAAACTGGAGTATTTTTGAACGACCACTTGTAAATCTGACTATTTTTGAATTTCTCCCAACATAAATTGATGCTAATGAAAAAAGGCAAATATACAAGAAAAAAAAAATTATAAGTCATAGGTAACTCACAACACTGCCGTTGACCCTCCATGGTAGTAAGGTTGCCCTAGCTCACCCAACATGTACGAGCCTATATTAAAATCAAGACTAAAACAATCAGAATACGAGCCTACATTAGATCATCAAAATAGCCAAAAGAGAAAAACAAAGAAAACAAGAACTATCACGCGATCTTGATTTTTTGATGTTGTACCTTTTCAATTTCATTTTTGAATTTGAATTTTTGTACCAGAATTGAATTCTGTTTGATTGTATTCACTCGACAGAATCTAAATGGGATTAGAAAGAGAACATTTCATTATTCGAACATGCTAAATTGTAATGAAATCGGATTAATAGCCTCCACACGTGTTCTAGCTCGTTGAAGAGCTAGATTTGCCTCAATTTTTTGTCTCCTTCCTTCAACCTTTTTCACGTTAGCTTCCGCAATTTCAAGAGTTTGCTGCGCTTCTTGTGGATCAATCTCACTACTCTTCTCCAAATCATTTACTAATTGATCTCATTATTGCCTATTTAGCAAAATCACCCATCGAAGCCATCATTAACCGTCGGTCATTAAGGCGTATTCTCAAAATTCCTATATCTACCGATGTGGCAATAGTAGCGTGATTTGTTAATGAACTTAGTCGAACAAGAATCAAGTTGAAAATTTATTAGATATCTTAATTAAGTGGAAAAAATACAAACTTAGCAATTTTATTACAATTGAGAAAGATAAAGGGAGGATAAAGAGAAGAAAGGAGGAAAAGAAACGAAGAAGAACAAGAATAAGAAGTGGAAGCACGGAGAGAATGAAGATAAAGAGGAGAATTTGTTACACCTCATATTTTCGTACATGAAAATATGCCATAAATAAATTTGTTACATCTCGCGTTTTCGTATGTTAAAATTTCTTCTTCAGTTAATTGACGTAGACTCGGGGATGAGCTCATTTTGACGTTAACGTATTTACGTTATTTATAACAAGCGATAAATAAGTGTACTGAAGGATAAAGGGTACACGAATTAAAGAAAACGAGTTTCGTTGAAAGTGGCCAATTTGGTATAAAATACGGGTCGAGTAATAATACCCGATAATTATGAAGTAGTACCATGCAAGGTATCATATGACCACAGTAGTATAATATATAAAGTATATATGAAGTATTTTAAAAATAAATAAAATTTTAAGTAACTTGTGGTAATTTTTAAATTATGCGGGTAATTGATTAATTATCGGGTAACAGAACATTACCCAGTTAACTAATAAGCGGACAAAACTTAATTAATTATACCCAAAAGAAACGTGGCAATAGACCACCATTTATGCATATGACTCATAGTAATATATGCTTAGTATGATAAAGTAACGTGTAAATCATTTATATGACTCATAAGAATGAGTCATCTTTTAAAAGGCTTGCTTAACATTAAAGTATTTGGTTCCTTTTGGACAAGAAAATAGTAGTACGTCCAAGACTTGCATTTGTATACATTAATTTTCAGCTAGCACTATCTGTAGAGCTTTGGTTTTCAAGAAAAGAAGATGAAAATGTTGGCAAGAAAAGGAGTTGTAGCTGCCATTTTGAAAACGCTACGTACTTCCAAAAATGGAATCTCCCTTGCGTCTTTACCTCTGGTTCCAACAATGATTTTAAGGAGACTTGGTATCACTTACTTGTAAAAGCTCCAAACAACAACTGTCTTTGGCTTAAAACCAAAGACGTTGAAGCAGAAGCATTTTAAAGCTTCATCAGAAGCAATTTTGTTCAAGTTTCATAGAATTCAAAGCAAAGAATTTCGTTCATATCTCACAGAAGCAGAAGCTTCATTTCGTGCAAATAATTCAAGGAACAGGTATGTTAAGGCACTTCCTTCTTTCTTTTGGCATGATCTAATGTGAAATGAATACGCTATTTCATAATGAATCTACTCCTAGCAACTAAGGTTGTCCATGTTGTTCTTTCCGTACAAAGTTATTCGAAGAAAGTATGTATGATCCGTAAGTCCTAGTGAAGTTCATATTGAGGGTATGTATGTCCATAATGTTCTTACGTCACTCCGAAAGGTTTAGAACGTGATCCCATGAGTCGAGCATGCATTATATATATATGTATTTATTTTACTCTACCGAGCCGCGCTATAGATGGCCGGGTATGGCACCTATTGTGCAACCACTGATCAGTTGGGTTTACCGAGCTCTATGTGGCCGGGTATGATTCTACCGAGCCTTATGATGGCCGGGTACGTTTTTACCGAGTCCTCTTTGAGGACGGGTACGATATGATGATGATGATGCCCACAGAGGCGAATGTTTTTAAAAGTTTATGTATATATATGTATTATGCATTTCATGTCAGTAGTCCCCAGTGGCACTCAGATGTTGCAGGTTGTAGCTCCTCTATCTCTCTTTACATTACTGTTCTTGTTTATGCTTTCCTACCTTACATACTCGGTACTTTATTTGTACTGACGTCCCTTTTGCCTGGGGACGCTGCGTTTCATGCCCGCAGGTCCCGATTGATAGGTTGACAGTCCTCCTATTAGGCTACCAGCTCAGCGAAGGTGTTGGTGCGCTCCATTTGCTTCGGAGTTGCTTGTTTGGTTAGTATGATTTAGACGTGTATTGTTTGGTATGGCGGGACTCTATCCGACCTTTATGACATTTATGTATTCTTAGAGGCTTGTAGACATATGTCGTATACGTGAAAGATTGTACGGCCTTGTCGACCTATGTTTGAGTTTATAAATGATTATGTTGGCCTACTAGGCCTGTATGTCACGTGTATATAATGATGTAATAAGAAAGATACGTTACGTTGGTACTCGGTTGAGTAAGGTACCGGGTGCCCGTCGCGGCCCATTGGTTTGGGTCGTGACAGAATTGATAATTCTTCACATCACTATTCGTTCCTTTACTATTGTGGTTCTTTTTTATTGGCAAAAAGTTACCTGTATCGGGTACTATATCAAATTAATAGATGTACGTTGTGATTCTGGCTAAATACCCGATCGACGTGAATAAGTTTTTATCCATTTTACGTACAGGGTGATGCTTAAATCGTTCCTGTAACTGATTACACTAGCCACCCAACAAACTGATTTTGATTTATAGTTCCTTCCCAAAGACGAACATTATTTTTTTGTGAAAAGATTATAGAATAGTTTAGAATAATTGACGAACTCAAATGTTGTGTCCCAATATATTGCTTCAATAGCTATTGGAATATGTAGTTAAGTGTATAAGATAAGGGGACCTAAATGTACATAGTAAGAAGTTAGGGGTGTTATATTTTAATTATTTAGTAGCTAATTGTTAGTTAAGAGGTGCATATAGTCGGTTGTATTGTTCCTAATCAGCTCAATTGAGTTATTCTGAAATCCAGAACTTTCTTCTCCAAACGTCTTCTTGTAACATGGTATCAGAACTGTGGAGAACGATCCATGGATGCAAAGGCTCAATTCAGTAAAATCTGTTCCTAACATCTCCTAAATTGAAGCTCATAGTTTCTATTCTTAATTTTTCAGCAGATCGATGAAATTTCTGCTGAATTAGCTCGATTTTGTCACTGTTTTTTTCTTTGATTGTGCGATTTGATTGAGTTTGAAATCACACGTTAATGGCAGAAAAAACGAAAATCGATTATACTCATCCCTTGTTCCTACAAGCTTCCGACACTCCTGGACTGGTATTAATTCCAATTCAACTCACAGGATCTGAAAATTATAGCCTGTGGAGTAGATCTATGCATCTTGCTTTAAAGGCAAAGCGTAAGTTAGGGTTCGTTACTGGAATATGTGTTAAAACCTCATTTGAAGATGAATTTCATGAGGAATAGGAGACATGCAATGCAATAGTGCATTCATGGAACTCAATTTCGAAGGATCTACTGAGTGAAATCATTTATGGATCAGATGCGCATGCAGTGTGGGAAGATCTTAAGGAACGATTTGATAAGGTGAATCGAGTGAGGATTTTCCAATTCCACAGAGGAATTTCGAGGTTATCACAGGGATCTGACTCTGTTGCTGTGTATTTCACAAAACTGAAAGAGTTATGGGCTGAATATGATGTGCTTGTACCTTCTCCAAATTGCGGATGTGTGAAATCGAAGGAATATGTTGTGCATCTGCATCAATAGAGGCTGATGCAGTTTTTGGATGGTCTGAATGGCACTTATGACTAAGCTAGAAGACAAATTTTGATGAAGACAACTGAACGCACACTCAACCAAGCATATGCTATGATCACACAAGATGAAAGCCAACAGTCTATGGGAGGTGGTGCAATGGCAGAAATGGTGGATCCTTTGGCAATGCAAGTTGGAAGAGGTCAAGGTTTTCGAGGGAAGAAACAGTTCCTACAGTGTGAGCATTGCCATATGAAGGGCCACACTAAGGAGAACTGCTTCAAAATCATTGGTTACCCTGAAGATTTTAAAGGGAAGAAAAATTATCAGACTAGAGAATATAGAACTAAGGGACCTTTCACTGCAGTCAACAATGTGGAAGGACCAGCAGCTTCCAACTCACAAGGAGCAGCACAGCAGAAAGGAGATTACTTCTTTACTGAAGCACAGTACCAGCAGATACTTCATTTACTCAACAAAGATGCAAATGTTGATGATCAGACACAAGCAAACATGGCAGGTAATATTGTATCTCTTGCCTCAAGTGTCTCTAATGACAATTGGATAGTGGACTCAGGGGCCACACATCACATAGCATCCTCACTAGAATTACTATAAGATGTCAAGACTGTAGATAGTTATGAAAGGGAAAAGGTGAGACTACCAAATGGAGACAGTACTGATTTTACACATATTGGTAGTACACAGATTTCAGCAGATACTAAACTGGAAAATGTGTTGTTAGTTCCTCACTTTAAGTTTAACTTGATGTCAATTTCAAAGTTAACCTTGACTTACAATGTGGTGCTCTATTCCTGCCCAAAATATGTGTATTTAAGGACTTTTACAGTGGCAGGGTGAAGGGGATTGGTAAGAAAACTGGTGGCCGTTATCTGATAAGAGGAAGAAGAACAGAACAAATAGCTGCTCATATCAGTTCAGTGGAGAGGAACAAAGATACATGAGAAATTTGGCACAGAAGATTAGGACATCCTTCATTGCCAGTAATGCAACATATTTCTTTTTTGCATAATAAAGTAGACAGTGCAATACACAATAAATGTTCTGTTTGTCCATTGGCTAAGCAACACAGGTTAAGCTTTCCTACCAGTGAGCACCTAAGTACTAAATCTTTTCAGCTTATCCACATGGATGTATGGGGACCTTATAAGGTAGCTACTCATGATAATAAGTACTACTTTCTTAAAAGTGAAACAATCATATTTCTAAAACAGTGCTTTTGCATGGTACAAAATCAGTTTGGTGTTTGTGTTAAGATAGTTAGGACTGACAATGGTAAGGAATTCTTTAATCATCAGTTGAATGCTTTCTTGCAAAATCATGGAGTAATTCACCAAAGTAGCTGGGTGCAAACTCCACAACAAAATGGAGTGGCTGAAAGAAAACACAAGCACATCTTATATACAGCAAGAGCACTGAAGTTTCAGGCTGGAATACCAAGTAAGTTTTGGGGAGAATGTGTGCAAACAGATGTTTATCTTACAAACAGACTGCCTACTTGAGTATTAGGTGGTAAGAGTCCTTTTGAGTTACTACATGGCAGACAACCCTCACTAACACATCTGAGAACCTTTGGATGTTTGTGTTATGCTACAAATGTGGTCAAGGAGGACAAATTTGGCCCTAGAGCCAGGGAAGCTATTCTAATGGGGTATTCCACTACTCAAAAGGGATATAGACTGTTTGACAGAGAGACTAACTCTTTCTTTGTGAGCAGGGATCATATTCAGGGAATCAACATTTCCTTTTCTTATCTCACAGCACCAACAATCTGTGCCCACTAATCAATTCCCAAGTGACACAGATGATGTCTTTGAAACAATGCAAATGGAGGAGATGATCACCATGGATGGAGAACCCTCAGATTCAACAAGTATGGAATTCAATCACACAAGTTCAGATGCAGATGCAGCTCATGATGCAGATGACAACAGTGGTGATGTAGAAGAACAAGCAGATACCACAGATATAGGTGATCATGCATATTCACCAGGAAATACAGAATCACATATATTAACTGAAGTGGTCCCAGCTAAACTTTCCATGGAACCTACAGCTCCTCCTCCTATTAGGCAGTCAACAAGAACAAAGATCCCTCCTATTTGGATGCAGGATTATCTAGTTGGTAGAAAGAAGAATTCTCAATTTCCTTATCCAATATCAAACTTCCTATCTTATGATAATACCACATAGAAATACAGGGATTACATCATGGCTTTCTCAACAATCACACCCTGAACTTGTAGGCAACACCAACACCAGCGCCGTAGTCAAAGCTGTCTTGAGGTTCTGAAAGCTCGCCTCACACTCGTCCGACCATCTGAACGGGGTACCCTTCTGGGTCAACCTGGTCATCGGGGCTGCTATAGATGAAAACCCCTCCGCAAACCGACGGTAATAACCCGCCAAACCCAAGAAACTCCGGATCTCTGTAGCTGATGTGGGTCTGGGCCAATCGTTGACTGCCTCAATCTTCTTAGGGTCCACCTGGATACCTTTTGCTGATACAACGTGACCCAAGAAAGAAACTAAACTCAACCAAAACTCATATTTCGAAAACTTAGCATATAATTGGCTGTCTCTCAGAGTCTGAAGAACGATCTGAAGATGTTGCTCATGCTCCTCTCGGCTGCGGGAGTAGATCAAGATATCATCAATTAAAACTATCAAGAAGGAATCCAGATAGGGCTTGAACACCCGGTTCATCAAATCCATAAATGCTGCTGGGGCATTTGTCAACCCAAATGACATCACTAGAAACTCATAATGCCCATATCGAGTCCGAAAAGCTGTCTTAGGTACATCGGATGCCCTAATCCTCAACTGATGGTAGCCAGACCTCAAATCGATCTTTGAAAACACCTTGGCACCCTGAAGCTGGTCAAATAAGTCATCAATCCTCGGCAATGGATACTTGTTCTTGATGGTTACTTTGTTCAATTGCCGATAGTCTATGCACATCCTCATCGACCCATCCTTCTTCTTTACAAACAACACCGGCGCACCCCAGGGCGAGACACTAGGTCTAATAAAGCCCTTATCAAGCAAACCTTGCAACTGCTCCTTCAATTCTTTCAACTCCGGCGGGGCATGTGGTATGGCGGAATAGAAATGAGCTGAGTGCCCGGAGCCAAATCAATGCAAAAGTCAATATCCCTGTCGGGTGGCATCACTTGCTCGTGTGATCAAATCGCCAAAATAACACCTAGAACAATGAATTTAGCACCAAATTGCATAAAAATTTCAAGATAGTTTGAAAACTTCTATTTACTCAACCAAAGGTCTGAATCACGTCAAATCAGTCCCGTTTCTCACCAAACTTCACATATAAGGTATAATTATCATAACGGATCCATACCGGGCTCCGGAACCAAAATACGGACCCGATACCAACGAGATCAAATATTAACCAAATTCTTAAAACCATTTCAGTCTTATAATTTTCATCAAAAATTCATTATTCGGGCTTGGGACGTCCGAATCCAATTCCGGGCATACGCCCAGGTCCCATATTTTACTACGGACCTACCTGGACCGTCAAAATATGGGCCCGGATCCATTTACCCAAAACGTTGACCGAAGTCAACAAAAATTAACTTTTTAGGCCAAAAATTATAATTTCATCAATTTTTCACATAAAAGCTTTTCGGATACATGCCCCGATTGCGCAGGCAAATCAAGTCTGTAGGCCACCTCTCCCACTCGATCAAGGATCTCAAAAGGCCCGATGAACCTAGGGCTTAAATTGCCCTTCTTCCCAAACTGCATCACACCTTTCATGGGTGACACCCGAAGCAACACTCTCTCTCCGACCATGAATGCCACATCACGATCCTTACGGTCAACATAACTCTTTTGCCTGGACTGAGCTGTACGAAGCCTATCTTGAATGATCTTAACCTTATCCAAGGCATCCTGCACTAAATCTGTACCCAACAACCGAGCCACCCCCGGCTCAAACCACCCAACCGGCGATCGATACCGTCTCCCATATACTGCTTCATAGGGAGCCATCTGGATACTCGACTGATAGCTATTGTTGTAGGCAAACTCCGCTAATGGCAAGAACTGATCCCAAGAACCTCCAAAGTCAAGAACACAGGCGCGGAGCATATCCTCCAAGATCTGAATAGTAGCTAGGACTGTCCGTCCGTTTGAGGATGAAACGATGTGCTCAACTCGAACCGCGTACCTAACTCACGATGTACTGCCCTCTAAAAATGCGATGTAAACTGCGTACCTTGATCAAAAATAATAGACACGGGCACACCATGAAGACGAATGATCTCACGTATATAAATCTCTGCCAATCGCTCTGAAGAATAAGAAACAGCCACAGGAATGAAATTCGCTGACTTGGTCAGTCTATCCACAAAACCCAAACTGCGTCGAACTTCCTCTGAGTCCGTGGGAGTCCAACAACGAAATCTATAGTGATACGCTCCCACTTCCACTCAGGAATATCTATCTTCTGAAGCAAACCACCAGGTCTCTGATGCTCGTACTTTACTTGCTGACAATTCAAACACCGAGCTACATACGCAACAATATCCTTCTTCATACTCCTCCACCAATAATGTTGCGGCAAGTCCTGATACATCTTAGCGGCGCCCGGATGAATAGAATAGCGGGAACTGTGGGCCTCCTCTAGAATCAACTCACGAAGCCCATCCACATTAGGCACACAAACACGACCTTGCTTCCTCAAAACTCCATCATCTCCAACCGTAACCTGCTTGGCACCATCGTTCCGCACTGTGTCCCTAAGGACAAGCAAATGAGGGTCATCATACTGCCGCTCCCTGATACACTCAAACAAGGACGACGGAGCGACTGTACAAGCTAGAACACGGCTGGGCTCAGAAACATCCAACCTCACAAATTGATTGGCCAAAGCCTGAACATCTAAAGCAAAGCGGTCTCTCACTGACTGGAATATATGCAAGGCTACCCATACTAGCTGACTTCCTACTCAAAGCATCGGCCACCACATTAGCCTTCCCGGGATGATAAAAGATGATGATATCATAGTCTTTTAATAGCTCTAACCACCTTCTTTGCCTCAAATTGAGCTCCTTCTGCTTGAACAAATACTGCAGACTCTTATGATCCGTGAACACCTCACACGACACGCCATATAGATAGTGCCTCCAAATCTTCAGCTCGTGAACAATGGCTGCTAGATCTAAGTCATGAACTGGATAATTCTTCTCGTGAATTTTCAACTGCCGCGAAGCGTATGCAATAGCCCTGCCATCCTGCATCAACACCGCACCAAGTCCAATCCTAGATGCGTCACAATACACTGTACATCAAATTGAGGTCGGATTCCAAAAGCAATTGTATATCCGGGCTCGGGGGTGAATGGGCAATCGAGTTTTGGTCCGAATTTCGGATTTTGAACAAGCGGTCCCGAGGTCGTTTTTTGAATTCTTTTGGAAAATATTGGAAAACTCATAATTATGCATTGTAATTGATTTCTTTAGCGATAATTGATGTTATTAAGTTAATTATGACTAGATACGAGTGGATTGGAGGTGGAATCTAGAGGAAAAGCGGTAATTGAGCTTTGAGTTGGCCGTTGGATTGAGGTAAGTGTTGTGTCTAACTTTGACTTGAGGGATTAGGGATCCCCGACTTAATTGCTATGTGAAAATCCATGTGTGTGGTGTATAGGTGAGGTGACGAGTAGCTATGCGCCGCCAAAATATCTGTTTAGCATGTTCCCTTCCCCGATCCTAATATATTGTTTCCCTGTTATAACTGCAACATGCTTATTGGTGCTTCCATGTTTAATTGCTTCTTATTAGATGTTGTTTTCTTTATTGAAGGTAGTAACTATTCTGTAGTTTCATTGTGTTACATTATTGGTTTAAGTTGGTTTATCGGTGTATCATGGTATATTTTGGTTGGTCTCGCTGTGTAGTAGTAATTAAGTGAAGATTCATAATTGTATAGCCTTCTATTTGTTTTGATTTGAGGCATAAATATTGTGGAGGGTTTTGAGCTGAATTGTGAAATACTTGTTCTTATTGTGTGATTGGTACTGATATTGTGGGATCGGGTTGCACGCCTCAACAAGAGGAATAAGGGTGATATATTGAGGAGGAATAAGGGTGAAATGTGATTGTCTGGTGGGATCGGGTTGCAGGCCGCAACATGAGTAATAAGGGTGGATTGGTGAGATCGGATTGCACGCCGCAACAGAGGAATAAGGGTGATATATTGAGGAGCAATAAAGGTGGACTGGTGGGATCGGGTTGCACGTCGCAACAGGAGTAATAAGGGTGAATGTTCATATGTTACTGATTATATGGTGGGATCGGGATGCGCGCCGCATCATTTTATAGTTTATGTATTCATCTTCTGCTGTGGTTTATTTCAGTAGCATTGTAACTCTCTTAAGGATTGGTTATAGCTGAGTACTTGCAGGATAATTGAGTTCCGTATTTATTTTTGCTGCAAGTTACTGTTCCATTTCGTTCTGTATTTTCTTTTTGCTTTATTATATACTGTATGCAGGTTATATTATAAATGCCCCACCGTAGCCTCGTCACTACCTCGTCGAGGTTAGGCTCGGCACTTACCAGTACATGGGGTCGGTTCAACTGATACTGCACTCTGCACTTTCTGTGCAGATTTCGGAGCTGGTAGTGGCTGATCGAGAGGTCGGTTGCAGATACTTCATCCAGGAGACCCAAGGTAGTCCTGCTAGCGTCCGCAGGCCCCGGCGTCCCCTCCTATGCTTCTACATTCCTGTATTCTTTTATTTCGAGACAGATGTAATTTCTTTCAGACCAGTATTTGTAGTAAATGGTAGTATGTTCGTGGATTGTGACACCAGTTTCTGGGTGGTAACAGTTTCGGTATATAGATAATCGGTTAATTATGTACTTCCGCATTCACTTCAGTTGGATTTAGTTTTGTTAAATTTTAACCTATTAAATGTAAAGGGAAAAGGTGAATATAACTCTAACGTTGGCTTGCCTAGCGAGTGCGATGTTAGGCGCCATCACGGTCCCGATGGTGGAGAATTCGGGTCGTGACACTAATCATTTCGAAAAGTACTTTTGAGTATCAAATTATGAAAAAGACTATAAAAGTTTAATTTGCAATTAGTATTACCCTGGTTAGATAAGGGGTAAGGTCTGCGTACACACTACCTTCCCCAGACCCTACGGTGCGGGATATTACTAGGTATGTTATTGTTTTTGTATTATTAGAAAGAGATAAATGAATTTAAATATTTATTATATCTAAAATCTAAAGATTTTAGTCAATATAAAATATAGTTATTTCAAAGTGATAATATTGTGTATCTAGTATTTTATTGTTTACATGATGATTTAAATATATCAAAATACATCACTCAATATAAATTAAAAATCTAATATTTAAAAGAAGAGGTCTATTTATAGTTGAGAGAATATTCCAAAGAGAAATAGAAGAAAGAGAATAAAAATATGATAAAAGAAAAAAAGAGAAGAATTGTATGGTAAAAAGGGAAAAAGATAGTAGAAATATTAAATTATTAAGGAATAATTTGAAAAAAACAAATTTAATGAATATATTTTGTCTTGAATAAATTAATTTTCTGCTTCTTAGAAGAAGCTAGAATTTGTAGCTTCTCCAAAAGCAGAAAACTATTTCTGCTACAGCTCAAAAGCATTTTTCCATTTTGACCAAATATCTCAAATTTTTCAAAAAGTACTTTTTTTCTTAACCAAAAAAGGGGCTTATCACTTTTAGCCCGCGCCAGAAACTATTTACATCTAGTAGCCAAAAAAGTGTATAAAACTTGTATGGTTTTTGTATATAACATACAGAATGTATATATATACAAAAAGTATATAAATTATATATTTTTCTATTATTTTTACAACGGCTATACAGTGTTATTTTTCTAAATAAAAAACATTTTGCTTCCCAAAAGCTTGGCCAAACAGTCTCTTAACAAAATAGGATAAAATAAGACAAAATCCAAATACAATTGGGCTAGGACATTGGCCAATAATTGGGCTTGACGGCCTTATTGCACATGAAACATCCGGCAGTCTGATGACTTTCCATTGGAAAGTATTATTACCATTTTCTTCCAGGCCTGTTTCAACTCAAAATACGCTTATCAAATGGCAAGCCTAGCGGGTAGTTAAAATATCATGTTATAGCCAGTTTTCACACTGGTCAATGAAAAATAGCCAGCGTTTATCAAGTCAATAAAAAATAGCCACTATTTTGCTGCAACAGGGACCGGTCCAGTATAATATACGGGAGTTCTGGTGCATTTGTGTACGAACTCCAGCATATTATGCTGGACCGGTATACTTTGCTAACTCCTGTAAAATTTGCGGGAGACTGGAGCACCAGTGCTCCAAACTCTAGTATATTATACTGGACAATTATACTTGCTGGAACTCCCGTAAAATTTGCGGGAGTTCCAGCATAATTATGCTTGAACTCCCGTAAAATTTGCGGGAGTTCCAGCATAGTTATCCTGGAACTCCCGTAAAATTTACGGGAGTTATGCTTGAACTCCCGTAAAATTTGCGGGCGTATTTTTCCGGATTTTGAACAGTGTTTTCACTCAGATTTAAAGTGGCTAAATTTCGATGACTTTTGAAACTTGGCTATTTTTCAACGACCAGTGGTAAATCTGGCTATTTTTGATTTCACGTAGAATTTTTAGTAAATAATGTTGTAGTGACGTCATATAAAAAACACATAATCTAGACTATATTAGTAATAAACATAATTTAATTATATTGCTACAAGTCATTTCGACGAGTTTTCACTTTTTAATTGGGAAACTTACACAAATGTCCCATATAAGTCTCAACTTATCAACCTCTAGCCATTAGTCATAGACTTACCAAAACTAGTCAACAAAAATTGAAAACCCAAATAATAGGGTTCTTTCTATCAAAGAATCACATCCAAAAATCACCTTCCATATTTTTAAGCGTGATTAATAACATTAGATACAAGACCGAAAGGAAATTTCATGGACGGGGTTGCAAATAAGGTGATGAAATATAAAAATCTACACAATATTCCAAAAATCTAAACAAAACAGGAACTTTTTCAATGGGTATAGTTGAAATTCATTAAAAATATATAGATAAGTCAATATACAAAATTTGAGGAAGATTGGTGGTGATTTGGACTAGTTTTGTATCAAAATTCTTAATTAAATCGAGTCCAAAAAAGTCTTCTGCGACACATGTATCAAACATGTATCACGCATGTATCTCACACACAGGTATACATGGATATACCCGTGATACACAATTGATACAAATATGATACATATGTGATACACATATTATTTTTTTTCATGTTCAGCTTTTACTTCGAATTTTCAATTCAAAATACCTCAAAACATCACCAAATCATCCCAAAAATGAGATTCAAGCTCCTTAAGTTGTGCCCAATCTATTCTAATAACACCCACTCAAAACAAAGCAAAAATTTGATATTTTTTTGCTACAAATAGCTAATTGGCTAATATTATTAATATTTTATCAATTGGCCAATTTTTGTAATGAGCTACTTATAAATGGACATAGCTGGTAATTTCCCTCTTTAATTTGAATTCATGATAACCTCGTTAGAGATGTTTCCAAAGAAGGCTTCTTTTATTTTTTGTTTTAGGACTCCAAGAAGAACTTCGCCACAATGCGTGGTTTAGTCGATTTAAGAAGATAGGGTTTGATTCTTTACAACCTTTATTTTTTATAAAAAATGAGGCTAAGAGCCCGTTTGGATTAGCTGATAAGCTTAAAGTGCTGAAAAGTTTTTTTATGTGCTGAAACTGATTTTTAAAATAAGCATTTACGTGTTTGGATAGAAGTGCTGAAACTGATAATAAACAGTTGATGTGTTTGATAAAAAGTACTGATAAGCTATTCTTTTGTTAAAATGACTAAAATACCCTTAATTTATTTTTTTCAAAAGATTATAAATCAAAAAATTTCTTTGTAAAAAAAAAATTAACAACACATACGGAATGAAGAGAAAGTCAAGAAATTTATTTTGGGAAAAGTATTTTGTGATTTGAAAATATTATTAAGGATAAGTTAGTAAAAATGTTGGTCAAACTAAAAGTGCTTATAAGCTGAAAAGCCATAAGTTGAGGGTGACCAGCTTATGACTTATGACTGATTTTAACTTATAAGCACTTGGCTTATAAGCACTTTAGGTGTTTACCAAACGCGTAGATAAACCAAAAAGTGCTTATAAGGCAGTTTGACAAGCTTATAAGCTTAGCCAAATTTTAGGGAATCTTATGGAAAAGTCCCAAATAACTCCTAACTTACCAACCTCTAGACATTAATCATAGACTTACCAAAATTAGCCAAGCACATATAAAAATTGAAAACCCAAATAAACAAGGTTCTTTCTCTCCAAGAATCACATGCAAAGATCTCCTTCCATATTTTTGTGATGACCCAAAAGGTCATCACTTGTTTTTAAATCGAATTCTGCGTTCCGAGGCCTTAAAATTCTCTTTTAGCATCACCTCGATTTGCGTGCGTAGTCCGGGCGCGCAGCCGGAAAGCCTATATGTGAAAATCTGTGAAAAATGATAAATTTTGAATATAACATGAATTAATTTGACTTCGGTCAACGTTTTAGGTAAACAGACCCGGACCCGTGATTTGACGGTCCCGGAGGGTCCGTAGGAAAATATGGAACTTGAGCGTATGCCCGGAATCGAATTCCGAGGTCCCAAGCTCGAGAAATGAATTTTTAAAGAAAATTATTTTCTGAAATTGTTTAAAGAATTTGGAAATGAATTTTGATTAGAACATGTTGGTATCGGGCCCGTATTTTGGTTCCGGCGCCCGGTACAGGCCTTATATATGATTTAAGATAATTTTGTGAAGTTTGGTAAGAAACGGAGTCCGTTTGACGTGATACGGACCTTAAATGCAAATTTGATGTTTAAAGAAGTTTTGGGAAATTTTATTGAATTCGAGGTTTAATTCAATGTTTATGATGTTATTATGGTGATTTGATTACACTAATAAGTCCGTAGGATATTTTTGAGGTTGGGTGTATATTTGGTTTGGAGCCCCGAGGGCTCGGGTGAGTTTTGGATAGGCCACGGGGTGCATTTTGAACTTAGAAAATTTCAGGTTTTTCAGTTGTGCATAGCAGGCCTGCAGGCTTCGCATTTGCGAAGCTTGGCTCGCAAATGCGGTATCGCAAATGCGAGCGGCTTGTCGCAATTGCGAAAGAAGCCCAGGCCAGCTCCCTCTCGCAAATGCGAGGTTATTCTTTGCAAATGCGAAGTTTCCCATTTGGCCAGCGATCGCAAATGCGACCATTGTGTCGCAAATGCGAAGTCGCAAATGCGACTTTGTTTCCGCAAATGCGAAAGTCCGGATTTCTTAAGGGTTCGCAAATGCGAGCCCTGTTTCGCATTTCCCATATCAGCAGAGGTCGGGGTTCGCAATTGCGAATCCCTGTTCGCAATTCCCACATCTGAGACCTGCAACTTTTATACTTAGCCGAATTTTAACCCATTTTTCATATTCTCTCAAAACATAAACACACTTAGGCGATTTTTTAAGGATTTCTTCTTCTCCAAATCAATTGTAAGTCGTTTTTAACTAACTTTCTTCAATTCTTAGCATCTTTTAACATGATTTCAACTTCAAATCAATGATTTTCATGGGGGAAATTGGGTGTTTTGGGTAGAACCTAGGTGTTTTGGTGATTTGGACCTCGATTTGAGGTCTGATTTCAAAACAAATTATATATTTGAGTTCGTGGGGGAATGGGTAATCGGGTTTTGGTTCGAACCTCGGGTTTTGACCATGTGGGCCCGGGGCGATTTTTGACTTTTTGGGTAAAACTTTAGAAAACTCATTTTCATGCATTGGGGTTGATTCATTAGCGTTTATTGATGTAATTAAGTAACTTGTGACTAGATACGAGCGAATTGGTGGTGGAATCAAGGGGTAAAGCTATAATTGAATCGTGAATTATGTTCGTGGCATCGAGGTAAGTGTTTGGTCTAACCTTAGCTTGAGGGATTAGGAGTTGTGTCCTATTTGCTATTTGTTTCTTGTTGAGTACGACGTATAAGCATGGTGACGAGTATCTATACCTTGGTGTCGAGCATGACCGTGAGTCTTATATTGTGATTTCCATGATTTCGTTGTATTATTCATGCCTTGGTGAAGGTTTCTATTGTTATGTGAAGTTTGTGGAAAGAATTGTGATCTATGAACATTGAGGAGCGTTGGCTCAAGTTGTATAACGAATTGTGAAAGTATAAGTGATAATTGAACCTCTAGAGCATTGGCTCGAGTTGTGAAGTAAATTGTGAAGTAAAAGTGAGAAAGAGGAAAGATCATTATGTTGCCCCTTTGCCGGGCTATTGTTGAGTTGTGATTCCCTTGCATTGTGTTCTTAATTGATATTACGGATGCTTAGGTTGATGATTCTTTGTGTTGGAATAAGTTTGGTCATAGTTGAGGTAGTTAGATGTTGGAATAAGTTTGGTTATAGCTGAGGTAGTTAGATGTTGGAACAAGTTTGGTTATAGCTGAGGTAGCTAGATGTTGGAATAAGTTTGGTTATAGCTGAGGTAGTTAGATGTTGGAACAAGTTTGGTTATAGCTGAGGTAGTTAGATGTTGGAACAAGTTTGGTTATAGTTGTTTCTCTCTCGCCGGGATGTAATTACTATTGCTGTCGAATCCCTTGCCGGGATAGTGTAGACCTTATTGATCCCTTGTCGGGACTCTCGTTAAGATGTGAATATTATATGTGGATCGGGTTGCACGCCGCAACAATATTATATGTGGATCTGGTTGCACGCCG
Organism: Nicotiana attenuata; assembly: GCF_001879085.1. Classification (NCBI taxonomy): domain Eukaryota; kingdom Viridiplantae; phylum Streptophyta; class Magnoliopsida; order Solanales; family Solanaceae; genus Nicotiana; species Nicotiana attenuata. The sequence continues at coordinate 19,417,199 of NC_031996.1, read as the reverse complement.
CAATAATAATGTATATGGATCGGGTTGCATGCCGCAACAATATTATATGTGGATCGGGTTGCACGCCGCAACAATATTATTTGTGGATCGAGTTGCATGCCGCAACAATATTATATATGGATCGGGTTGCATGCCGCAACAATATTATATATGGATCGGGTTGCACGACGCAGCAATATTATATGTGGATCGGGTTGCACGCCGCAATAATATTATATGTGGACCGGGTTGCACGCCGCAACAATGATAAATTGTCACGACCCCCGTTCACCCTCCATGACTATGTCGTGATGGAACCTAGTTCCTACAACTAGGTGAGCCTAACAGTGCGAAAATAATAATTTAACTTGAGGAATAATCAATTAAAACTGAACATATAAAAAATAACAACTGAATATAAGGCCGCCCGGCCTATACAACTCTAAAGATATGCGGAAGTCTACAACTCAATCCCAAAACCCGGAAACTCACGGGAAACACAGGATAATAGAATTACCATAAGTACTCTAATCTCCAGAATATCTACATCAAAAGTATGATAGGATATTAGCTCTACAACTAGAATAAGGAAGAAGACTCTTCGGTCCGCGAACGCTGCAGATATACCTCGAAGTCTCCGTGTGTCTCCTCGCCTCAAGGATAGTGCGCCTGAGAAGAGGTACCTGGATCTGCACATGAAAAACATGCGCAGGAAGGGCATGAGTACATCACAGCGGTACTCAGTAAGTGCCAAGCCTAACCTCGGTTGGGTAGTGACGAGGAAGGTCAGGGCCCTACTGAGGTAAAATATAATATTAATTAACAGTATGAAAATCTGACAGAAATAATGAGTACAGCAGTGAGATAAGACAGGCTAACGAAATAATAGCAACTACAGAAAGAACGAAATGAACGCAGAATGACTACAACTCAATACCAAGAATAACAATGAGGGTCTCCCAGGATACCGTCCTGCAGCCCTTTTCTCAACTGTCAAGTGGATCTCCCGGGATACCGTCCCGTAGTCCAACTCATGTGCCAAACCGAAGGATCTCCCGGGATACCGTCCCGTAGTCCAACCATCAATATGCAGGGGGGGATCTATTGGGAATCTAACCCGCAGTCCCAAAGTAAAAGTGCAGGGGGGATCTACCGGGAATCGAACCCGTAGTCCCAAAATAAACAAACGAGGGGGGGGGGGAGCTACCGGAATCCCACATCCGTAGTCCCAATGTAAATGCGCAACCACAGCCAGAAATATACCAAGTAATGAAGTACAAAATACAACACAGATAGAACTAGCCTAGCATGCTTCACGTAGAACAGTCAAAACGACTCAAGCAATTAGGCAATCAAGTCAACTAAACATGCTTTTCCTAATCTAGCACAAGTAATAATTTCAACTAGAATAAGGCAAGTAAGAAAGAAACCAAATCTCAATAACTTAAGTAAAACCGGATTTTCCATCAATCGGCTCAAGTACGCGCCCGTCACCTCACGTACAAGGCACTCAAATATCAAGTAACAATCCTAAGGGGAAAAGTCCCCCACACAAGGTTAGACAAGCCACTTACCTCGAATCGACACCAAAATCAACTCGAAATCACACTTTTGCCACGAGTATCCGACTCCAAATGGCCCAAATCTGTTTAATTCAATTACATATCGTAAGTAATATTGCAAACAACTACTTCCACTATTAAAATTAAAGCTAAGGCGCGAAAATAGGTAAAATGACCAAAATGCCCCTCAGGCCAACGTCTCGGAATCGAATAATTTTCACATTTTCAGAACCCTCGTACTCTCACGAGTCTAACCATATAAAAATGTCCCAAATCGGAGGTCAAATGCCCACTCAAAATCCAAAAGTTAGGTCTAAGAAGTTTTCCCCAAACTATCCAATTTTGATCCTAAATTCGAATTCTAATGATGGATTTAACTAGATATTGATGGAATACAACTAAATAGGATTAAGAAAACGTTACCCAATGATCTTCTCTTCAAAACCCTCCAAGAATCGCCCTCTCCCGAGCTCTCAATTGATTTTTCTATCTTTTGAACTCAACCCTCGAATTTCTTATATCTCAACAGGGATTACCGTTTCTGCGGCCAAGCCGTTTCTGCCGTCTCTTTAAAAATCCGACCTTCCGCTTCTGTGGTTCCCATCTCGCAGAAGCGGGCCCGCTTCTGCGGAAATCCTGCCGCATCTGCGTTTCCTGAGGAGGATGCCCCTACTCGCTTCTGCGGTGACCAAGGCCGCTTCTGCGGCTCCGCTCCTACGGTTCCCAAGCCGCAGAAGCAAAAAGATACCAAAAGCAGCAGAACTGCTACCTTTCAACTTCCAAAATTCTTCCGTCGCTCATCTGAAACCATCCCGAGGCCCCCGGGACCTCAACCAAAAACACCAATACCACCTAATACCTTATTCAAACTTGTACCAATCCTTAAAACACTTAAAACAACACCGGAAACCCGATTTAATCAATGATTCAAGCCTAAGAACTTCAAATTTCTTCCAAATACGCTTTCGATCAAAACCTAACCAAAACACGTCCGAATGACCTGAAACTTTGCACACACATCCCAAATGACATGACGGAGCTACTGCAACTTCCGGAATTCCATTCCGGCCCTCGGATCAAAATTTCACTATCGGACCGGAAACTTCAAAAATTCAAACTTCGGCATTTCAAGCCTAAATGAGCTACGGACTTCCAAAATACATTCTGAACACGCTCCCAACCCCGAAATCACCTAACGGAGCTAACGGAACCATCGGATTTCCATTCCGAGGTCGTCTTCACACTATTCCGACTACGAACCATTTTTCCACACTTGAGCTCTCGTTTAGGGACTAAGTGTCCCAAAACTCTCCGAAACTCAACACCGAACGTCCCGGCAAACCAAAATAGCAGAAATGAACTTAGGGGAAGCAGTTAATGGGGGATCGGGGCGTTAACTCTTAAGACGACCGGCCGGGTCGTCACATCCTCCTACAGTAAAACATTCGTTCGTCGTCGAACGAGCATTGAGAACATACCTGAAGTAGTGAAAAGGTGAGGGTACTGGCTGCGCATATCCCGCTCGGTCTCCCAAGTCGCCTCCTCGGCCGGCTGACCCCGCCACTGAACCTTCACTGAAGCAATGTTCTTTGACCTCTACTTTCTGATTTGTCTGTCCAATATAGCCATAGGCTCCTCAACATAGGATAGATCCTTTTCCAACTGGACTGAACTGAAATCCAACACGTGAGACGGATCACCGTGATACCTCCGGAGCATCGAAACATGAAATACCGGATGAACTCCGGCCAAACTGGGAGGCAAGGCAAGCTCATAGGCAACCTCCCCAACTCGCCGCAAGATCTCAAAAGGGCCAATAAACCTCGGACTCAACTTTCCTTTCTTCCCAAACCTCATGAAGCCTTTCATAGGCGAAACCCGAAGCAGAACCCGCTCACCAACCATATATGAAACATCACGAACCTTCCTGTCCGCATAACTCTTCTGTCTGGACTGGGCTGTACGGAGTCTATCCTGAATCGTCTTAACCTTCTCCAATGCATCCTGAACTAACTCTGTGCCCAATAGCCTGGCCTCACCCGACTCAAACCAACCCACCGGGGATCTACACCTCCTACCATATAAGGCCTCATACGGGGCCATCTGAATGCTGGACTGATAGCTGTTGTTGTAAGCAAACTCCGCCAATGGCAAGAAATGATCCCAAGACCCTCCAAACTCAATCACACACGCACGGAGCATATCCTCAAGAATCTGAATAGTGCGCTCGGACTGTCCGTCCGTCTGGGGGTGGAATGCTGTGCTCAACTCCACCCGAGTGCCTAACTCCTGCTGCACGGCTCTCCAGAACCGCGATGTAAACTGGGTACCTCTGTCCGAAATAATAGAAACTGGAATACCATGCAGACGGACAATCTCCCGGATATAAATCTCTGCCAACCGCTCCGATGAATAATTGGTACACACAGGGATGAAATGAGCGGACTTGGTCAGCCGATCCACAATGACCCAAATGGCATCAAACTTCTTCAAGGTCCGTGGGAGTCCCGATACGAAATCCATGGTGATGCGCTCCCACTTCCACTACGGAATCTCTATCTGCTGAAGCAACCCACCTGGGCGCTGGTGCTCATACTTTACCTGCTGGCAGTTGAGGCATCTAGACACATAACCAACTATATCCTTCTTCATCCGCCTCCACCAATAGTGCTGCCTCAAGTCCTGATACATCTTCGCGGCACCCGGATGGATGGAATACCGCGAACTATGGGCCTCTGCTAGAATCAACTCTCGAAGACCATCAACATTGGGCACACAAATCCGGCCCTGCATCCTCAATACCCCGTCATCTCCAATGGTCACATCTCTGGCATCTCCACGCTGAACCTTGTCCTGAAGGACAAGCAAATGAGGGTCATCATACTGCCACTCCCTGATACGATCAAATAAGGAGGACCGAGAAACCACACAAGCTAGAACCCGACTGGGCTCCGAAAGATCCAATCTCACAAACTGGCTGGCTAAGGCCTGAACATCCATCGCCATAGGCCTCTCCGAAGCTGGTAAATATGCCAAACTCCCCAAACTCTCCGCCCGACGACTCAAGGCATCCGCCACCATATTGACCTTGCCCGGGTGATACACGATAATGATATCATAATCCTTCAGCAACTCTAACCACCTCCTCTGACGCATATCAAGATCCTTTTGCTTGAGTATATGCTACAAACTCCGATGATCGGTATAGATCTCACAAGGCACACCGTACAAATAATGACACCAAATCTTCAAGGCCTGAACAAAAGCAGCTAACTCGAGGTCATAGACAGGGTAATTCTTCTCATGTATCTTCAACTATCTGGACGCATAGGCAATCACCCTACCGTCCTGCATCAACACCGCTCCAAGGCCAACTCTCGAGGCATCACAATAGACAGTATAAGACCCCAAACCGGTAGGCAACATCAAAATTAGGGCTGTAGTCAAAGCTGTCTTGAGCTTCTGAAAGCTCGCCTCGCACTCCTCTGTCCACTTAAATAGGGCACCCTTCTGGGTCAATCTAGTCATAGGGGCCGCAATCGATGAAAATCCCTCCACGAAGCGACTGTAGTAGCCCGCCAAGCCAAGGAAACTGCGAATCTCTGTAGCTGAGGATGGCCTGGGCCAACTCTGTACGACCTCTATCTTCCTCGGATCCACCCGAATACCCTCACTCGAAATCACGTGGCCTAAGAATGCCACAGAACTCAGCCAAAACTCATATTTTGTGAACTTTGCATATAACTTCTTCTCCCTCAAGGTCTGAATCATGGTCCTCAGGTGCTGCTCATGATCTTCCCAACTCTGGGAATACACCAGAATATCATCAATAAAAACAATAACGAACAAGTCAAGATATGGTCTGAACACACTGTGCATCAAATGCATGAAAGCTGTTGGGGCATTGGTCAGCCCAAATGACATAACAAGGAACTCGTAATGACTATAACATGTCCTGAAGGCAGTCTTCGGGATATCTGGCTCCCAAATCTTCAACTGGTGGTACCCTGAGCGCAAGTCAATCTTAGAAAACACCTGTGCGCCCTGAAGCTGGTCAAACAGATCATCAATACGAGGCAAAGGATAACGGTTCTTCACTGTAACCTTGTTCACTGGCGATAATCAATACACATACGCATAGAACCATCCTTCTTTTTCACGAACAAAACAGGAGCACCCCACGGTGAAACACTAGGTCGAATAAAACCCTTACCAAGCAATTCCTGTAACTGATCCTTCAACTCCTTCAACTCAGGAGGAGCCATACGATACAGAGGAATGGAAATGGCCTGAGTGCCCGACAACAGATCAATGCCAAAGTCAATGTCTCTATCGGGCGGCATGCCCGGAAGATCAGCTGGAAACACATCGGCATAATCCCGTACCACTGGAACTGAATCAACAGAAGAGGTATCAACACTGAATCTCTCACATAAGCTAAATATGCGGCACACCCCTTCTCAACCATACGCTGAGCTTTAAGGAAAGAGATAACTCTACTGGGAGTGTGATCTAGAGTACCACTCCACTCAATACGTGGAATACCTGGCATAGCCAGCGTCACGGTCTTGGCGTGACAATCAAGAATAGCAAAATGGGGCGACGACCAGTCCATGCCCAAAATAATGTCAAAATCCACCATACCGAGTAACAATAAATGTGCTCTGGTCTCAAAACCACGAATAGTAACCAAACATGACCGATAAACGCGGTCCACAACAAGAGAATCCCCCACAGGAGTAGAAACATAAACAGGGGCACTCAAAGAATCCCGAGGCACACCCAAATGCGGAGCAAAGTAAGAAGACACATAAGAATAAGTAGAGCCTGGATCAAATAGAACCGATGCCTCTCTGTGGCAAACCAGTATAATACCTGTAATGACAGATTCGGAGGCAACAGCCTCGGTACGAGCAGGAATAAAATAATATCTGGCCCGATCCCTCTCTCGAGGGCGACCTCTATCTCCCCGACCTCTGCCCCTAGCCGGCTGGGCAGGTGGGGTAGCAGCTGGAGCTGTGACCATGGACTGAGAAGTCTAAGGAGCACGCTGTGGCTGAGCAGTCTATGAAGATGCAGCCCTACCAAGTCTGGGGCAGTCCCTAACCATGTGGCGTGTATCACCACACTCGAAACAAGCTCTGGGAGGACGCGGTGGCTGT